>NW_028225187.1:197565-414042 GCF_052327205.1 Somniosus microcephalus | reverse complement strand
TTACTTCTGAGGTGAGGCGGGCATTCTCTTCCCGCCGACTCATCTCGTTACTCTTTGCTTCTGTAATTTGGCACTTTAGGAACTCTATCTTGTGCCTCGTGTGGCTTTTGCCCTCGCTAGCTTCTTGGGTGAGATGTGCGTTTTCCTCCTGTAGCCTCATCTCACTGTCCCTAGCCTCTGTGACTCCCTGCACAAGACGCTCTATCTCTGCCTGGCATTTTGTGACCTCTAGTGTGAGGCGTGCATTTTCTTCCCACACCCTCATCCCACTATCTCTGGCCTCATTCACCTTTCTTATGAGGCGTTCTACCTCCGCCTGGCATTTTTCAAACTCTGACTCCCGATTCTTGGCCTCTGTAACCTCTTCCCGCAGCCTCATCTCACCCTTCTTAACCCAGCCACCTATAGTATAATAGGTCAGCTTACATGCTGCCACTAACTTCTGCAGGGCTACCCACAGACTGAAAGCAAGAAAAGCAAGAGCTGATGCTTTCTCCAGATCCAGACCAATTATCCTATCAAAAACTGCCTCCAGTCCTGCCGCGGTCGCCAATTTGTAGGTGGGCATCCTTTACCTGGTTTACGGTAATTTACCTGGTCAGGCAGCCTTTGCCACTGCACTGTGACCAATTTGAATCAGCGGTTTCGAATCGCTAAAAACCCCCCCTCCAGTTCTGACTGGAGGAACTTATAATTAATGATATATTAAAAACAGACAAATGGTCTGGATGCAAGAAAGTCAAATTTTATTAAAACTAAAGAAACTACACCACACGATCAAGGTAATCACGGTAAAATTGCTTAACAGGGGAAGGCAGATGGCAAAAACGAGGGATAAATGGCTACAATGTTAACCGTACAATCTTAGCAACATTTCCCTTAAATTACCACCCCTTTACTTCTCCCTAGATTGTCTTGCTAGTGGGTCAGAAGCCTTGCTCACCTGCAGTCCAAAGAGTAAAAGAGACAAAAAAGGGGGCAGAGGACTTCCTGGGCTTAATCTTTATACCCTGGGAGTCCCTGCTGTTTTCGCGCCGAAAAGTCCGAATACACAAGAGAAGGGCTTTTAACTTCCTCCATTCATACATGGAGACATCACGTAGTAGAATCAATTTCAGTGAATGGATGTGTGTTAACAACCCATTGTGCTTGCCGTCCGATGATTGGCTGATTCAAATGGGCCACTCCCCAGTGTAAACAAGCAGCTTGTAGGTTACCGGACCCACCCAATACCCCAGGGTGACTGACAGCTCGGGCTCCATTCAAACTTACAACAGGGCAGCGCTGAGCTTTTCATATGCTAACAGCCTGTCTGTCCTTTTCTGCTGCCTTTTAAAATTCTGTTTCCATGAGGTCTGTTCAGCCATTTTTATGCCCTGGGCAATTTAAACAGTCCAAAACTCAAGAGTACATCTTTTAATAAAATGTACAATCTTAAAGTGTGCGATTTTCACAAAGTTCTTTGATTCCAGTGTCCAAGTGCTGCCTAGCTTACGAGCTTTTTAACGCAGCCTTTTGCGGTTCTGGGTATGTTTTAAAACATTGTCCAACCCAGAGACAATTTAAGTCACACAAGTCTTCGTCCACGATGTGGATTAATATTTCCCGATCTTCGGGGGCTGAGGGGATTTTGCGACCCATACAGTGGTGGGTGAACGAGTAGAGACCATTGTCAAGGACAAAATTAATTCTCACTTGGAGAAGCATGGATTAATAAGGGGCAGCCAGTATGGATTTGTTAAAGGTAAATCGTGTCTGATTAACCTGATTGAGTTCTCTGATGAAGTAACAGAGGGTTGATGAAGGTAGTGCAGCAGATGTTGTATATATGGACTTTGAAAAGGCATTTGATAAAATACCACATAAGAGACTTACTCTGAAAATAGAAGCAGAGGGAATTAAAGGGCTGATGGTAATTTGGGTATATAATTGGCTAAGGGAGAGGAGGCAGTGAGCAGTGTTGAGGGATGTTTTTCTGACTGGAGGGAAGTATGCAGTGGGCTCCCCCAGGGGTCGGAATTAGGACCATTGCTTTTCTTGTTAGATATAAATGACCTGGACTTGGGAATAGGTGAACAATTTCAAAGTTTACGGATGATACTATTTACTATGTTGCCAAGTTTTGTGAGTGTAGTAGTAGCAGACTTCAGAAGGACAGAGACAGACTGTGAAATGAGCAGACACAAGGCAGATGAAATTAAATGAGGATAAGTGTGAAGTGATGCACTTTGGGAGAAACAACAGGGAGAGGCACTATAATCTAAATGGGACTATTTTGAGGGGGTGCAAGAGCAGAGGGACCTGGGGGTCCATATTCACAAGTCTTTGAAAGTGCCACGGCAAGTTGGTGAGGCGGTTCAGAAAGCGTATGGGATACTTGGCTTTGTAAACAGTGCCATTGAATACAAAAACAAGGAAGTTACACTAAACTTTTACAAATCACTAGTTAGGAACATAGGACAGGAGGAGGCCATTCAGCCCCTCGAGCCTGTTCCGCCATTCAATGAGATAAATGGTTCATTCTCAGACTGGCAATCAGTAACTAGTTGTGTTCCGCAGGGGTCAGTGCTGGGTCCCCAACTCTTTACAATCTATATTAACGATTTGGAGGAGGGGACCGAGTGTAACATATCAAAGTTTGCAGATGATACTAAAATGGGAGGGAAAGTAGTGAGTGAGGAGGACATAAAAAACCAGCAAGGGGACATAGACAGGCTAAGTAAGTGGGCAGAGATTTGGCAGATGGAATACAATACTGGAAAGTGTGAGGTTATGCACTTTGGCAGGAAAAATCGTAGAGCAATTTAATATCTTAATGGCAAGAAACTGGAAAGTACTGAAATACAAAGGGATCTGGGGGTCCTGGTGCACGAAACTCAAAAGGTTAGTATGCAGGTGCAGCAAGTGATTAAAAGGCCAATGGAATGTTGGCTTTCATTGCTAGGAGGATAGAATATAAAAATAGGGAGGTATTGCTTCAGTTGTACAAGGTATTGGTGAGACCGCACCTGGAATACTGCGTACAGTTTTGGTCTCCATACTTAAGAAAAGACATACTTGCTCTCGAGTCAGTACAAAGAAGGTTCACTCGGTTAATCCTGGGGATGAGGGGATGGACATATGAGGAGAGGTTGAGTAGATTGGGACTTTACTCATTGGAGTTCAGAAGAATGAGAGGCGATCTTATTGAAACATATAAGATTGTGAAGGGGTTGGATCGGGCGGATACGGGGAGGATGTTCTCGATGATGGGTGAAACTAGAACTAGGGAGCATAGTCTTAGAATAAGGGGCTGCTCTTTCAAAACTGAGATGAGGAGGAACTACTTCACTCAGAGGGTGGTAGGTCCATGGAATATTCTGCCCCAAAAGCTGTAGAAGCTACATCATTACATAAATTTAAAACAGAAATAGACAGTTTCCTAGAAGTAAAGGGAATTAAGGGTTACGGGGAGCGGGCAGGAATTTGGACATGAGTCTGGGTTCGGATCGGTCGTGGCCCTGTGGGTAGCGGAGCAGGCCCAGGGGCCGTGTAGCCTGATCCTGCTCCTATTTTGTGTGTCTAATTCCGTTAGATTCAGGAGATGGTTCTGTGATAGTGGATTGGCGGTTAGGATCAGATCAGCCATGATCTTATTGAATGGCGGGGCAGGCTAGAGGGGCCGATTGGCCTACTCCTGCTCCTATTTCTTATGTTCTTATGTTCTTATGAGATCATGGCTGATCTGCGACCTAACTCTATACACCCGCCTTTGGCCCATATCCCTTAATACCTTTGGTTAACAAAAACCTATCAATCTCAGATTTAAAATTAACAATTGATCGAGCATCAATTGCTGTTTGTGGAAGAGAGTTCCAAACTTCTACCACCCTTTGTGTGTAGAAGTGTTTCCCAATTTCACTCCTGAAAGGTCTGGCTCTAATTTTTAGACTCTGCCCCCTAGTCCTAGAATCCCCAACCAGCGGAAATAGTTTCTCTCTATCTACCCTATCAGTTCCCCTTAATATCCTGAAAACTTCGATCAGATCACCCCTTAACTTTCTAAATTCCAGGGATTACAACCCTAATTTGTGTAATCCCTCCTCGTAACTTAACCCTTGAAGTCCGGGTATCATTCTGGTAAACCTACGCTGCACTCCCTCCAAGGCCAATATATCCTTCCTAAGGTGTGATGCCCAGAACTGCTCACAGTGCTCCAGGTGTGGTCTAACCTGGGTTTTGTACAGCTGCAGGGTTTTGGCCTCAGCTGGAGTCTTGTGTACAGTTCTGGGCACCACACTTTAGGAAGGATGTCAAGGCCTTGGAGAGGATGCAGAGGAGGTTGACCAGGATGGTACCAGGGATGAGGGACTTCAGTTATGTGGAGAGACTGGAGAAGCTGGGATTGTTCCCTTAGAGCAGAGAAGATTAAGAGGAGACCTAATAGAGGTGTTCAAAATGATGAGGGGATTTGATCGAGCAAGTAGGGAGAAACTGTTCACTCTGGCAAGTGGGTCGGTAACCAAAGGTCACAGATTTAAAATAGTTGCTAAAAGAACTAGAGGGGAAATGAGGGGAGTTTTTTTCATAGAGGGTTGTTAAGATCTGGAACGCACCATCTGAAAGGATGCTGGAATCAGGTTCCACAGGAACTTTCAAACAGTAATTGGATGAGTCCTTAAAGAGGACTAGTTTGCAGAGTTCTGGGGATAAAGCTGGGGTGTGGGACTAAATTGGACAGCTCTTTCAAAGACACGATGGGCCGAATCACCTCCTTCTGTGCTGTTAGATTCTATGATCAGTGTGAAGTCTCTGGTGTCTCTTCAACTCCCCGGAGCTTTTAAAGCTCTTCCCACAGTCAGAACATTTAAAGGGCCTCTCGTCAGTGTGAACTCGCTGATGTGTCAGCAGGTTGGATGACTGAGTGAATCCCTTCCCACACACGGAGCAGGTGAACGGTCTCTCCCCAGTGTGAACTCGCCAATGTGCCAGCAGGTTGGATGAATCAGCGAATCCCTTCACACACACAGAGCAGCTGAACGGCCTCTCCCCAGTGTGTAGGTGTTGGTGTTTCTTGAGATCCCCGGAGCTTTTAAAAGTCTTCCCACACTCAGAACATTGCAAGAGTCTCTCCCCAGTGTGAACTCGCTGGTGTCCCTTCAGCTCCCCAGAGCTTTTAAAACTCTTCCCACAGTCAGAACATTTAAAGGGCCTCTCGTCAGTGTGAACTCGCTGATGTATCAGCAGGTTGGATGACTGAGTGAATCCCTTCCCACACACACAGCAAGTGAACTGTCTCTCCCCAGTGTGAACTCGCTGATGTGTCAGCAGGTTGGATGACTGAGTGAATCCCTTCCCACACACGGAGCAGGTTAACGGCCTCTCCCCAGTGTGTAGGTGTTGGTGTTTCTTGAGCTCCCCGGAGCTTTAAAAACTCTTCCCACACTCAGAACATAGCAAGAGTCTCTCCCCAGTGTGAACTCGCTGGTGTCCCTTCAGCTCCCCAGAGCTTTTAAAGCTCTTCCCACAGTCAGAACATTGAAAGGGTCTCTCGTCAGTGTGAACTCGCTGGTGCACCAGCACGCTGGAGGGCCGAGCGAATCCCTTCCCACACACGGAGCAGGTGAACGGCCTCTCCCCAGTGTGTAGGTGTTGGTGTATCTTCAAATACCTGGAGCTTTTAAAGCTCATCCCACAGTCAGAACATTTAAAGGGTCTCTCGTCAGTGTGAACTCGCTGATGTACCAGCAGGTAGGATGAATCAGTGAATCCCTTCCCACACACAGAGCAGGTGAACGACGTCTCCCCAGTGTGAACTCGCTGATGCACCAGCACGTGGGATGAATTAGTGAATCCCTTCCCACACATGGAGCAGGTGAATGGCCTCTCCCCAGTGTGTAGGAGCCAGTGTCTATTCAGCTCCTGGGGGCTTTTAAAGCTCTTCCCACAGTCAGAACATTTAAAGGGTCTCTCGTCAGTGTGAATAAGTTGGTGTCGCTTTAGTTCCCCAGGGCTTTTAAAGCTCTTCCCACAGTTAGGACACTGAAATGGTCTCTCATCAGTGTGAACAAGCTGGTGTCCCTTCATTTCCCTGGGGCTTTTAAAGCTCGTCCCACAGTCAGAACATTGAAATGGTCTCTCATCAGTGTGAACAAGCTGGTGTCCCTTCAGATACCGAGCGCTTTTAAAGCTCTTCCCACAGTCAGAACATTGAAATGGTCTCTCATCAGTGTGGACAAGTTGGTGTAGCTTTAGTTCCCCGGGGCTTTTAAAGCTCTTCCCACAGTCAGAACATTGAAATGGTCTCTCCTCAGTGTGATCTCCCTGGTGTGCTTGCAGGTGGGATGAACAAACAAATCCCTTTCCACACACGGAGCAGGTGAACAGACTGTCCCTGGTGTGACTGCGCCATTGAACTTCCAAAGCTGACGGGGAACTGAAGCCCTTCCCGCCATCCCCGCCTTTACCCGGTTTCTCCCCGGTGTGACGGTGCACGTGTCTCACCAGGTCAGGCGATCGGCTGAATCCACGTCCACACACTGAACACGTGTGCGGTTTGTCTGCGTTGCAATCGCTGCTCTCTCCTACCATGTGCAAAGGCCGATGATATTCAGGTCCTGATGAATCCAGCGACTCTGTCAGACCTTGACGTGGTGTTTGGTCTCAGCTTCCCGCCTGTAACTGCTCCACTTCTATAACCCTGTAAATTGAGATCAGAAAAGGATCAGAGGCAAACTGTTGTTCAATTTTTCCCTTTCCGAACCTAGGGGCAGTGAAGCCAATTTTCAGGCCCCAGCTGCTGCACAAGTTGGTTGAAAGGATCAGCAGTAATGGCGGCTGTAATACCCACAAGGCCCCGGCTCTGCAGAAAGTGCTCTGTTGATTCTGAGTCCCGCGCATGTGCTCATGGCCCCCGCGCGCTCCCTCCTGCTCTACAATCGCCCGCCCCGATTGGCCCACAACACGCATGCTCAGCACACAAAACCCCGCGGTTGGAACATCGGGCGTGCATGCGGAGCCACAACATCTGGTACACGTGAGCGGCTCAGGTGGGGGCGAGTCGGTGTTCCGCCTCAGCCGCCAGGGAGGTGCGCATGTGCAAGAGGACCCAACATTCTTCCCATCAGCAATCACTCCCTCGTTTCTTTAATAAAAACAGAAAATGCTGGAAATACTCAGCAGGTCAGGCAGCACCTGTGGAGAGAGAAACAGATTTAACGTTTCAGGTCGATGACCTTTCGTCAGAACTGCTTGCTCTTTATTGTCAGCCAGTGGCTCAGTGGGCAGCACTCGCGCCTCTGAGTCAGAAAGTTGTGGGTTCATAGTCCCACTCCAGAGACTTGAGCACAAAAATCCAGGCTGACACTCCAGTGCAGTGCTGAGGGAGTGCTGCACTGTCGGAGGTGCCGTCTTTCGGATGAGATGTTAAATTGAGGCCCTGTTTGCTCTCTCAGGTGGATGTAAAAATCCCATGGCATTATTTCAGGAAAGAAAGACTTGCATTTATATAGTGCCACCAGATATCCTAAAGTGCTTTACAGCCAATGAAGTACTACAATGAAGTAGTTACTGTTGTAATGTGGGAAAGAGCAGGGGAATTATCCCCAGTGTCTGAGCCAATGTTTATCCCTCAATCAACATAAAAAATGATAGATTATCTGGTCATTATCACAGTGCTGTTTGTGGGAGCTTGCTGTGCGCTAACTGACTGCTGTATTTCCTACATTACAACAGTGACTACACTGCAAAAGTACTTCGTTGGCTGTAAAGCACTTTGGGACGTCAGGTGCTGGTGAAAGGCACTATATAAATGCAAGTCTTTCTTCCTTCACTGGTCTCACCAGCGACCTCTTCTGGCAGTTGGTTGATGACAGCCGAGAGTCCACGCATGCGCACAGGGAGCGGTGGTTTGGGCCGAGTCCGGCACAGTCACCCCTCCCGGTCACCAAGGTTAATGACCGCGCATCCCCAGAGGAGACCAACCCCGCTCCCCCACTCGGAGCTGCGCCTGCGCACTCGGATCCTGCCGGACGGAGTCGGCGTGGGGCCATTCCGGGGAAAGGCCTTGGTGTCGGTTCCAGAGTCCCGATCGGTGACGCAAAGTGAGTTTTCTCCACTCCGATTGGGTGGAGAATGGCGCGGGGTGGATCGGGAGAGAATCGAGAGAAATAGAAAAACCTCAGAGTCCGCGAGGCCCCAGACCGAGCGGCGGCACTTGGACGGTGCACGTGATCTCCTCGGGGACACGTCACCCGGGCCCGTGGCCTGATTGATGGCAGCTTCCCACCAATAGGGAGCGAGCGGGGCGGGGCTGGAGGAGCGAGCCGGCGGCGGGTCCTCCAACCAATCGGGCAGCCCGAGGGGCGGGACTAGCAGCACCCAGTGGGCGGGGCTGGAGGAGCGAGCCGGCGGCGGGTCCTCCAACCAATCGGGGAGCCCGAGTGGCGGGACTAGTGCCGGCTGATTGTCTGATCCGCAGGGCAGCGAGTTTCTCCAGTCCCTTGTTCAGGGCCCGGGGCCCGGGGAGGCTGTGGGCCTTTATTCCCCGCATTGGACACAAGGCTCTTTGTCTCAGGCATAGGGTGACGTCACACTGAAACTTTCCGCCCTCCTTTACAAAGATGGCTGCCATTAACCTGGGCCTGTAAGGGGAAGAAATCCCCGCAACTGCAAACATGGGATCTTCAAGTTATTATTCGGGGGCTTGCCTCCTGCACGAGTTGTTTATGAAGCCTCCCCACCCACCCATCGCGCTCCCGGCTTCAGCTCCTCTCCATCTCCAGTAACGCACTGCGCATGCTCAATATACCGGTCCCTCCTGCGCCTGCACGCTGGGCTCTTGTAGTCTGGGTGCGGCACGTGGTCCACCGTGGGGAATGCTGGGTAAAAGACCAGATTAGTGAATGGAACATGATTTACTGCGATCAGATTGAGGACTGAACCATGTTCATTCTAGTAGTCATGGTTTGTTTCTGCTGATCTTAATAACTCCTGTATCTGCGCTGGAGATTAATATTCTGTTTAAATAGTGAATAAATAAAGCTCGAGGAACAGCACCTCATCTTTCGATTCAGCACTTTACAGCCTTCTGGACTCAACATTGAGTTCAACAATTTCAGACTTTAACCCTTACTCCCATTTTACATGCTGTATGATTTTGCCATCCCCATTTGCAACATTTTCCAAGACTCGGTTTCACAGCCACATTTCTTTCCTCAGCACCTGTCTCCGGTTCCAACTTATTCCACGTGGATTCCAACTGAACTTCCACCCTTCGTGTTTCAGATCCACCCAGGATAACTTTCCTGCCTCTTACCTTAGCAATATCTGTTACATCTCCAGCTTTTTCCAGTTCTGATGAAGGGTCCCAGACCTGAAACGTTAACTCTGTTTCTCTCTCCACGGATCCTGCCTGGCCTGCTGAGTATTTCCAGCATTTTCTGTTGTTATTTCAGTGAATAAATAAGCTTTGTTTCAAACACACAGTGTGTCAAGTATTTGATTTCTCCATGATAAGAGAAGTCGAATTGATGTTCTGTTCCAGACTGTTTAATTTTCGGGCCTTTTCTTACTCGAGATTATTTCCGTTCTCATCTCGTTCGCCTTCTACCACATCAAACCCCAAGCTTGCTCCGTTTGAGTACACAACTTGTGGGTGTCATAGACTGAACTGTAGTGTCTCACTTACACTCAACTGCCATCAACTGGTCCAGGCAGCGGGCGGTCAAGGGGGTCGTTCGGCCCGACTGCCTGCCTCTCTTCCGGTGGCCCTGGAGATGGAGCACATGGTGTCCGCCGGCAGGCTCGAGGCCTTCCGCGACCAGTGGGCGCTGCGGGGACTGGAGTGTATCATCACCCCGGCCAACACAATTTTAATTTAATTTGTTAACTTTCATTTAATGGTTTTTTAAGTTACAGTTTATTTGTTTATGGTCCCTACAAAAGAGTAAACTCATCTGCACACCGCAGGGACTGGAGTGCTTATCACCACAGGTAATGAAATGTTAATTGAATTATTAAGTTTCCTTTAATGTTTTAAGTTAAGCTACAGTTTATTTGTTAACACAAAAGAGCACACTCAACTGCAATTCCTTTGAACCATAACTTTTTAGAACTACTTGCATAAGTTTTGAAATCTGTTATTATCCGTATCATTTAACCCTTTGTGGATTCGATTTAGTAAAACTCCTCCACACGGACTGCACGTGATAACCTTTGAAAGGTTCTGATCTTTGTAGTAGTAATTTCTGAGCTTGATGGTCTAGTTGATTTAATCTCTTGTTACTAACATACATTGCACTATTTCTTTCATCGAGATAATTATTTCAAATACTTCCATTATCAGGTCTTTATTTCCTCCATTGATCCCTGTCAATGGTCCTTTGTTAGGGGCTGGGGTTAGGGTGTAGGCTTAGGGGTTAGTGGTTGTGGCTCTTGGTTATTGGTTAGGATTGGGGTTACTGGTTGGGGCCAGTGGTTATTGGTTAGGATTGGGGTTAGTGGTTGGGGCTAGTGGTTATTGGTTAGGATTGGGGTTAGTAGTTGGGGCCAGTGGTTATTGGTTAGGATTGGGGTTAGTGGTTGGGGCCAGTGGTTATTGGTTAGGATTGGGGTTAGTGGTTGGGGCCAGTGGTTATTGGTTAGGATTGGGGTTAGTAGTTGGGGCCAGTGGTTATTGGTTAGGATTGGGGCTAGTGGTTGGGGTTAGTGGTTATTGGTTAGGATTGGGGTTAGTGGTTGGGGCCAGTGGTTATTGGTTAGGATTGGGGTTAGTGGTTGTGGGTAGTGGTTATTGGTTAGGATTGGGGTTAGTGGCTGGGGTTAGTGGTTATTGGTTAGGATTGGGGTTAGTGGTTGGGGTTAGTGGTTATTGGTTAGGATTGGGGTTAGTGGTTGGGGTTAGTGGTTATTGGTTAGGATTGGGGTTAGTGGTTGGGGCCAGTGGTTATTGGCTAGGATTGGGGTTAGTGGTTGCGGCCAGTGGTTATTGGTTAGGATTGGGGTTAGTTGTTGGGGCTAGTGGTTATTGGTTAGGATTGGGGTTAGTGGTTGGGGTTAGTGGTTATTGGTTAGGATTGGGGTTAGTGGTTGGGGCTAGTGGTTATTGGTTAGGATAGGGGTTATTGGTTGGGGTTAGTGGTTATTGGTTAGGATTGGGGTTAGTGGTTGGGGCCAGAGGTTATTGGTTAGGATTGGGGTTAGTGGTTGGGGCTAGTGGTTATTCGTTAGGATTGGGGTTAGTGGTTATTGGTTAGGATTGGGGTTAGTTGTTGGGGCCAGTGGTTATTGGCTGGATTGGGGTTAGTGGTTCGGGCTAGTGGTTATTGGTTAGGATTGGGGTTAGTGGTTGGGGTTAGTGGTTATTGGTTAGGATTGGGGTTAGTGGTTGGGGCCAGTGGTTATTGGTTGGATTGGGGTTAGTGGTTGGGGTTAGTGGTTATTGGTTAGGATTGGGGTTAGTGGTTGGGGCTAGTGGTTATTGGTTAGGATTGGGGTTAGTGGTTGGGGCTAGTGGTTATTGGTTAGGATTGGGGTTAGTGGTTGGGGTTAGTGGTTATTGGTTAGGATTGGGGTTAGTGGTTGGGGTTAGTGGTTATTGGTTAGGATTGGGGTTAGTGGTTGGGGTTAGTGGTTATTGGTTAGGATTGGGGTTAGTGGTTGGGGCTAGTGGTTATTGGTTAGGATTGGGGTTAATGGTTGGGGCTAGTGGTTACTGGTTAGGATTGGGGTTAGTGGTTGGGGCTAGTGGTTATTGGTTAGGATTGGGGTTAGTTGTTGGGGCTAGTGGTTATTGGTTAGGATTCGGGTTAGTGGTTGGGGCTAGTGGTTATTGGTTAGGATTGGGTTTAGTGGTTGGGGCCAGTGGTTATTGGTTAGGATTGGGGTTAGTGGTTGGTGCCAGTGGTTATTGGTTAGGATTGGGGTTAGTGGTTGGGGCTAGTGGTTATTGGTTAGGATTGGGGTTAGTGGTTGGGGCTAGTGGTTATTGGTTAGGATTGGGGTTAGTGGTTATTGGTTAGGATTGGGGTTAGTGGTTGAGGCCAGTGGTTATTGGTTAGGACTGGGGTTAGTGGTTGGGGCTAGTGGTTATTGGTTAGGATTGGGGTTAGTGGTTGGGGCTAGTGGTTATTGGTTAGGATTGGGGTTAGTGGTTGAGGCCAGTGGTTATTGTTTAGGATTGGGGTTAGTGGTTGGGGTTAGTGGTTATTGGTTAGGATTGGGGTTAGTGGTTATTGGTTAGGATTGGGGTTAGTGGTTGGGGCTAGTGGTTATTGGTTAGGATTGGGGTTAGTGGTTGGGGCTAGTGGTTACTGGTTAGGATTGGGTTAGTGGTTGGGGCTAGTGGTTATTGGTTAGGATTGGGGTTAGTTGTTGGGGCTAGTGGTTATTGGTTAGGATTGGGGTTAGTGGTTGGGGCTAGTGGTTATTGGTTAGGATTGGGGTTAGTAGTTGGGGTTAGTGGTTATTGGTTAGGATTGGGGTTAGTGGTTGGGGTTAGTGGTTATTGGTTAGGATTGGGGTTAGTGGTTGGGGGTTAGTGGTTATTGGTTAGGATTTGGGTTAGTTGTTGGGGCTAGTTGTTATTGGTTAGGATTGGGGTTAGGGTCTAATTGGAGCCTGAGCGGGCCAAGTGATATACGAGGTCGACGCGTTACCCAACTTAGACTTATGTGAATAAACTCACACAACCAAATAGTTTGAGAGAAGTAAAAATGCACAGTTTAATGTAGAGAGCGCTCTGGGAGAAGAAGAACAGTAGACCCCGCGGTCTCAGCTGCCAGCTTCTCGGTTTTACAATAGTAGCCGAGCTTCTTTTATACAGTTTAAAAACAGGAAAGGTACCAGATCAGCAGTTATTACATTAATTCCTTGGCCAATCTGGTACTTTAGCATCCTTCAACTTTGGCCAATCCGATACCTTAGCAACCCTTAATCACATTCTGTCAAAAACAAGTTAATTATATTATTATACCGTTAGCTAGCTTCTTTCACAAACAACTTAATTATATTAATGTTAGCTAGCTTCTTTCATGTGACATGTTGGTATTTTGCAACCCTATTCTCAGTGAGACCTATGTCCTGCCAGTTGCGTAACCCCGCCCTTAAACACCCTTTACCTCCCTTGTTCTTCCTAAACATAATTTTTCGCTCTTACAGTTTTACCCCAACAGTTGACTAGCCGTTCCTGTCTTACGTCTGTACAAGTGATATCACAAGTTGGTGCAAGCAGATCAAGTCAGCTGTCTGTTATGCCAGTGTCTGCAAAATGTCAATAAATGTCAAGTATTTCA
The DNA here is from genome assembly GCF_052327205.1 of Somniosus microcephalus. Taxonomy (NCBI): domain Eukaryota; kingdom Metazoa; phylum Chordata; class Chondrichthyes; order Squaliformes; family Somniosidae; genus Somniosus; species Somniosus microcephalus. The sequence goes on along the minus strand of NW_028225187.1, from coordinate 400,771 downwards.
GCAGGCACTACGGTGCCATTTTAAATTTTCCTCCAACAGCTCCTCCTTTTGGTCCTGGAGCACGATCCTCTTGCTCCCAGATGACCATCGTTCTTCGTTTCTTCACAGGGTTGGTTTACAACCACTGACTCATCTCGTGAGAACCGGCCGTTCCGGCCACATCATCATACGTTTCTTTTTCTTCACCCGTATTTCTGGGCAGAAGGTCGGTGTATTCTTCGACAGAAGCTACTGGCAGCACAGCTTTCACAGCAGTTTGACAGCACATTTTAATGATACTCAATGCACAGCACAGCAGTATACATATCACAACCATGATCAATATCATTTGCATTAGCCAAGCACCCCAGCCTGATCCTCCCAGTAACCAATCAAACCATCCACCTCCAATATTGGATTGATGGAGCAAAGCTACTTGTTTTTGAATATGGTCCGCTAGGTTGGTAATATTTTCAGAACTGTCTGGGATATATGTACAGCATTCTGCTCCGATCATGGCACGTGTACCTCCCTGTGCAGCTAGTAGGTAATCTAGTGCCATTCTATTTTGTAGGGCAACAGTTCTTAGGGCTACCATTTCGGCACTCATCTCTCTCAGGGATTCAGCCATGTCATTGGCTACTCCCTCAATTATGGTTGCCAATAACCATATTTCTTGAGAAATAAACACTATTCCAGCCATGGGGAACATAGCTCCTAGTACCACCTGCCAGGTGGGAAGTTCTCTTTTAGTACGAGTATGCTTGTGGTGGTCTTTCAATTCCTTTATGTGGTGTACGTATGGTACTATATACCCCAAATAGCATGATCCTGCCCAATTCTCTGGTAGCCAGGGGTATGCTCTGTGACCGCATATGAAGTATGTCCCATTATAGGCTGTCATTATCTGTCCCGGTTGTTCAGGGTTTATGTTGGCGCGGAAGACGGTAAAACCCATCTGGTTTTCAGTATCTGTTCAACTGGTCCCATTCCATGGTTTATTATTGGTCAAATTCATCAAATTGGTAGTATTGAACCACCAGCTTTCCATGGAATTTCCTGCATTATATGTGGTAAAATTTTGTATAAAATGACTTTTTCCCACATCAATTCTGATCCCTTCAGTCTGTTCTGTACCGCGCTCCCAACATATCTCCCCGATCGGCTGGCCCTTTCCTGACGTATTGTTAAGAACTAAAAAGGGGGGTTCTTTCGTATAATCATATGTTGGCTTATACCATTCTTTAAAATTTTCGAACGAATATCCTCCCCCCTGGAACACATTCCTTAGGCTAGTCCATTTCTGTTCCCATGTTTTTCCGAAGGTGGATAAGGTGGTATTTTTCTGTTTCGTATGATTTTTATTAATTATCCATTCTGCCATATCTGTGAGGTTCAAGGGTATCCCTCCTTTCGCATGAGTGGGAGTATGGCGACATACCCAACAGGCATCTATCCCACTCAGTTTGGATTACTTATATTACATTTATAAAAACGTATTTACATGCAGCTCCCTTTTCTTGCGGGAGTTAAGTATACCTTCCGTGACAATACCAATTAACGCAACTATACATAAAACACTTAACAGCCTCATGTTGTTTTGGGGCTGTCACCGTTTGCTTGCAGTATTCAATTTGTAGGTTTAAATTACATGGTTTTTTTCTCTCGGGAACAATTTATGGGTTATAGACTTTTAATTGGGTCCAATGTTTCCACTTTCCTACACCCCTTATGTCCAGACAGGCACAGGTGTCTCCACTGATTATAACCTCATAGGGTCCAGACCATTTTGGGGCAAATCCCGGTTTTCCAGGTAAGTTTTTTAACATTACCTTAGATCCAGCGGGTGGAACCTCGGGGAGCATTTGTAATTTCAGCTCCTCGTCCCTTTCCTGTTGACGGTTCCTAACCCCCGCCCTCATTTCTTTTAGTTGGTTACTTAGTTCCAACACATATCGTTTTAGCCTGTCTTTTAAGGGCCCCACATCTGCTCCACCTGTTATAATGCCTTCTGGTAATTGCATTGCTTGTCCTGTCATTAGTTCATAAGGGGTTAGTCCAGTGGTACGATTGGAAGTTGCTCTCAACTTCATTAATATTATGGGTAACACCTCCACCCATGTTTTTCCAGTTTCGGCTATAGCTTTGGCCAGAGCTAATTTCAAAGTTCTGTTCATTCTCTCTACCATCCCGGAGCTTTCGGGGTGGTAAGGTATGTGGAATTTCTGTTTGATTCCCATCAATTTGCAAATGGTTTTTACCACTGTTCCAGTAAAGTGCGTTCCTTGATCAGAATCTATTTGCAATGGTACTCCCCACCTTGGGATAACTTCTTCTGCCAAAAGACGCGCAACTGTTAATGCGGTACAATTTCGGGTAGGAAAAGCCTCTACCCACCTTGTAAACTGATCAATTATTACTAAACAATATATTTTTCCATGTGATGATGGCAGGGGGCCAGTAAAGTCAATTTGTAAGTGTTCCCAAGGTCCCCTAGGTTGAGGCTGATGTGCCATTCTAATTTTTACAGGCCTGCCTGGATTATATTGGTGTGGAGATGCCGGAGTTGGACTGGGGTGGACAAATGTAAGAAGTCACACAACACCAGGTTATAGTCCAACAGCTTTATTTGAAATCACAAGCTTTCAGAGCGCTGCCCCTTCACCTGAAGAAGGAGCAGCGCTCCGAAAGCTTGTGATTTCAAATAAAGCTGTTGGACTATAACCTGGTGTTGTGTGACTTCTTACATTGGATTATATTGTGCACACGTCACACACCGGTGTCAGTGTTTTGCTATATCTCTTCCCATTCCAGGCCACCACCAATCTCTTGAGAGAGCTTCCTGCATGGCATCTCGTCCTGAATGCGTCAGGCCATGATGCAGATCCAGTAACGTTAACCTTACACACTCTGGTGCTAATACTTTAGTATCCTTCCTCCAGTTTCCATCTGATCCTTGTACTGGCCCTTTCTGTTTCCATTCATCCTTTTCTACTGGCGGGGTATCTTTCTGCAATTTCTGTATTTCAATTTCTTCCATTTGTACGCTCCCTACGGGATAACTGTCTTCCTCTTCCTCTAATTCTAGAGCTGCCTTGGCCGCCAAATCGGCCGCCTGATTACCCTGTTGCTTTAGCCAGTCAGGGTTACCCTGTTCTGGGGCCTTCTGGTGTGCCTTTATTTTTATAACGGCTACCTTACTTGGTTTTGCCGCCGCATCTAATAAGGCTCTTATTCATTGTTGATGTTTAATAGGTTCCCCAGTAGTGGTTACAAATCCACGTCTTCCCCAGGCTGTCATATAGTCATAGAGTCATAGAGTCATAGAGTTTTACAGCACAGAAAGAGGCCCTTCGGCCCATCGTGTCTGCGCCGCCCATCCCTCCCTGTCCAGTCTAATCCCATTTTCCAGCATTTGGTCCATAGCCTTGTATGCAATGGCATTTCAAGTGCTCATCCAAATGCTTCTTGAATGTTGTGAGGGTTCCTGCCTCTACCACCCTTTCAGGCAGTGAGTTCCAGCTTCCAACCACCCTCTGGGTGAAAAAGTTCCTCCTCAAATCCCCCCTAAATCTCCTGCCCCTTACCCTGAATCTGTGCCCCCTTGTTATTGACCCCCCTACTAAGGGGAAAAGTTCCTCTTTATCTACCCTATCTATGCCCCTCATCATTTTGTACACCTCAATCAGGTCCCCCCTCAGCCTTCTTTGCTCCAAGGAAAACAACCCCAGCCTGTCCAGTCTCTCTTCATAGCTGAGGCACTCCATCCCAGGTAACATCCTGGTGAATCTTCTCTGCACCCTCTCCAAAGCAATCACATCCTTCCTATAGTGAGGCGACCAGAACTGTACACAGTACTCCAGCTGTGGCCTCACCAGCGTTTTGTACAGCTCTATCATAACCTCCCTGCTCTTATATTCTATGCCTCTGCTAATGAAGGCAAGTATCCCATAAGCCTTTTTAACCACCTTATCTACCTGTTCCGCTGCCTTCAGGGAATTTTGTACATGTACACCAAGGTCCCTCTGACCCTCTGTACTTCCCAGGGTCCTACCACTCATTGTGTATTCCCTTGCCTTATTTGTCCGTCCAAAATGCATCACCTCGCACTTTTCCGGGTTAAATTCCATTTGCCACTTTTCCGCCCATCTGACCAACCCGTTAATATTGTCCTGTAGCCGGAGGCTTTCCTCCTCGCAATTTACCACCCCACCAATTTTCGTGTCATCCGCGAACTTACTGATCATACCCTTTACATTCTCATCCAAATCATTAATGTAGATCACAAACGGCAAGGGACCCAGCACCGATCCCTGAGGTACCCCACTGGACACAGGCTTCCAGTCACAAAAGCAACCTTCGACCATCACCCTCTGCCTCCTGCCACTCAGCCAGTTTAGGATCCAACGCGCCAAGGCCCCCTGGACCCCATGGGCTCTTACCTTCTTGACCAGTCTCCTATGCGGGACCTTGTCAAAAGCTTTACTGAAGTCCATGTAAACCACATCCACAGCATTTCCCTCATCCACACACCTCGTCACCCCCTCGAAAAATTCAATCAGATTGGTCAGACATGATTTACCCTTGACAAAGCCATGCTGACTATCCCCGATTAATCCTTGCCTCTCCAAGTGGAGACTAATTTTGTCCCTCAGAATTTTTTCCAATAATTTCCCTACCACAGATGTTAGGCTCACTGGCCTGTAATTCCCTGGTTTATCCCTGCTACCCTTCTTGAATAATGGTACTAGTCATGTACTACCCCAAAGGCGTACCGGCTATCTGTATAAATATTGACAGTTTTTCCTTCTGCTAATTCAAGGGCTTTGGTTAGGGCGACTATCTCCGCAACCTGTGCGGATAGTCCTCCTTCTAATCGCCCGGATTTTACTGTTTTAAGAGGATTGTCCACTATTGCCCAGCCTGTTCTAGGTAAGCCGTTAATATGTTTGCGGGATCCATCTACATAGAAGACCTCTTCTGTCTGTTCCAAAGCTTCTTCCTTAATCCAACTTTCCTCAGCTTCCTCATCTATATCCCCACACTTATGTGGTTCTCCTTCGTTTAACATTCCTGCGGCTGGGTTAACTCCGGTGTCCCGAATTATTCCTACTGATTTATCCGCTGGTACTAATATGGCTTCCCATCTTGCCCTCCTCATATTTGAAACTGACCTTAATCTTCCGGTATTTAACATTTCTACCAAGGTGTGTTTGGTATGGAGGATAATTTCTCCTGTCATTACGATGGGCTCACTAACTTTTACCGCCCATGCTGCACAATCCAGGGCAGCTACACACCGCGAAAGTCCGGCTGCTGCCGGACATCGTCGTGTGGAATAATAGGCTACCGGTCTATTATCACCCCCGTGGTCTTGAGTGACTACCGCAGCGTAGAAGCCTCCTTCATTTTCACAATAGATGTGAAATGGCTTACCTATATTGGGTAATCCTCATCCTGGAGCTAATGTTAAGGCAGTTTTTAGTTCGGTATACGCATTTTCTTGTTCCGATCCCCATTCTATCTGATCGAGGGCCGCTTTCCCTCCTTTTAATAATCTTTGTATTGGCTCCGCTATTTTAGCAAAGTTGGGGATGAAGTTCCTACTATAGTTAAAGAGTCCTAATACTTTCCTAACTCCTCTAACTGTACTGGGTCTGGGCATAGCCCGTATAGCCGCTTTTCTATCTTCTGGCATTGTTTTAGTTCCTTGCGAAATTTTATGGCCCAAATAGGTTACTTCTGATTTCCCAACTTGCGCTTTTTTGGGGTTCACTTTAAACCCTTTACTATTTAGTGCTCATAACAGCAAATCGAGTGCACAATTGTGGTCTTCCTCCTTCTCTGAAGCAATGAGGAGGTTGTAGTGTCCGTGTGTAGATAAAGACACTGAAGACAGGAGTTGGTTCATAGGTATTTACTAAGCAAGTCTGGGGGGGGTTCTAAAGGATATACACAATACACAGGCTTATATAGCCCAAGTGGCAATTACCGGCATTACGCACACCTGGGGCTCTTAAAGGCACATACACCACAATTGCTCTTAAAGGCACATACACCACAATTCCTCCCCTTCTAGCTAACTAGTACATCATATTTTAAGTAATTATTAATTACATGTTATATGCAAAATAATATACATTGCTGTATTAATTAATTATAAGTTAGTCTCTCAGGAGGCTTCCTGACTCGGTCCGGATAACGCCTCGGGGGTGTAGTAGTTTCTGGTGGTGTAGTAGGTTCTTCTGGCAAGGCTGATTCGGCTTGAAGGCCAGTGTCGGGTTCATCGGGTTCCAGTATCACCAGATCGGAGGTAGATATGGGTATCTCTACTTCATCGTTAGATGTATAGCGTGGTGGTGTAGGTTGTCCCTTTTCGGATGACTTGATGATTTGGTCAGCATGGCGCCTTATTATGCTTTCTCCGATGTCCATGGTATACATCAGTGGTCCTAGTCGTGTGCAGATAGTTCCAGGCTGCCATTTCTCGGTACGGTAGTCCCGGGCCAAAACCGGTTGGCCTATCTGGAAGGCCCTAGTTGGCCTTTCATTCATGCCCTGAAACTGCCGGTTCTCCACGTCCCTTCGGATGTTGGGCTTGACCAAATCCAGCCGGCATTTTAGGTTTCTATTGTAGAACATCATGGCGGGAGTTTGGTTTGTAACCATATGTGTTGCATTCCTATATGCAAATAAGAAGTTATCCACCTTGTGCTGAAGTTTTATGTCTTCATTACCCATGGCCTTTATGGCCTTCTTGAAGGTCTGGACAAACCTTTCAGCCAATCCGTTGGTGGCGGGATGGTATGGGGCGGACGTGTAGTGCTTTACCCCATTGTTCTTTAAGAACTTTCTGAATTCTTCGGACACAAATTGCGGTCCATTATCAGAACATATCTGTTCCGGCAGCCCATTCCTGGCAAATATGGTCCTTAATACTGTGATGGTTTTTTCTGTGGTGGTGGAGGACATCTTTATTACCTCCGGCCACTTGGAGTGTGCATCAACTGCGATTAAGAACATTGAGTCCATAAATGGACCAGCAAAGTCGATGTGCACCCTTTGCCAGGGAGATGAGGGCCACTCCCATGGATGTAGAGGGGCCTGTGGCGGAGCATTTTGGACCTTCTGGCATCCTAGGCAGCTCTTGGTCATGTCTTCGATGTCTCCATCGATACCTGGCCACCATACAAACGCCCTAGCTAGGTTCTTCATTTTCGCTCCACCCAGATGCCCCTCGTGAAGCTCCTTTAGCACTTTATCCTGGAGTTTGGGTGGAATCACCACTCTGGATCCACACATCAAGGTTCCTCGGCACACTGACAGCTGTTCTCTTCTTTGTGAGAATGCTGGCAACAGTGGTTCGCCATGTGCTGGCCATCCCTTCACTGTTAAATCGTAGACCCGTGAGAGAGTAGGGTCATTTCTTGTCTCCCTTTCAATGGCAGAATTTGTCACCGGTAGACATTCCACTATGGTAGAGTGGAATATCTCTACTGGGTCTACTGTAGGTGCCTCTTCTATCGTTGGCAATGGCAGGTGTGATAAACCATCAGCATTCCCATGCTGTTTTGACCCTTTGTATTCAATGTTGTATTGGTGTGCCCCTAGAAAAAGGGACCACCTCTGTAGTCTTTGTGCCGTCATAATGGGGACACCTTTCTTAGGGTTGAATATGGAGATGAGGGGTTGATGGTCAGTCAGCAAGGTAAATTTTTGTCCGTGTAGGTAATGGTTGAATTTCTTCACTCCCCATACCAGGCTGAGTGATTCCCTGTCTATCTGGGAATAGTTACGCTCAGCTGAGTTCAATGAGCGTGACGCAAAAGCTATCGGCCGTTCCGAGCCATCAGGGAATCTATGGGACAATACCGCTCCTATGCCGTAAGGGGATGCATCGCACGCCAGTCTGATTGGTAGTGATGGGTTGTAATGAGCCAAAACTTTCTCGGATGTGATTAAGTCTTTACATTTATGGAAGGCACGTTTACAGTCTTCGTTCCATTTCCAAATCACTCCTGTCTGTAGAAGATCATTAAGAGGGTGTAGAATAGTTGATAAGTTTGGTAAAAATTTAGGATAGTAATTTATTAATCCCAAGAATGACCTCAATTGTGAAACATTTTCAGGTGCTGGGGCTTTTATAACTGCTTCAATTTTTTCAGGTGACTTATGCAACCCTTCCTTATTAATTATGTGGCCACAATATGATATCTGATTTTGGAAAAATTCGCACTTGGGGCGATTTGCTCGTAGGCCCCGTTCTTTCAGTCTAGTGAGCACCTGCTCCAAATTGGCAAGGTGCTCGTTGTCGTTTTCGCCTGCTATAAGGATGTCGTCTAGGTAGCATTGAGTCCCTGGAATCCCTTGCAGGACTTGCTCCATAGCTCTTTGCCAGATAGCTGGAGCTGATGCTACTCCAAAAACCAGTCGATTGTACTGGTACAGGCCTTTGTGTGTGTTTATTGCGAGATACTTTTTAGAGGTCTCCTCAACCTCCATTTGTAGATATGCCTGTGCCAAGTCAATTTTTGTGAAACGTTTCCCTCCGGATAGTGAGGCGAAAATATCTTCTATCCTCGGAAGAGGATACTGTACCGTGTGAAGGACCGGGTTTACAGTCACCTTAAAGTCCCCACAGATGCGAATTTTTCTCTGTTCCTCAAAGTTATTTTTCAATGCTTTTTTCATGACTGGAACGATGGGTGTTGCCCATTCGCTCCAATCTATTTTGGATAATACGCCTGACTTTTCCAAATTCTCCAGCTCTGCTTCGACTGCCGGACGTATTGCGTATGGCACTGGCCTTGCCTTAAAAAATTTTGGAATTGCTGCATCTTCCAATTTTATTGAGGCGGTGATGCCTTTCAAGGTTCCTAGTTTCTCTTGAAACACTTCTTTGGCGTTGGCCAAGATGTCTTTTAATCGTTCAGGTATGATGTCATCATTGTTTTTTTCCTTATTGGTCACCGTCAGTGCCTGAATGGAGTGCCAGTCTAAACGTATCTTCCTTATCCATTCACGTCCCAACAACGGTGGACCACCATCTTATAGAATGTATAAATACAACTTTTGTATTTCTTTGCCGTTTTATACCACAGGCACCTTTATTTTTCCTTTGGGGTATACTTTCTGCCCCGTATATGTTTTTAAGATAATGGATGTGTCTTTTAGAGGTATATGCGAAAATAGCCTCTCGTAATCTCGTCGATTTATTACGGTTAGAGCTGATCCTGTATCTAGCTCCATTTTAACTGGGGACCCTGCTATTATGAGGGTAACCCAAATGGTCTGGTAATCTTCATTGGCAATTACATTATGTAATTTGAGAGAGCTTAGTCTCTTGTTCCCGGAGTCGCTATCGCTCTTCTGGTCTTTGGAGCTACTGTCCGTCATCATTTGTACCTTTCTGTGCTTTTCCTTATTGATTCTTTTCCCGTTAGTGGATTTTTTATTTTCAGATCGGCATACACATGGAATGTGTCCCATCTTTCCGCATCGCCTGCATGCTTTTTCTTTGAACCAGCAATCCCTCTGGTCATGGTTGGATCTGCCGCAGCGATAACATCTCTCGAAACCGCGTGTCATTTCATGGGTGCCGAAGTCCTGTGGCCTTTGCTGTATCTTTGCCGCTCCTATTGTACTGAAAGCCTTGTCCAGTGTTAAATCTTTTCCAGAAGATACCTTTTTTTGTGTTTCTACACTTAGGGGATCGCAGATGAATTTGTCTTGCAGAGAATCTGCCAGTCCTGCCTCGAATTGGCAGTGTAGGGTATCAACAATCTCTTCAAAATTCTTGTCCATCGGTTCGGCTGGAGTGATTAAGTTGCGTAACAGCTTGTATGTTTCTGCGCCCATTAGATCCAGAAGCACTGAAGCTTTTTTTTCATCTTCTATTCCATTTGCGGTGCAAAACACCTCCACTCTTTCTACATATGTGGTCCAATCCTCTATCTTGTTATCAAAAACATCAATATTGCCAAAGTTAGGCTCTGTTTCCTTATCAAAAGCATCAATATTGCCAGACTTAGGCATTTCAAAAAAAAGATATGGCGCTTCCCGCGCTCTTTTCTTCTTCTCTGTAGCAACGATATGGCGCTTCCTGCGCTTTCCCGCCGCTGCTACCGATAACAACGATGTTTCACAGTGGTTTCCGTTTATTCACTGTTGGAGACTCGTTCCCGATGGAGGTCTAAACGCTGACCTGCTTGCCGCGCCGGCCGTCTCCCGAGTGCACCCTCCCAGTCCGTTATTGCTTGCCTCCGATTTCGCTGCCTGTCTCAGCTGTAGAGCCCGCCGCTGGAGCCCCAGCCTGACGCCCAGGAAGGATTAGCGCAGTACCTGCCACCAGCTTGGCCAGCTGGTGAAACCACAGTTTCTATTACTTCTTTGAGTCTTCTGGACGCTGGAGGAATCGATGTCCTTGAGGTGCTGCCGAATTGCAGGTAAGTCCGTTTCCACTTCATCGCCACTGTAGTGTCCGTGTGTAGATAAAGACACTGAAGACAGGAGTTGGTTCATAGGTATTTACTAAGCAAGTCTGGGGGGGGTTCTAAAGGATATACACAATACACAGGCTTATATAGCCCAAGTGGCAATTACCGGCATTACGCACACCTGGGGCTCTTAAAGGCACATACACCACAATTGCTCTTAAAGGCACATACACCACAGAGGTCATCCACATATTGTAGAATAGTACTTCCCTTCGGGAGGTCAACTGTCTCCAGTAGAGACTGCATGACTCTATGGAATATAGCCGGACTGTTATGGAACCCTTGTGGCAAGCGGGTCCATGTGTATTGCGTATCTCCTATAGTGAACGCAAATTTCTCCTGGGATTCTGGGTCCAAAGGTAATGACCAGAATCCATTTGCAATATCTAATACTGTGAAAACTTTATGTTCTGCGCTTAACCCATTTAATATTGTCGCTGGACTTGCTACAATAGGTTGTAACTTTGGTGTTACTTTATTTAAAGCGGTATAGTCAATAGTTAATCTCCAAGTTCCATCGGGTTTTCCTACCGGCCAGGTAGGGGAATTGGTTGTGCTTTCCGTTTTACGCACTACTCCCTGTTCTTCCAATGTTTTAATTATTTCCGTAATTGCTTTCTTAGCTTCGGGTTTTATTGGGCATTGTCTGTGCGGTTTATGCTCTGGTCCAGGGATTTTAATTGGTTCCATTCTTACTTTTCCGGTCTCTAATTTATCCTCTGCCCATACGCCTTTTACGGCATTACATATTGTTCTAAAATTACCAGTTTCTAATTTCCAATCCCGGGAAAGAGGTTTAGCAGTTGCTATTTTAGTGCAATTTGCAGCATATTGGTTTACTTCAGTTTTACTTCCATCCTGTCTAGGCCAGATCAATTTTCCTTTATGACAGTCAATCAGGATTTTATATTCCCTCATAAGGTCATTTCCCATTATAGTTCCTTCATTATTTTTACACACATAAAATCTCATCGGGATCAAATGGCCATCTAATTCGACCACTTGTACTGTACTTAAAAAGGCGGGGGTCTTTGTTCCCCCTAATCCGGTCAAATAAATGTTAGTTTATGTGATGGGTAAAGGTAAATCGGTTATAGACATCGATGCGCCAGTGTCCACTAGCATGTTACACTGTCGGCCCCCTACTAGTGCGGACACATAAATTCTACTATCTCCCTTATCTTTAATTACGGGGGCCGCTGCATGTCAGTGCCCTCCGTCCCGAGCATCCCTAAAGGCTTGGAGTTCTCGGTATTCATCACTGGTCATTTTTCCCGGTTCTGGATTTAATCTACTATAACATTTGTCCCATGTGTGACCTCTCTTTTTACAAAATGAGCATTCCTGTCGCGGGGCTCTACATTCTTTAGCAAAGTGTCCTTGTTTCCCACCATTCTCTTTGTGCTCCCAATGTCTGACTCGTATCCCATCCATCTCTCCGCATTTTTTTAATTAGGGTTCTCCTATCAGCCATATACTGATTACTAAGGGAGCCCGAAGGCCCCCATGTTTGACCCTTACCTGTGATCTTGTAAATCCTCTTCTTACCCTGTGTTGTCAGAGGTACGTCCTCCTCACGAAGAGAAGCAAGCGTACGTGCAACCTATATATCGGTGGTTCCCCGGGACCTTCTGCCGGTCCAACCCCGAAGGTAGTAAGCGACATCTACGAGTTTTACCTTATGATCCTTATAAATGCTCTACGAGATACAAACAAACAAAGAATACCACAAACTTTCGGTTAACTGTGAATTCTCACCTCTCGTCAAACCCCTTTCTTGTTCTTTTGATCAGTCGGTGCTCCGGTGTCACCCGTCTAGCGTCGCTAATTGATGGATGGTCAAAAATTTGACTACTCGCCCGAGATCACCTCTGGGTGCTCCGGCGCCCTCCGAGCTGATCCTGCCGACTACGTCAATTTGTTAGGGTCTAATTGGAGCCTGAGCGGGCCAAGTGATATACCAGGTCGACGCGGTACCCAACTTAGACTTATGTGAATAAACTCACACAACCAAATAGTTTGAGAGAAGTAAAAATGCACAGTTTAATGTACAGAGCGCTCTAGGAGAAGAACAGTAGACCCCGCGGTCTCAGCTGCCAGCTTCTCGGTTTTACAATAGTAGCCGAGCTTCTTTTATACAGTTTAAAAACAGGAAAGGTACCATATCAGCAGTTATTACATTAATTCCTTGGCCAATCTGGTACTTTAGCATCCTTCAACTTTGGCCAATCCGATACCTTAGCAACCCTTAATCACATTCTGTCAAAAACAAGTTAATTATATTATTATACCGTTAGCTAGCTTCTTTCACAAACAACTTAATTATATTACTGTTAGCTAGCTTCTTTCATGTGACATGTTGGTATTTCGCAACCCTATTCTCACAGTGATACCTGTGTCCTGCCAGTTGCGTAACCCCGCCCTTAAACACCCTTTACCTCCCTTGTTCTTCCTAAACATAATTTTTCGCTCTTACACTTTTACCCCAACAGTTGACTAGCCGTTCCTGTCTTACATCTGTACAAGTGATATCACAAGTTGGTGCAAGCAGATCAAGTCAGCTGTCTGTTATGCCAGTCTCTGCAAAATGTCAATAAATGTCAAGTATTTCAGCAGGCACTACGGTGCCATTTTAAATTTTCCTCCAACAGACACGATGGGCCGAATCACCTCCTTCTGTGCTGTTAGATTCTATGATCAGTGTGAAGTCGCTGGTGTGTCAGCAGGTTGGATGACTGAGTGAATCCCTTCCCACACACGGAGCAGGTGAACGGTCTCTCCCCAGTGTGAAGTCGCTGATGTACCAGCACGTAGGATGACCGAGTGAATCCCTTCCCACACATGGAGCAGGTGAACGGCCTCTCCCCAGTGTGTAGGTGTTGGTGTCTCTTGAGCTCCCGGGAGCTTTTAAAACTATTCCCACACTCAGAACATTTAAAGGGTCTCTCATTAGTGTGAACTCGCTGGTGCCCCTTCAGCTCCCCGGAGCTTTTAAAGCTCTTCCCACAGTCAGAACATTTAAAGGGCCTCTCGTCAGTGTGAACTCGCTGATGTGTCAGCAGGTTGGGTAACTGAGTGAATCCCTTCCCACACACAGAGCAGGTGAACTGTCTCTCCCCAGTGTGAACTCGCTGGTGTACCCTCAGGTCCCTGGAGCTTTTAAAGCTCTTCCCACAGTCAGAACATTTAAAGGGCCTCTCGTCAGTGTGGACTCGCTGATGTGTCAGCAGGTTGGATAAATGCGTGAATCTCTTCCCACACACAGAGCAGGTGAACGGCGTCTCCCCAGTGTGACCTCGCTGATGTACCAGCAGGTTGGATGAATCAGTGAATCCCTTCCCACACACAGAGCAGCTGAACGGCCTCTCCCCAGTGTGTAGGTGTTGGTGTTTCTTGAGCTCCCTGGAGCTTTTAAAACTCTTCCCACAGTCAGAACATTTAAAGGGCCTCTCGTCAGTGTGAACTCCCTGGTGTCCCTTCAGCTCCCCGGAGCTTTTAAAGCTCTTCCCACAGTCAGAACATTTAAAGGGCCTCTCGTCAGTGTGAACTCGCTGATGATTCAGCAGGTTGGATGACTGAGTGAATCCCTTCCCACACACAGAGCAGGTGAACGGCCTCTCCCCAGTGTGAACTCGCTGATGTTCCAGCAGGTTGGATGACCGAGCAAATCCCTTCCCACACACGGAGCAGGTGAACGGCCTCTCCCCAGTGTGTAGGAACCAGTGTTTCTTCAGCTCCCGGGGGCTTTTAAAGCTCTTCCCACAGTCAGAACATTGAAATGGTCTCTCATCAGTGTGAACAAGCTGGTGTCCCTTCAGATACTGAGTGCTTTTAAAGCTCTTCCCACAGTCAGGACACTGAAATGGTCTCTCCCCAGTGTGAACTCCCTGGTGTGTTTGCAGGTGGGATGAACAAACAAATCCCTTTCCACACACGGAGCAGGTGAACAGACTGTCCCTGGTGTGACTGCGCCGTTGAACTTTCAATGCAGACGGGGAACTGAAGCCCTTCTCGCCGTCCCCACCTTTACCCGGTTTCTCCCCGGTGTGACGGTGCACGTGTCTCACCAGGTCAGGCGATCGGCTGAATCCGAGTCCACACACTGAACACGTGTGTGGTTTGTCTGCGTTGCGATCCCTGCTCTCTCCTTCCATGTGCAAAGGCCGATGATATTCAGGTCCTGATGAATCCAGCGACTCTGTCAGATCTTGACGTGATGTTTGGTCTGAGCTTCCCGCCTGTAACTGCTCCACTTCTATAACCCTGTAAATTGAGATCAGAAAAGGATCAGAGGCAAACTGTTGTTTAATTTTCCCCTTTCCGAACCTAGGGGCAGTGAAGCTGATTTTCAGGCCCCAGCTGCTGCACATGTTGGTTGAAAGGATCAGCAGTAATGGCGGCTGTAATACCCACAAGCCCCCGCGCTCCAGAAAGCACTCTGTTGACTCTGAGTCCCGTGCATGTGCTCATGGCCCCCGCGCTCTCCCTCCTGCTCTACAATCGCCCGTCCCGATCGGTCCGCAACACGCATGCTCAGCACACAAAACCCCGCGGTTGGAACATCGGGCGTGCATGCGGAGCCGCAACATCTGGTACGCGTGAGCGGCTCAGGTGGGGGCGATTCGGTGTTTCGCCTCAGCCGCCAGGGAGGTGCGCATGTGCAGGACGACCCAACATTCTTCCCGTCAGCAATCACTCCCTCGTTTCTTTAACAAAAACAGAAAATGCTGGAAATACTCAGCAGGTCAGGCAGCATCTGTGGAGAGAGAAACAGAGTTAACGTATCAGGTCGATGACCATTTGTCAGAACTGCTTGCTCTTTAGTGTCAGCCAGTGGCTCAGTGGGCAGCACTCGCGCCTCTGAGTCAGAAAGTTGTGGGTTCATAGTCCCACTCCAGAGACTTGAGCACAAAAATCCAGGCTGACACTCCAGTGCAGTGCTGAGGGAGTGCGGCACTGTCGGAGGTGCCGTCTTTCGGATGAGATGTTAAATTGAGGCCCTGTTTGCTCTCTCAGGTGGATGTAAAAGATCCCATGGCATTATTTCAGGAAAGAAAGACTTGCATTTATATAGTGCCACCAGATATCCTAAAGTGCTTTACAGCCAATGAAGTACTACAATGAAGTAGTCACTGTTGCAATGTGGGAAAGAGCAGGGGAATTATCCCCAGTGTCCGGGCCAATGTTTATCCCTCAATCAACATAAAAAATGATAGATTATCTGGTCATTATCACAGTGCTGTTTGTGGGAGCTTGCTGTGCGCTAATTGACTGCCGCATTTCCTACATTGCAACAGTGACTACACTGCAAAAGTACTTCATTGGCTGTAAAGTACTTTGGGACGTCCGGTGGTGGTGAAAGGCGCTATATAAATGCAAGTCTTTCTTCCTTCACTGGTCTCAGCAGCGACCTCTTCTGGCGGTTGGTTGATTGACAGACGAGAGTCCGCGCAGGCGCACAGGGAGCCGCGGTTTGGGCCGAGTCCGGCACAGCGACACCTCCCGGTCACCAAGGGTAATGACCGCGCATGCCCAGAGGAGACCAGCCCGCCTCCCCCCACTCGGAGCTGCGCCTGCGCACTCGGATTCTGCCGGACGGAGTCGGCGCGGGGCCATTCCGGGGAAAGGTCTTGGTGTCGGTTCCAGAGTCGCGATCGGTGACGCGAAGTGAGTTTTCTCCGCTCCGATTGGGTGGAGAATGGCGCGGGGTGGATCGGGAGAGAATCGAGAGAAATAGAAAAACCTCAGAGTCCGCGAGGCCCCGGACCGAGCAGCGGCAGTTGGACGGTGACGTGATCTCATCGGGGACACGTGACCCGGGCCCGCGGCCTGATTGACGGGAGCTTTCGACCAATAGGGTGCGAGCGGGGCGGGGCTGGAGGAGCGAGCCGGCGGCGGGTCCTCCAACCAATCGGGGAGCCCGAGGGGCGGGACTGGCGGCACCCAGTGGGCGGGGCTGGAGGTGCGAGCCGGCGGCGGGTCCTCCAACCAATCGGGGAGCCCGAGGGGCGGGACTAGCGGCACCCAGTGGGCGGGGCTGGAGGTGCGAGCCGGCGGCGGGTCCTCCAACCAATCGGGGAGCCCGAGGGGCGGGTCTAGCGGCACCCAGTGGGCGGGGCTGGAGGTGCGAGCCGGCGGCGGGTCCTCCAACCAATCGGGGAGCCCGAGGGGCGGGACTAGCGGCACCCAGTGGGCGGGGCTGGAGGTGCGAGCCGGCGGCGGGTCCTCCAACCAATCGGGGAGCCCGAGGGGCGGGACTAGCGGCACCCAGTGGGCGGGGCTGGAGGAGCGAGCCGGCGGCGGGTCCTCCAACCAATCGGGGAGCCCGAGGGGCGGGACTAGCGCCGGCTGATTGTCTGATCCGCAGGGCAGCGAGTTTCTCCAGTCCCTTGTTCAGGGCCCGGGGCGGCTGTGGGCCTTTATTCCCCGCATTGGACACAAGGCTCTTTGTCTCAGGCATATGGTGACGTCGCACTGAAACTTTCCTTCCTCCTTTACAAAGATGGCTGCCGGTAACCTGGGCCTGTATATGTTCCGATGTAGTCCTCCCACCACTGGGAGCGACAGTGATCCGTTCGTGCGACATAGCTGTACCGCGCAGGCGTAGTACCGCTCCCTTTCCTCTCTCTCTCTCTCCCGCGCAGGCGCAGTGCCGCTCCCCTGCCCTCCGGCGCAGTACCGCTCCCTTACCCCCCGCGCAGGCGCAGTGCCGCTCCCTTGCTCTCTCCCGCGCAGGTGCAGTGCCGCTCCCCTGCCCTCCGGCGCAGGCGCAGTGGCGCTCCCTTGCTTCCTCTCCCGCGCAGGCGCAGTGCCGCTCCCCTGCCCTCAGGCGCAGGCGCAGTGCCGCTCCCTTTCTTCCACTCCCGCGCAGGTGCAGTGCCGCTCCCCTGCCCTCCGGCGCAGGCGCAGTGCCGCTCCCGTGCTTCCTCTCCCGCGCAGGCGCAGTGCCGCTCCCCTGCCCTCCGGCGCAGGCGCAGTGCCGCTCCCCTGCCCTCCGGCGCAGGCGCAGTGCCGCTCCCCTGCCCTCCTGCGCAGGCGCAGTGCTGCTCCCCTGCCCTCCGGCACAGGCGCAGTGACGCTCCCCTGCACTCCGGCGCAGGCGCAGTGCCGCTCCCCTGCACTCCGGCGCAGGCGCAGTGCCGCTCTCCTGCGCATGCGCAGTGCCGCACCCCTGCACTCCGGCGCAGGCGCAGTGCCGCTCCCCTGCTGTGTGCCGGGCCGGGCGGCGCGGGTTGATCGGTGCGTGAGGGTCAGACACAGGCTGGTTGCCCGGGTTACAGGGCCCGTTCTGTGACTGAGGGAACTCGGCCCGACAGCGGCTACTCAGCCCCGAGTTTAGATCACAGCGAGGGAGGCTCACAGGGTCACCGCTCCGGGCAGCAACTCCGCACAGAAAATGGCGCATTTCCGCCTAGAGCTGTGAGAATGGGGGAGTCTCAGGAGGCCGGAAATTTACTGTGAGCAAAATCTCCAAACTAAACACACAGCCCCGCAACTGGGGATCTGAGGAAAATCTCCAAACTAAACACACAGCCCCGCAACTGGGGATCTGAGCAAAGGCACAAATTCAAACAAATACTCCGCCTTCACATTGGATTATTAGTAAGCAGATTAAAAGTCTACATTACATTATTTCACGCTTTCAATATTGTTCTTATTTTCTGCTTTGCCACAATTAGATCTCCCGGTGAATGATGGTGTGATTGACGAAGGTGCTCACCTCGAAGTAAACAGGGATTGTCGACTGAGGAACAACAGCCGGTTAACCAGCACAGGATTGTGAGCACCAACCGGAGAGAACCCTTCCGATTCAAAGAGCTTTCAGAGATTGACTGTGGAACAAGGTAAGAGAGAGTCCCATTGACTCAGATACACACTGGTCCTGGAGATAGACTGGGGAGAAAGGTCAGAGAGAGTCCCATTGACTCAGATACACACTGGTCCTGGAGATAGACTGGGGAGAAAGGTCAGAGAAAGTCCCATTGACTCAGATACACACTGGTCCTGGAGATGGACTGGGGAGAAAGGTCAGAGAGAGTCTCATTGACTCAGATACACACTGGTCCTGGAGATGGACTGGGGAGAAAGGTCAGAGAGAGTCCTATTAAGAACATAAGAAGCAGGAGTAGGCCATATGGCCCCTCGGGCCTGCTCCGCCATTCAATAGGATCATGGCTGATCTGAACCTAGACTCACGTCCACTTCCCTGCCCTCTCCCCGTAACCTCTAATTCCCTTATCTGCTAGGAAAATGTCTATCTCCGTTTTAAATTTATTTAATGTCGCAGCTTCCACAGCTCTCTGAGGTAGCAAATTCGATAGATTTACTACCCTCTCAGTGAAGGAGTTTCTCCTCATCTCAGTTTTGAAAGGGCAGCCCCTTATTCTAAGATTATGCCCCCTAGTTCTAGTCTCACCCATCAGTGGAAACATCCTCACTGCATCCACCCGATCAAGCCCCCCTCACAATCTTATATGTTTCGATAAGTTCGCCTCTCATTCTTCTGAACTCCAATGAGTAGAGGCCCAACCTACTCAACCTTTCCTCATAAGTCAACCCCCTCATCTCCGGAATCAACCAAGTGAACCTTCTCTGAACCGCCTCAAGGGCAAGTATATCTTTTCTTAAATATGGAAACCAAAACTGCACGCAGTATTCCAGGTGTGGCCTCACCAATACCCTGTATAACTGCAGCAAGACTTCCCTGTTTTTATACTCCATCCCCCTTGCAATAAAAACCAAGATTCCATTGGCCTTCCTGATCACCTGCTGCACCTGCATACTAACTTTTTGTGTTTCATGCACCAGGACCCGCAGATCCCTTTGTACTGTAGTACTTTGCAGTTTCTCTCCATTTAGATAATAACTTGCTCTTTGATTTTTTCTGCCAAAGTGCATAACCTCACACTTTCCAACATTATATTGCATCTGCCAAATCTCTGCCCACTCACTTAGCCTGTCTATGTCCTTTTGCAGGTTTTTTATGTCCGCCTCACTCACTGCTTTCCCTCCCATCTTTGTATTGTCAGCAAACTTGGATATGTTGCACTCGGTCCCTTCCTCCAAATCATTAATATAGATTGTAAAGAGTTGGGGTCCCAGCACTGACCCCTGCAGAACACCACTAGTTACTGATTGCCAGCCCGAGAACGAACCATTTATCCCAACTCTTTGTTTTCTGTTAGATAGCCAATCTTCCACCCATGCCAGTATATTACCCCCAATCCCGTGATTTTTTATCTTGATCAGTAATCTTTTGTGTGGAACCTTGTCAAATGCCTTTTGGAAGTCCAAATACACTACATCCGCTGGTTCCCCTTTATCCACCCTGTATGTTACATCCTCAAAGAATTCGAGCAAATTTGTCAAACATGACTTCCCCTTCGTAAAACCATGCTGACTCTGTCCTATTAAATTATGTTTATCCAAATGCTCTGTTACTGTTTCCTTAATAATGGACTCCAACATTTTGCCAACCACAGATGTTAGGCTAACTGGTCTATAGTTTCCAGCTTTTTGTCTACTTCCCTTCTTGAATAAGGGTGTTACATTAGCAGTTTTCCAATCTGCCGGGACCTTTCCTGAGTCCAGGGAGTTCTGGAAAATGATCACCAATGCATCCACAATCCCTACCGCCACTTCTCTCAAGACCCTAGGATGTAGGCCATCAGGTCCGGGGGATTTATCCGCCTTAAGTCCCATTATTTTACTGAGTACCATCTCCTTAGTGATTTTAATCGTGTTTAGTTCCTGCCCCCCCCATTGCCCCCTGTTTGTCCAGTGTTGGGATATTTTTAGTGTCCTCTACTGTTAAGACTGATACAAAATATTTGTTTAGTGTCTTTGCCATCTCCATGTTCCCCATCACTAGTTTCCCGGTCCCATCCTCTAAGGGACCAACGTTCACTTTAGCCACCCTTTTTCTTTTTATATAGCTGTAGAAACTCTTGCTATCTGTTTTTATATTTTTTGCTAGTTTACTTTCATAATCTATCTTCCCTTTCTTAATTAATCTTCTAGTTATTGTTTGCTGGCTTTTAAATGCTTCCCAATCTTCTATCCTCCCACTAGATTTGGCTACTTTATATGCCCTTGTTTTCAGTCGGATACTATCCTTTATTACTTTACTAAGCCACAGATGGCTGTCTTTTCTTTTACTCCCCTTTTTCCTCAGTGGAATATATTTATCTTGAAAGATGTGAAATGTCTCCTTGAATGTAGACCACTGCTCTTGTGCCGTCTTACACTTTAATCTGTTTTCCCAGTCCACTTTAGTCAATTCTACTCTCATACCTTCATAGTCTCCTTTATTTAAGCTTAGCACGCTGGTTTGAGTTCCAACTCTCTCACCCTCAAACTGAATTTGGAATTCAACCATATTATGGTCACTCAGTCCAAGGGGATCCTTTACTAGGACATTTTTTATTAATCCTGTCTCATTACACAGGACCCGATCTAAGATTGCCTGCCCCCTGGTTGGTTCAGTTACATACTGCTCAAGGAACCCGTCCCTAATACACTCTATGAACTCTTCCTCAATGCTGCCATGCCCAATTTGATTAGTCCAGTCAATATGAAAGTTAAAATCCCCCATGATTATAGCTGTTCCCTTATTACAAGCCCCAACTATTTCCTGATTTATACTCCGACCAGCAGAGTTGCAACTGTTAGGAGGCCTATAGACTACGCCCACTAGTGACTTTTTCCTCTTATTATTCCTTATCTCCACCCAAACTGTTTCACTATCCTGATCCTTTGACCCAATATCATTTCTGACTATTGCAGTGATTCCATCCTTGATTAACATAGCAACCCCACCTCCCTTTCCTTCCTGTCTGTCCTTCCTAATTGTCAAATACCCTTGTATGTTTAGTTCCCAGTCATGATTATCTTGCAGCCATGTTTCCGTAATGGCCACCAGATCATACCCATGTGTAGTTATTTGCACCGTCAACTCGTCAATTTTGTTACGAATGCTGCATGCATTCAGATAAAGAACTTTCAAATATGTTTTCTGACAATTTATTCCTGCTTTTACCCCTTTTACTACTTTACCTTTATGATTATTCATTCTGTCCCTTCCTGACATGCTCTGGTTTTTAATTCCCCCACTGCTACCTTGCTCTATTGCCTTCTCCGCTGTCATTTTTACTTTTCGCTGTCTTGAAACCTCCCCCCCACTAATTAGTTTAAAGCCCTCTCTACAGCCCTAGTTATTCGATTCGCCAGGATTCTAGTCCCAGCACTGGCCAAGTGAAGTCCATCCCAACGGAACAGCTGTCTCCTGTCCCAGTACTGATGCCAGTGTCCCAGGAAGCAAAACCCATTTCTCCCACACCAGTCTTTGAGCCACGCATTTAACTCTCTAATTTTATTTACCCTAGCCAAATTTGCACGTGGCTCAGGTAGTAATCCAGAGATTATTACCCTTGTGGTTCTGCTTTTTAATTTGGCCCCTAGCTGCTCAAACTCCCTCAGCAGAACCTCCTTCCTTGTCCTATCTATGTCGTTGGTACCAACATGGACCACGACAACTGGATCCTCCCCCCTCCCACTCCAAGTTTCTCTCTAGCCCAGAGGAGATGTCCTTAACCCTGGCACCGGGCAGGCAACACAGCCTTCAGGACTCTCGCTCTCGGCTGCAAAGAACTCTTATCTATCCCCCTAACGATACTATCCCCTACCACTACAACATTTCTTTTAACTCCCC
The DNA here is from genome assembly GCF_052327205.1 of Somniosus microcephalus. Lineage (NCBI taxonomy): Eukaryota > Metazoa > Chordata > Chondrichthyes > Squaliformes > Somniosidae > Somniosus > Somniosus microcephalus. The sequence continues at coordinate 378,586 of NW_028225187.1, read as the reverse complement.
CCACTTGAATGGCCCCCGGCTCCACGGTGCTGTGGCCAAGTTGCTCATCCTCCCCGCAGTCCCTGTTCCCATCCTCACAGGGAGTAAGAGCCTCAAACCTGTTGGACAAGAGTAAGGGCTGCGGCTCCTCCAACACTACCTCCTGGATCCCCGTACCTGCCTCACTTCTAGTCACACCATCCTGACCCTGGCCACGGACTACATCTGAATGAATTAATCTAATTGATGTGACTACCTCGTGATACACAGAGTCCAGGTAACTCTCCCCCTCCCTGATATGTCTCAGTGTTTGAAGCTCGGACTCCAGCTCTTCAACACGGAGCCGGAATTCCTCGAGCAGCCAACACTTACTGCAAATGTGATCACCGTGAGCATCAATGATGTCCACCAGCTCCCACATATTGCAGCAGCAACACATCACCTGATCTCCCATTCTATGTAATTAATTACGTTTATTAATATTATTTTTAAATACCCTCTGCTCTGATTCTAGATGATGAATATTGCACCTTAGAAACTATAAATCAGAGTTTAAGCTTAAAAAAAAAGAGAAATACCTACCAACCAATCACTTACCCGCTTTCTGATGACGTCACACTTGGATTAATTTTTACCTCTCTCCTTCCCTCCGAGTTCGGAGACTGGTTGGCCTTACCTGGTCTCTGGGGCCTTTTATAGCCCCGCTCTGCCGCTCGAGATTCCCACCGACGCTGTGAGGCCTTACCTGGTCTCTGGGGCCTTTTATAGCCCCGCTCTGCCGCTCGAGATTCCCGCCGACACTGTGAGGCCTTACCTGGTCTCTGGGTCCTTTTATAGCCCCGCTCTGCCGCTCGAGATTCCCGCCGACGCTGTGAGGCCTTACCTGGTCTCTGGGTCCTTTTACAGCCCCGCTCTGCCGCTCGAGATTCCCGCCGACACTGTGAGGCCTTACCTGGTCTCTGGGGCCTTTTATAGCCCCGCTCTGCCGCTCGAGATTCCCCCCGACACTGTGAGGCCTTACCTGGTCTCTGGGGCCTTTTATAGCCCCGCTCTGCCGCTCGAGATTCCCACCGACACTGTGAGGCCTTACCTGGGTCTCTGGGTCCTTTTATAGCCCCGCTCTGCCGCTCGAGATTCCCGCCGACACTGTGAGGCCTTACCTGGGTCTCTGGGGCCTTTTATAGCCCTGCTCTGCCGCTCGAGATTCCCACCGACGCTCTGAGGCCTTACCTGGTCTCTGGGGCCTTTTATAGCCCCGCTCTGCCGCTCGAGATTCCCACCGACGCTGTGAGGCCTTACCTGGTCTCTGGGGCCTTTTATAGCCCCGCTCTGCCGCTCGAGATTCCCGCCGACGCTGTAAGGCCTTACCTGGGTCTCTGGGGCCTTTTATAGCCCCGCTCTGCCGCTCGAGATTCCCGCCGACGCTGTAAGGCCTTACCTGGTCTCTAGGGCCTTTTATAGCCCCGCTCTGCCGCTCGAGTTTCCCGCCAACACTGTGAGGCCTTACCTGGTCTCTGGGGCCTTTTATAGCCCCGCTCTGCCGCTCGAGATTCCCGCCGACGCTGTGAGGCCTTACCTGGTTGTTAGAACCGGGTTTTCCTGGTATTCGTCTTGAGTTCCGTAGTACGAAGAATGATTTCAGGCTCGAGGGTTCGGAGAGTTAAAACAACATTTTATTACTTCCAACTGATCGCAGTGGTCACACAGTATATTGAGGTCTTTTACAGTACATTCGTGTCCCGAGAGTCACACCGGGTTAGGCACGTGTTGCCAGCATTTACGTCCCTGGGAGGTCTCTGACTCTCTTCATGATCCACACGTCTTCTGGCTAAGAGCGAATACCAGCAGGGAAGCCCCTTTTATAGAGTGGGACAAGGGTCATTACATCACTTCCCTGGCAACAAGCGTTCTCCAAGGGGGATCACTTAAGCCCTTTCAGTTTGGCCATGATCTGGTCTTCAGTCTGGCGGGCAAGTCCTGACTTGTCTCACTGCTGCATGTGCCTTCCTGAAGTACCGGATCGTGATTGGGCACCGCACAATAGCTAGTCAGTCATCTTCTAGCTAGCAGTTAAGCCCTTTCAGTGACCTTTATTGCTCGTTAACACTTGGCCGCAGGCTGGGGCAGGTGTCTCTCTTTTCTGCTAGCTTTGCACTTTGCAAAGCTGGGGCTGCTCTTTAATCTAATCTAGACTTTCCTTGTGCGAAGCCATTTTTGTAAGCCAATTCATCGTCCATTTTATTCACATTTCCACATGGTCTCTGGGGCCTTTTATAGCCCCGCTCTGCCGCTCGAGATTCCCGCCGACACTGTGAGGCCTTACCTGGTCTCTGGGGCCTTTTATAGCCCCGCTCTGCCGCTCGAGATTCCCGCTGACGCTGTGAGACCTTACCTGGTCTCTGGGGCCTTTTATAGCCCCGCTCTGCCGCTCGAGATTCCCACCGATGCTGTGAGGCTTTACCTGGTCTCTGGGGCCTTTTATAGCCCCGCTCTGCCGCTCAATTTCCCGCCGACGCTGTGAGGCTTTACCTGGTCTCTGGGGCCTTTTATAGCCCCGCTCTGCCGCTCGAGTTTCCCGCCGACGCTGTGATATACACTGGTCCTGGAGATGGACTGGGGAGAAAGGTCAGAGAGAGTCCCATTGACTCAGATACACACTGGTCCTGGAGATGAACTGGGGAGAAAGGTCAGAGAGAGTCCCATTGACTCAGATACGCACTGGTCCTGGAGATGGACTGGGGAGAAAGGTCAGAGAGAGTCCCATTGACTCAGATACACACTGGACCTGGAGATGGACTGGGGAGAAAGGTCAGAGAGAGTCCCATTGACTCAGATACACACTGGTCCTGGAGATGGACTGGGGAGAAAGGTCAGAGAGAGTCCCATTGACTCAGATACACACTGGCCCTGGAGATGGACTGGGGAGAAAGGTCAGAGAGAGTCCCATTGACCCAGATACACACTGGTCCTGGAGATGGACTGGGGAGAAAGTTCAGAGAGGGTCCCATTGACTCAGATACACACTGGTCCTGGAGATGGACTAGGGAGAAAGGTCAGAGAGAGACCCATTGACTCAGATACACACTGGTCCTGGAGATGGACTGGGGAGAAAGGTCAGAGAGAGTCCCATTGACTCAGATACGCACTGGTCCTGGAGATGGACCATTGGGGAGACCAAACGCAGATTGGGTGACCGCTTTGCGGAACACCTCCGTTCAGTCTGTAAGGGTGACCCCGAGCTTCCGGTCGCCTGTCATTTTAATTCACCGCTCCATTCCCACTCGGACCTCACCGTCCTTGGCCTCTTGTATTGTTCCACGGAAGCTCAACGTAAACTCGAGGAACAGCATCTCATCTTCTGATTAGGCAGTCTGCAGCCTTCCAGACTCAATATCGAGTTCAACAATTTCAGATCATAAGCTCGGCCCCCATTTCATTTCCTCTTGTAATTGTTCCACTCCTTTCCCCCCCCCCTTTCCTTTTGTTTCTCTCTCACACCTGGCAGCTATCTTTTGCCCTGCCAGTACACTTTACACCTAATCCCAGCCTATTACCATCTCATCTAGCTTCTAATCTCTTTTACTTCTTTTGTTTCTTTTATTCTTTTGTCCGATCGCAGCCCTGCCTTCGATCTAGTTTCTTTTCTTTCCAGTTTTGAAGAAGGGTCCAACCCGAAACGTCAACTCAAATTTCTCTCCACGGATGTTGCCTGACCTGCTGAGTTTTTCCAGCATTTTCTGTTGTTATGTAGAAAGTCCTACAAGAGAGGGGGCAGTACTGGACCTAATTCTAGGGAATGTGGCCGGCCAAGTGGAAGAAGTGTTAGTAGGAGAGCACTTTGGTGACAGTGACCATAATTCAGTGAGATTTAAGGTAGTCATGGAAAAGGACAGAGATGGACCGGAAATAAAGGTTCTAAATTGGGGGAAGGCCGATTTTAATAGGATAAGGCAGGATCTGGCCAAAGTGGACTGGGATCAGCTACTTGTAGGAAAATCCGCATCGAAGCAATGGGAGTCTTTCAGAAGGGAAATTGAGATCGTACAATGGCAACATGGCCCTGTAAAGGTCAAGGGTGGGTCCAAAAACCCCAGGGAACCGTGGATGTCAAGGGATATACGGGAATGGATTAGGAAAAAAAGGAGGGCTTTTTGCAGAGACAAAGGACTAAAGACAGAGGAAGCCCTAGAGGAGTATAAAACGTGCAGGGGGATACTTAAAAAAGAAATTAGGAGAGCGAGGAGGGGCCATGAAATAACACTGGCGAGCAAAATAAAGGAAAATCCTAAGGTGTTTTATGTATATTAAGGGTAAGAGGATAACTAGGGAAAGAGTAGGGCCCATTAGGGACCAAAGTGGCAATCTGTGTGTGGAGCCGGAAGATGTAGGAGGGGTTCTAAATGAATTTTTTGCATCTGTTTTCACTATGGAGAAGGACGATGTAAACATAGAAATAGGGCGGGGGGACTGTGATATACTCGAACATATTAGCATCGAGAGGGAGGAGGTATTGGCGGTTCTAGCAGGCTTAAAAGTGGATAAATCCCCAGGCCCGGATGAGATGTATCCCAGGCTGCTGTGTGAGGCAAAAGAGGAGATTGCAGGGGCTCTAACACAAATTTTCAGAACCTCTCTGGCCACAGGGGATGTGCCAGAGGACTGGAGAACAGCTAATCTAGTACCATTATTCAAGAAGGGTAGTAGGGATAAACCAGTGAACTACAGGCCAGTGAGCCTAACATCAGTGGTAGGGAAATTATTGGAAAAAATTCTGAGGGACAAAATTAGTCTCCACTTGGAGAGGCAAGAATTAATCAGGGATAGTCAGCATGGCTTTGTCAACGGAAGATCATGTCTGACTAATTTGATTGAATTTTTTTGAGGGGGTGACTAGGTGTGTGGATGAGGGTAGTGCAGTGGATGTGGCTTAGTGGCAGAAGGCAGAGGGTGATGGTCGAAGGTTGTTTTTGTGACTGGAAGCCTGTGTCCAGTGGGGTACCGCAGGGATCGGTGCTGGGTCCTGTAGTGTATGTACCCGTCTACCTTTAAGAGAACTATTGTATGTAACCGTTCACCTTTAAGAGAACTACTTTAGGTGTGGCACTACTTGTTTGGCTTCTGTATACTGTAATACCGACAGTGACCACACCGGTATATAAGTGCTGTGGCAGGTTTTATTGGGCAGATTCGCCCTGACCTTCGAATAGTAAAGTCCTGTTGTATGTTACTCCTGAAGTCTGTGTCGTAATTAACTGCACAAACCACAGACTTTACAGTGGCGACGAGTCCGATCGTACCCTGCGGCAACAATACTTCCAAAGCAACTAAAGAGCGTCGAAAAGAGGCAACCGCCCTCGTCGTTCTGCTGGGAGAAAACCTCGAGGCTGCAGCAATAGAAAGGAGGAAGACTTTAGCGACAAAAACTTCCATCAGCAACAGGCACTGACTGTCCCTTCTGCCACGGTGCGGAGTGAGCCGATCAGCAAGAAGCAAGGCGGCCACGGTGACTGTGAGTAAGGGAAAGTGAAAAGAATAGCCGGAGGATAAGGGCTGTGCACTCGACCACGGTCGAGGGGGGAAGGAGCCGGACAATAAAAAAAAAGTCGGGTCCAACGGCGTCGTGAGATAGCTAGTCCGCGACCAGCGGGGAAAAGCCGGGCAGTGACCGAAGCCATGAAGCGCTGCGACCGGGAGCGTAGGCGCGGGAAGAGAGAAACTCAGCCGCAGCCGGGGAGGGAAGCACCGGACTGCGAGAGGGCTGGGAGGCGCGATTGGGAGCCGAGCAAGCGGGAGAGGCAGAGCCGACCAAGAGAGACAGCGCGAGAGCCAGTCCAGCGGCTGAACTGTCCTCCGTCAACGGGGTGTACCCAGCGCCGGTAGAGCCGAGCGAGCGGGAGAGAGACAGAGCCGAGCAAGGGGAACTGTGCGAGAGCCAGCCCAGCGGCTGAACCTGTTCGCCGTCAACGGGGTACCCAGAGCCGGTTGCCCTGCCAGGAAAAAAAAAAGGGGAAAGCCTTGAAGCCGACGCGCAGGCTGTGAACCTGAAAGCCAGCGGCCGTCGCCCGTGGGGAAAGTGTACCCCTCCCGCCAGGGAAGAAACGCGGGAAGCCGCCATTAGGCGGGGAAGAAGACAGAAGCGGGAAACCGCCATTGAAGTGGGCGGGGAGAGGAAATAAGAGCAGGAAACCGCCATCTTAGAAAAAAATAATAATAATTTAAAGAAATACTTGTATTGTTCCCAAGGAGAGGAAGATGCCTAAGCGTGGTAACATCAACGATTTTAATTCTGAGATAGAAGACTGGGCCACGTACGTGGAACGCATTGAGATACATTGTAAGGCTAATAAAATAGCAAATGATGAAAAAGCTTTTACCTTACTTAACACAATGGGTGCGAACACATTCGGGTTATTGAAGCATCTTCTATCACCAGCTAAACCGGCGGATCAGTCTTTCACGAATATTGTTGCGGTCCTGAAGGATCATTTTAACCCCGAACCACTGATGTTAGTGGAACGATCAAAATTTTATGCGAGAACGCAATGGAAAGAGGAAAGCAACGCGGAGTACCTGATTGAACTGCGTAGGCTAGCGAAAGACTGTCAGTTTAGGGACAACCTGGAAGAGGCACTGAGAGACAAATTCGTGTGCGGAATGTTGAAGGAAGAAACACAAAAACGACTGCTCGAAGAGAACGATCTTACACTTGATAAGGCTCTCCTTATCGCAGCATCAAACGAAGCCGCAGTGAAAGGAACTGCGGAAATGCAGCTAAAGGCAGCGGCACTCGGTGCAACAAATTACTTCGGGTACAACGAAATGCTATCGTTGTGGGAAGACAACACACGACCAGAACCAATGCTGGTTTAAAAACCAAGAATGTAGGAAATGTGGCAAGCTCGGTCACATAGCTAAGGTATGCCGGTCAGGAAAGAAGACCAACAATAATGAGTCACCACAAAAGTGGTACAGAAAGGTACAGGAGGTGACTAGGAAGAGTCCGGAGGAACAGAAGTCGGACTCACACTCCAACTGCAAAGGACTGGATAGTCTGAGAATTCACAATGTGAGTAACGAAGCTGACCGACAAACTATCTGGATCACACTACAGATTGCAAAAGTCCAAGTGAAAATGGAAGTGGACACCGGATCGGCGCTGACGGTCATGAATAAGCATGACTATAAAAAGTTATTCAAGCATATTCCACTGCGGGATACGGAACTAGTACTGCAGATATACACGGGGCACAAAGTATCCCCCATCGGAAAGATAGAAGTCAAGGTGAGATACAAGGATAAAGATCACCAAAGGATGGACCTGTATGTGTTGCCTGAGGGAGGTCCACCACTTCTGAGATGGGAGTGGATCCGGAAAATAAAGATAGACTGGCATTCACTAAACACCATGACGGTGGATTCCGGAAAGGAAGAGGTCAAACCTGAACGGTTGTCCAGAATATTGGCCGAAGCTAAAGAGGTATTCCAGCAAGGACTGGGAACACTGCGAGGAATTAAAGCAAAGGTTAAGATTGCAGAACATGCAAGCCCAAAATTTTTCAAAGCCAGATCGGTCCCTTACGCCATACGACCAGCTGTGGAGGCAGAACTGGAAGAACTTGAACGATCAGGGGTACTGTCAAAAGTGGACTGGAGTGAGTGGGCCACGCCCATTGTTCCCGTCATGAAGTCTTCAAGTAATAAGCCAGGGGGACCAGGGAAGGTCCGCATCTGCGGAGACTTCAAGATCACAGTGAATCCGGTGCTGCACACGGTACAATACCCGCTTCCGCGGATCGAAGATATCTTTGCTTCGTTAGCTGGAGGGAAACACTCCACCAAGATAGACCTGGCTCAGGCATACTTACAAATGGAAGTCGAGGAAGAGTCACGCCAGTACCTCACCATCAACACACACAGAGGCTTGTATCGTTATAATAGACTGGTTTTTGGGGTAGCTTCGGCTCCAGCAATTTGGCAGAGGGCCATGGAGCAGGTATTACAAGGAATTCCAAGCACGCAGTGCTACTTAGACGATATCCTGATTACGGGAGAAGACGAGGAAGAACACCTCACAAATTTGAAACTGGTGCTCACCAGGTTGAAGGAATATGGCCTTCGAGTCAATCGCAAGAAGTGTGAGTTTTTCCAAAAACGGATCTCGTACTGTGGTCATGTCATTGACCGAGAGGGGCTGCACAAGTCACCTGACAAGATAGAAGCTGTCGTGAAGGCCCCCGCTCCAGAAAACGTATCACAGTTAAGATCATTCTTGGGGTTGATTAATTATTATCACAAGTTTCTGCCAAATCTATCCACGGTGCTGCATCCGCTGAATGCTCTGTTGCGGAAAGAAATACCATGGAAGTGGAGTGAGGAATGTAAAAAGGCTTTTCGCAGAAGCAAGGAGTTGATTACCTCTGAAGAAGTGTTGGCTCATTTCAACCCAACATTACCCCTTCGTCTAGCTTGTGATGCTTCCCCTTATGGAATTGGAGCAGTACTTTCACACAAGTTACCAAATGGCTCGGAAAGGCCAGTGGCATTCGCGTCCCGATCATTGACCTCCGCGGAGCGAAATTATGCTCAAATAGATAGGGAGGCCCTCAGCCTTGTGTGGGGCGTGAAGAAATTCAATCATTACCTGCAAGGTAAGAAGTTCACATTACTGACAGACCACCAGCCGTTGGTGTCCATATTCAACCCAAACAAGGCCGTTTCCACCATGACAGCACAAAGGTTACAAAGGTGGTCCGTGTTACTTGGGGCACACCAATATGACATTGAATACAAAAGGTCCAAACAGCATGGAAATGCTGATGGGTTATCGCGCTTGCCATTGCCGATAGTAGAAGAAGCGACTACATTGGACCCGGTAGAGATGTTCCACTCATCCATAGTGGAGTGTCTACCAATAACAAATTCGATGATCGAAAATGAAACAAGAAATGACCCGACTCTTTCACGAGTCTATGATTTAACGGTGGAGGGATGGCCAGCACAGGGCGAATCAATGCTGCAAGCATTTTCACAGAGGAAAGAACAGCTGTCAGTGTGTCGAGGAACCCTGATGTGTGGATCTAGAGTGGTGATTCCACCCAAACTTCAAAAGAAGGTGTTAAAGGAGCTGCACGAGGGACATCTGGGTGGAGTGAAGATGAAGAACCTAGCAAGAGCGTTTGTATGGTGGCCAGGCATTGATGGAGACATCGAAGAAATCACTAAGAACTGCCTAGGATGTCAGAAGGTTCAGAACGCGCCACCACAGGCTCCTCTGCATCCATGGGAGTGGCCCTCATCTCCTTGGCAAAGGGTACACATCGACTTTGCTGGTCCATTTATGGACTCAATGTTCCTAATAGCGGTGGATGCACACTCCAAGTGGCCGGAGGTAATAAAGATGACCACCACCACCACAGAAAAAACCATCACAGTGTTAAGGACTATGTTTGCTAGGAATGGCCTGCCGGAACAGATCTGTTCTGATAATGGACCGCAATTTGTGTCCGAAGAATTCAAGAAATTCTTAAAGAGCAATGGGGTTAAGCACTACACGTCAGCCCCATACCATCCCGCCTCCAATGGATTGGCTGAAAGGTTTGTCCAGACCTTCAAGAAGGCCATAAAGGCCATGGGTAATGAAGACATTAACTTACAACATAAGGTGGATAGCTTCTTGTTGGCGTACAGGAATGCAACACATGCGGTCACAAATCAAACTCCCGCCATGATGTTTTTTAATAGACGACTAAGATGCCGGCTGGATTTGCTCAAGCCAAACGTCAGAAGGGACGTAGAGAACCGGCAATTCCAGGGCATGAATGAAAGGGCCACTAGATCTTTTCAGATAGGTCAACAAGTTTTGGCCCGGGACTACCGTACCGAGAAATGGCAGCCTGGAACTATTGGAAAAAGGCTAGGCCCGTTGATGTATGCGGTGGACCTTGGGGACAGTATAATAAGGCGCCATGTTGACCAGATCATAGGGTCAGCCACAAATGGCCAGCCTACTTCACCACCTTACCCGGTTACTGTTGAAACAGAGATACCCAGAACACCTACCTCCGATCTGGTAATACTGGAATCAGAGGAACCTGAGACTGTCTTTCAAGCCGAATCGACTTTGCCAGAAGCACCTACTACCCCGCCGGGAATGACGACACCACTGAGGCGTTATCCGGACAGAGTCCGGAAACCTCCAGAGAGACTGAATCTGTGAACTGTCTTGCATAAAGTTGTATATATGTTATAACGTATGTTTAATGGGAAATCAGTATGTTGTAAGCTAAAAAGGGAGGATTGTAGTGTATGTACCCGTCTACCTTTAAGAGAACTATTGTATGTAACCGTTCACCTTTAAGAGAACTACTTTAGGTGTGGCACTACTTGTTTGGCTTCTGTATACTGTAATACCGACAGTGACCACACCGGTATATAAGTGCTGTGGCAGGTTTTATTGGGCAGATTCGCCCTGACCTTCGAATAGTAAAGTCCTGTTGTATGTTACTCCTGAAGTCTGTGTCGTAATTAACTGCACAAACCACAGACTTTACAGGTCCCTTGCTGTTTGTGGTCTACATTAATGATTTGGATGTGAATGTAAAAGGTATGATAAGTAAGTTCGCAGATGACACGAAAATTGGTGGGGTGGTAAACCACTGTTTGTATTCCACTGTGTACATGCCTGTACATGCCTCGGCTGACTCCTCCCACAAATCCTGGTGTAAAGGTGACTGCTCCGCAGCCCCTTTGTATTCTGGACCAGTCGACCACTCGAGGCACACCTTCATTCTCTTGTTAATAAAAGCCTGTTAATTACTCGCTTAATCTCAGTCTTTTGAGTTATTGATAGCGCATCAGGTGCTAAATAGCGAGGAGGGTAGTCTCAGTCTGCAGGACGATATAGATGGGTTGGTCAGATGGGCGGAACAGTGGCAAATGGAATTTAACCTGGAAAAGTGCGAGGTGATGCACTTTGGAGGGACTAACAAGGCAAGGGAATACACAATGAATGTTAAGACCCTAGGTAAGGCGGAGGGTCAGAGGGACCTTGGTGTGCATGTACATAGATCCCTGAAGGCAGCAGAACAGGTGGATAAGGTGGTTAAAAAGGCATATGGGATACTTGCCTTCATTAGCCGAGGCATAGAATATAAGAGCAGGGAGGTTATGATGGAGCTGTATAAAACGCTAGTTAGGCCACAGCTGGAATACTGTGTGCAGTTCTGGTCGCCACACTATAGGAAGGATGTGATTGCTTTGGAGAGGGTGCAGAGGAGATTCACCAGGATGTTACATGGGCTGGAGCGCTTCAGCTATGAAGAGAGACTGGACAGGCTGGGTTTGTTTTCCTTGGAGCAGAGAAAGCTGAGGGGGGACCTGATTGAGGTGTACAAAATTATGAGGGGCATAGATAGGGTAGATAGAAAGGAGCTTTTTCCCTTAGTAGAGGGGTCAATAACAAGGGGGCATAGATTCAAGGTAAGGGGCAGGAGGTTTAGAGGGGATTTGAGGAAGAAATTTTTCACCCAGAGGGTGGTTGGAATCTGGAACTCACTGTCTGAAAGGATGGTGGAGGCAGAAACCCTCGCAACATTCAAGAAGCATTTGGATGAGCACTTGAAATGCCAGAGCATACAAGGCTACGGACCAAACGCTGGAAAATGGGATTAGGTTAGACAGGGCTTGATGGCCGGCACCGACGCGATGGGCCGAAGAGCCTCTTTCTGTGCTGTATAACTCTATGACTCTATGACTACAGTTCATTCTATGACACCCACAAGTCGTGTACTCAAACGGATCAAGCTTGGGGTTTGATGTGGTAGAAGGCGAACGAGATGAGAATGGAAATAATCTCGAGTAAGAAAAGGCCCAAAAATTAAACAGTCTGGAGCAGAACATCAATTCGTCTTCTCTTATCATGGAGAAATCAAATATTTGACGCACTGTGTTTTTGAAACAAAGCTTATTTATTCACTGAAATAACAACAGAAAATGCTGGAAATACTCAGCAGGCCAGGCAGGATCCGTGGAGAGAGAAACAGGGTTAACGTTTCAGGTCTGGGACCCTTCATCAGAACTGGAAAAAGCTGGAGATGTAACAGATATTGCTAAGGTAAGAGGCAGGAAAGTTATCCTGGGTGGATCTGAAACACGAAGGGTGGAAGTTCAGTTGGAATCCACGTGGAATAAGTTGGAACCGGAGACAGGTGCTGAGGAAAGAGATGTGGCTGTGAAACCGAGTCTTGGAAAATGTTGCAAATGGGGAATGGCAAAATCATACAGCATGAAAAATGGGAGTAAGGGTTAAAGTCTGAAATTGTTGAACTCAATGTTGAGTCCAGAAGGCTGTAAAGTGCCGAATCGAAAGATGAGGTGCTGTTTCTCGAGCTTTATTTATTCACTATTTAAACAGAATATTAATCTCCAGCGCAGATACAGGGGTTATTAAGATCAGCAGAAACAAACCATGACTACTAGAATGAACATGGTTCAGTCCTCAATCTGATCACAGTAAATCATGTTCCATTCACTAATCTGGTCTTTTACCCAGCATTCCCTGCAGTGGACCACGTGCCGCACCCAGACTACAAGAGCCCAGTGCGCAGGCGTGGGAGGGGCCGGTATATTGAGCATGCGCAGTGCGTTACTGGAGATGGAGAGGAGCTGAAGCCGGGAGGGCGATGGTGCAGCGGGTAAGAATCGCGACGGAGGGAGTAATGGACTGGTAGGTGGGTGGGGAGGCTTCATAAACAACTCGTGCAGGAGGCAAGCCCCCGAATAATAACCTGAAGATCCCGTGTTTGCAGTTGCGGGGATTTCTTCCCCTTACAGGCCCAGGTTAACGGCAGCCATCTTTGTAAAGGAGGACGGAAAGTTTCAGTGCGATGTCACCCTGTGCCTGAGACAAAGAGCCATCTTTGTAAAGGAGAGTGGAAAGTTCCAGTGCGATGTCACCCTGTGTCTGAGACAAAGAGCCATCTTTGTAAAGGAGAGCGGAAAGTTCCAGTGTGACGTCACCCTATGCCTGAGACAAAGAGCCATCTTTGTAAAGGAGGACGGAAAGTTTCAGTGCGACGTCACCCTGTGCCTGAGACAAAGAGCCATCTTTGTAAAGGAGAGTGGAAAGTTTCAGTGCGACGTCACCCTGTGCCTGAGCCAAAGAGCCTTGTGTCCAATGCGGGGAATAAAGGCCCACAGCCTCCCCGGGCCCTGAACAAGGGACTGGAGAAACTCGCTGCCCTGCGGATCAGACAATCAGCCGGCGCTAGTCCCGCCCCTCGGACTCCCCGATTGGTTGGAGGACACGCCGCCGGCTCGCTCCTGCAGCCCCGCCCCGCTCGCTCCCTATTGGTGGGAAGCTGCCGTCAATCAGGACGCGGGCCCGGGTGACGTGTCCCCGAGGAGATCACGTGCACCGTCCAGGTGCCGCCGCTCGGTCCGGGGCCTCGCAGACTCTCAGGTTTTTCTATTTCTCTCGATTCTCTCCCGATCCACCCCGCGCCATTCTCCACCCAATCGGAGCGGAGAAAACTCACTTCGCGTCACCGATCGCGACTCTGGAACCGACACCAAGGCCTTTCCCCGGAATGGCCCCGCGCCGACTCCGTCCGGCAGGATCCGAGTGCGCAGGTGCAGCTCCGAGTGGGGGAGGGGGGTTGGTCTCCTCTGGGCATGCGCGGTCATTACCCTTGGTGACCGGGAGGGGTCGCTGTGCTGGACTCAGCCCAAACCGCTGCTCCCTGTGCGCATGCGCGGACTCTCGGCTGTCAATCCAGCAACCGCCAGAAGAGGTTGCTGGTGAGACCAGTGAAGGAAGAAAGACTTGCATTTATATAGCGCCTTTCACCACCACCGGACGTCCCAAAGTACTTTACAGCTAATGAAGTACTTTTGCAATGTAGTCACTGTTGTAATGTAGGAAATGTGGCAGTAAATTAGCGCAGAGCAAGATCCCACAAACAGCAATGTGATAATGACCAGATAATCTATCTTTTTTTATGTTGATTGAGGGATAAACATTGGCTCGGACACCGGGGATAATTCCCCTGCTCTTTCCCACATTACTACAGTGACTACTTCATTGTAGTACTTCATTGGCTGTAAAGCACTTTAGGATATCTGGTGGCACTATATAAATGCAAGTCTTTCTTTCCTGAAATAATGCCATGGGATCTTTTACATCCACCTGAGAGAGCAAACAGGACCTCAATTTAACATCTCATCCGAAAGACGGCACCTCCGACAGTGCCGCACTCCCTCAGCACTGCACTGGAGTGTCAGCCTGGATTCTTGTGCTCAAGTCTCTGGAGTGGGACTATGAACCCACAACTTTCTGACTCAGAGGCGCGAGTGCTACCCACTGAGCCACTGGCTGACACTAAAGAGCAAGCAGTTCTGACGAAAGGTCATCGACCTGAAACGTTAACTCTGTTTCTCTCTCCACAGATGCTGCCTGACCTGCTGAGTATTTCCAGCATTTTCTGTTTTTATTAAAGAAACGAGGGAGTGATTGCTGACGGGAAGAATGTTGGGTCGTCCTGCGCATACGCACCTCCCTGTGGCTGAGGCGAAACACCGACTCGCCCCCACCTGAGCCGCTCACGCGTACCAGATGTTGCGGCTCCGCATGCACGCCCGATGTTCCAACCGCGGGGTTTTGTGTGCTGAGCATGCGTGTTGTGGACCGATCGGGACGGGCGATTGTAGAGCAGGAAGGAGAGCGCGGGGGCCATGAGCACATGCGCGGGACTCGGAGTCAACAGAGTGCTTTCTGGAGCGTGGGGGCTTGTGTGTATTACAGCCGCCTTTACTGCTGATCCTTTCAACCAACCTGGGGCCTGAAAATCAGCTTCACTGCCCCTAGGTTCGGAAAGGGGAAAATTAAACAACAGTTTGCCTCTGATCCTTTTCTGATCTCAATTTACAGGGTTATAGAAGTGGAGCAGTTACAGGCGGGAAGCTCAGACCAAACATCACGTCAAGATCTGACAGAGTCGCTGGATTCATCAGGACCTGAATATCATCGGCCTTTGCACATGGAAGGAGAGAGCAGGGATCGCAACGCAGACAAACTGCACACGTGTTCAGTGTGTGGACGCGGATTCAGCCGATCGCTTGACCTGGTGAGACACATGCACCGTCACACCAGGGAGAAACCGGGTAAAGGTGGGGACGGCGGGAAGGGCTTCAGTTCCCCGTCAGCATTGGAAGTTCAACGGCACAGTCACACCAGGGACAGTCTGTTCACCTGCTCCGTGTGTGGAAAGGGATTTGTTTGTTCATCCCACCTGCAAACACACCAGGGAGTTCACACTGGGGAGAGACCATTTCAGTGTCCTGACTGTGGGAAGAGTTTTAAAAACCCCAGGGAACTAAAGCAGCACCAACTTGTCCACACTGATGAGAGACCATTTCAATGTTCTGACTGTGGGAAGAGCTTTAAAAGCGCTCAGTATCTGAAGAGACACTGGCTCCTACACACTGGGGAGAGGCCGTTCACCTGCTCTGTGTGTGGGAAGGGATTCACTCAGACATCCAACCTGCTGACACATCAGCGAGTTCACACTGACGAGAGGCCCTTTAAATGTTCTGACTGTGGGAAGAGCTTTAAAAGCTCCGGGGAGCTGAAGGGACACCAGCGAGTTCACACTGGGGAGAGACTCTTTCAATGTTCTGAGTGTGGGAAGAGTTTTAAAAGCTCCGGGGAGCTCAAGAGACACCAACACCTACACACGGGGGAGAGGCCGTTCAGATGCTCTGTGTGTGGGAAGGGATTCGCTCATTCATCCCACCTGCTGGTACATCAGCGAGTTCACACTGGGGAGAGTCCATTCACCTGCTCCGTGTGTGGGAAGGGATTCGCTCATTCATCCCACCTGCTGCTACATCAGCGAGTTCACACTGGGGAGAGACCGTTCACCTGCTCCGTGTGTGGGAAGGGATTCACTCAGTCATCCAACCTGCTGATACATCAGCGAGTTCACTCTGACGAGAGGCCCTTTAAATGTTCTGACTGTGGGAAGAGCTTTAAAAGCTCCGGGGAGCTGAAGGGACACCAGCGAGTTCACACTGGGGAGAGACTCTTTCAATGTTCTGAGTGTGGGAAGAGTTTTAAAAGCTCCGGGGAGCTCAAGAAACACCAACACCGACACACTGGGGAGAGGCCGTTCACCTGCTCCGTGTGTGGGAAGGGATTCGCTAATTCATCCCACCTGCTGCTACATCAGCGAGTTCACACTGGGGAGAGGCCGTTCACCTGCTCCGTGTGTGGGAAGGGATTCACTCAGTCATCCCACCTGCTGACACATCAGCGAGTTCACACTGGGGAGAGACCGTTCACCTGCTCCGTGTGTGGGAAGGGATTCACTCAGTCATCCAACCTGCTGACACACCAGCGACTTCACACTGATCATAGAATCTAACAGCACAGAAGGAGGTGATTCGGCCCATCGTGTCTGTGCCCATCGTGTCTTTGGAAGAGCTGTCCAATTTAGTCCCACACCCCAGCTTTATCACCAGAACTCTGCAAACTAGTCCTCTTCAAGGACTCATCCAATTACTGTTTGAAAATTCCTGTGGAACCTGATTCCAGCATCCTTTCAGATGGTGCGTTCCAGATCTGAACAACCCTCTGTACGAAAACAATTCTCCTCATTTCACCTATAGTTCTTTTAGTAACTATTTTAAATCTGTGACCTTTGGTTACCAACCCACTTGCCAGAGTGAACAGTTTCTCCCTACTTGCTCGATCAAAACCCCTCATCATTTTGAACACCTCTATTAGGTCTCTTAACCTTCTCTGCTCTCAGGGGAACAATCCCAGCTTCTCCAGTCTCTCCACATAACTGAAGTCCCTCATCCCTGGTACCATCCTGGTCAACCTCCTCTGCACCCTCTCCAAGGCCTTGACATCCTTCCTAAAGTGTGGTGCCCAGAACTGTACACAAGACTCCAGCTGAGGCCAAAACCCTGCAGCTGTACAAAACCCTGGTTAGACCACACCTGGAGCACTGTGAGCAGTTCTGGGCATCACACCTTAGGAAGGATATATTGGCCTTGGAGGGAGTGCAGCGTAGGTTTACCAGAATGATACCTGGACTTCAAGGGTTAAGTTACGAGGAGGGATTACACAAATTAGGGTTGTATTCCCTGGAATTTAGAAAGTTAAGGGGTGATCTGATCGAAGTTTTCAGGATATTAAGGGGAACAGATAGGGTAGATAGAGAGAAACTATTTCTGCTGGTTGGGGATTCTAGGACTGGGGGCATAGTCTAAAAATTAGAGCCAGACCTTTCAGGAGTGAAATTAGGAAACACTTCTACACACAAAGGGTGGTAGAGGTTTGGAACTCTCTTCCGCAAACAGCAATTGATGCTCAGTCAATTGTTAATTTTAAATCTGAGATTGATAGGTTTTTGTTAACCAAAGGTATTAAGGGATATGGGCCAAAGGCGGGTGTATGGAGTTAGGTCACAGATCAGCCATGATCTCATTGAATGGCGGAACAGGCTCGAGGGGCTGAATGGCCTCCTCCTGTCCTATGTTCCTAACTAGTGATTTGTAACGGTTTAGTGTAACTTCCTTGTTTTTGTATTCAATGGCACTATTTACAAAGCCAAGTATCCCATACGCTTTCTGAACCGCCTCACCAACTTGCCGTGGCACTTTCAAAGACTTGTGAATATGGGCCCCCAGGTCCCTCTGCTCTTGCAACCCCTCAAACGAGTCCCATTTAGATTATGTGGCCTCTCCCTGTTGTTTCTCCCAAAGTGCATCACTTCACACTTATCCTCATTTAATTTCATCTGCCTTGTGTCTGCTCATTTCACAGTCTGTCTCTGTCCTTCTGAAGTCTGCTACTACTACACTCACAAAACTTGGCAACATAGTAAATAGTATCATCCGTAAACTTTGAAATTGTTCACCTATACCCAAGTCCAGGTCAGTTATATATAACAAGAAAAGCAATGGTCCTAATCCCGACCCCTGGGGGAGCCCACTGCATACTTCCCTCCAGTCAGAAAAACATCCCTCAGCACTGCTCACTGCCTCCTCTCCCTTAGCCAATTATATACCCAAATTACCATCAGCCCTTTAATTCCCTCTGCTGCTATTTTCAGAGTAAGTCTCTTATATGGTATTTTATCAAATGCCTTTTGAAAGTCCATATATACAACATCTGCTGCACTACCTTCATCAACCCTCTGTTACTTCATCAGAGAACTCAATCAGGATAATCAGACACGATTTACCTTTAACAAATCCATACTGGCTGCCCCTTATTAATCCATGCTTCTCCAAGTGAGAATTAAATTTGTCCTTGACAATGGTCTCTAGTCGTTCACCCACCACTGTAGGGGTCGCAAAATCCCCTCAGCCCCCGAAGATCGGGAAATATTAACCCACATCGTGGACGAAGACTTGTGTGATTTAAATTGTCTCTGGGTTGGACAATGTTTTAAAACATACCCAGAACCGCAAAAGGCTGCGTTAAAAAGCTCGTAAGCTAGGCAGCACTTGGACACTGGAATCAAAGAACTTTGTGAAAATCGCACACTTTAAGATTGTACATTTTATTAAAAGATGTACTCTTGAGTTTTGGACTGTTTAAATTGCCCAGGGCATAAAAATGGCTGAACAGACCTCATGGAAACAGAATTTTAAAAGGCAGCAGAAAAGGACAGACAGGCTGTTAGCATATGAAAAGCTCAGCGCTGCCCTGTAGTAAGTTTGAATGGAGCCCGAGCTGTCAGTCACCCTGTGGTATTGGGCGGATCCGGTAACCTACAAGCTGCTTGTTTACACTGGGGAGTAGCCCATTTGAATCAGCCAATCATCGGACGGCAAGCAAAATGGGTTGTTAACACACATCCATTCACTGAAATTGACTCTACTATGTGATGTCTCCATGTATGAATGGAGGAAGTTAAAAGCCCTTCTCTTGTGTATTCAGACTTTTCGGCACGAAATTGCGCACGGACCTTTTCGGCGCGAAAACAGCAGGGACTCCCAGGGTATAAAGATTAAGCCCAGGAAGTCCTCTGCCCCCTTTTTTGTCTCTTTTACTCTTTGGACTGCAGGTGAGCAAGGCTTCTGACCCACTAGCAAGACAATCTAGTGAGAAGTAAAGGGGTGGTAATTTAAGGGAAATGTTGCTAAGATTGTACGGTTAACATTGTAGCCATTTATCCCTCATTTTTGCCGTCTGCCTTCCCCTGTTAAGCAATTTTACCGTGATTACTTTGATCGTGTGGTGTAGTTTCTTTAGTTTCAATAAAATTTGACTTTCTTGCATCCAGACTATTTGTCCGTTTTTAATATATCATTAATTATAAGTTCCTCCAGTCAGAACTGGAGGCGGGGGAGGGGGGCGTTTAGCGATTCAAAACCGCTGATTGGAATTGGTCACAGGGCAGTAGCAAAGGCTGCCTGACCAGGTAAATTACCGTAAACCAGGTGAAGGATGCCCACCTACACCACTGACATTAGACTGATTGGCCTGTAGTTACCAGGTTTATCCCTCTTCCCTTTTTTTAAACAGGGTGTAACATTTGCAATTCTCCAGTCATCTGGCACCACTCCCATATATCTGAAGGAGATTGAAAGCTTGTGGTCGGAGCTTCTGCTATCTCCACCCTAGCTTCCCTCTGCAATCTAGGATGCATCCACCTGGACTGGGTGACTTGTTAACTTTGAGTGATGACAACCTATTTAGCCCCTCCTTTCTATCCATTTTTATCCAATTTCTCTACTCCCCCCTCCTCTACTGCGACATTAACTTCATCCTCTTCTTTTGTGAAGACAGATGCTAAGTACTCATTCAGTACCTCAGCCATGCCCTTTGCCTCCGTATGATGAGCTCCTATTTGGTCCCTAATCGGCCCCACCATTCCTTTAACTATCCTTTTTACTTTTCATATGTTTATAAAAGATTTTTGGGTTCCCTTTTACATTACCCACTAATCTTTTCTTGTCTTCTCTCCCTTGTGCCAGCTGGGGCTCAGTGGGTAGCACTCTCTAGGTGGGAGGGGCTAGGAGTGAGCCAGGTGTGACTGGTTGCCTAATTGCAGTTGGGAGTTGGAGGAAGTTTTGTAAAAAGTTGGTGATGGGTTTTGGGGTGTTGTTTTCAGGTTTTAGGGCCTTTTTGGCCCACAAAAAACAGCCAGATGGCTGCTGAGGGGTCCGGAGTGCCGAGCCCCTCAGAGGACAATATTCCCGAGAGGAATTTTATTAGGGAAGAAACTGTGGTGGGAAGGGGAAAAAAAAGGCCCAAAGATTTGGGCCGGGACCTCAGGAGGTTTGGTAAAGAAAATACGGTGGTGGTGCAATGTGAAGATAAGAAGATTCAAGCCTGGGATATAATCCAGGCGGTTCATGAGGACTGTGGTGAGGGAAGCTGTTTTGCCTGCCGACCAAAACCAAATGTGGGATTTGAGGTGACTGTCAGTGGCCGTGAGGAGGTGGAAAAACTGCTGCTCAGTCTGAAAGTTGGGGAGAAATTTTTGGAGGTGACTCTGCTATATTCAAAGCAGGTGGTGGTTTCATTTTTGAACTTGCCTGTGTACATCGAGGATGAAGTGCTGAGCAAAAAGTTGGAGTTGTGGGACATTAAAATCTGTTCCGAAATAAAGAGGAGGTACTATCCGGGAACACAGGTAGCAGACAGAACCCGATATGTAAAGGTGCGGTTTCCAGAGGGGGTGAGGTCTTTGCCTTACAGTATGAAGTTCGAGACACTGGAAGGAGTACAGTACTTTCGTGTGCTGCATGATAACCAAGTAAAGGTGTGTTACTATTGTCTGGGACATGACCATCTCGTGAGAAACTGTCATGATTTGTATTGTTACAATTTCGGTGAGTCGGGACATATCGCGCGGAGCTGCAAGGCGGAGAGCTGTGGGGTGTGTCGTAAAGGCCCCGCCCGCTGTGAGTGTGTGGCAGAAGGGAGCGAAATGAGTGATGAGATGGGAGAAGGAGCAGGAGAGGAGTGTGGAACGGCCGGAGGTGCGGTGCAGTCGGAGGACACAGCCGGTAAAATGAAGGAAAAAGGAGCACAGGAAGAGGCAGAGGTTGGCGGAGCGGAGATCGAGATGGAGATGGCGGAAAACATGGCGAGTGCTATGGAGGGGAACAAAGACAGCAGCGGGCAGCAAGGGTCAAGTGCAGACTCGAGCCTTAGTGTAGTTCAGCTCCCCCTGGGGAGTCTGGTGTCTGCGGGGGGAGAGGAGGCAGGAGCGGGGTGTGTGGTGGAAGTGAGTGCTCTGGGGAAAGGCGGGGAGTCGGATATTTTGGTGAGCGGGAGGGGGCAGGGTGGGGAGAGGGTGCAAGAGGCAGCAGCCTTAAAGGGACAGCAGAATGGGATCGGCGAGATAGAGACGTCAGAAGGGAACAATTTAGGTGCACCATTGTCCCATGGAGAGAGGGAACAGGGTGCAAGGGTCAGAGGTAGAGACGTGGTCGAAGGGGGCGGCACAGTGGGAGAAACTGCGATAGCAGGAAGACTCTCAATGGGAGATGAAGTATCTGACGGGGAGCAGGATTATGTATCTGACGGGGAGCAGGCACAGGGGGTTGCAGAAGAGCTTGAGTGTGAGGAATTAGAGGGGGACAGAGACATGGAAGTCGGGGATGGGGTGGCATCATGTGGAAAGGGAAAGGTTAGTGAGGGGCAGAAGGAGGGAGAAAGGGCAGCTCCTGGGTCCAAACTTAAGGCAAGGAAGAGGCTGAAACAGCAGGGAGGGGTCAAACAGGAGGTGAAAAAGAGTCGGAGGCTGCAGGAAAAAGCAACAGCTGCCCGAAAAGTTGAGAAGGAGCATGAGAGGAGGGAAGAGCCAGAGATTAAATGATGGGGAGATTATTGGGCATACTTCCCTTCTTTGGATCCATGATTACATTGGTCTCGATCAATGTGAACGGACTGAGGGGTGAGAAGAAATTGCAGCAGTTGTTGCAGGGTTTTAAAGGCACGGACTTGTTGGGTCTGCAAGAAACCTTTTGGGATGAGGATATTCTAGAAAGAGTTCAGACGGTTTGGAAGGGAGAGGTGTTTGCAAGTTGTGCAAACAATAACCGTAGAGGGGTGGCTGTTTTGGTGAGTCCGTCCATAGAAGAGAATGTTGCCTTGGTGGACAAGAACACTGAGGGGAGATTTTTACAGCTAAGGGTAAAATTGGAGGGATTTAATTGTGATCGTTTTAATATCTATGCACCGAACGACCATTGCAAGCGTCGCGAGTTTTTTCGGGGGTTATTCACTGAAGTGGCAGAGGTGGAAAATCCTTGTATAGTGGGGGATTTTAATGTATTTTTATCTTGGATGGACATTTCAGCCCAGATGACCTTTAAAGAGGATAACTCCAGAGGGATGATTATAAAAATGATGGCAAATTTAAATTTGAGAGACTTATGGAGGGACCGGAACCCCATAAAAAGGGAGTTCTCCAGAGCAGGTTGGGTGGGTGATGTTTTAAAACAGAGCCGAATAGATTTTGTGTTAATGCAGGAAGGGTTAAGTTCGGAGGTGATAGAGATTTATTATAAAAAAGTATTTTTTAGTGATCACTCGGCTTTGGTTCTTAGAATTAGGAACAGCAGAGTTAAGATCGGTTCAGGGGTGTGGATTTTAAACAATCAATACCTGAAGGAAAGTGCTTATAAAGAAGGGATTATAAATATAATAAAGAATGCTCAGAAGGAACTTTTGTTATTGAAAGAAAGAAGAGTTTGGTGGGACAATTTCAAATATGAGGTAAAAGTTTTTTCGGTACGTTATGGGAAAAAAGAGGGCGGCAGCTAACCGGCATCGAGAAGAGAATATAAACAAAAGGCATTTGACAAGGTGCCACACAGAAGATTATTGCTTAAGATAAAAAATCACGGGATTGGGGGTAATATTCTGGCATGGATAGAGGATTGGCTATCTAACAGAAGGCAGAGAGTTGGGATAAATGGTTCATTCTCAGACTGGCAATCAGTAACTAGTGGTGTTCCGCAGGGGTCAGTGCTGGGCCCCCAACTCTTTACAATCTATATTAACAATTTGGAGGAGGGGACCGAGTGTAACATATCAAAGTTTGCAGATGATACTTGTGGTAAACCACTGTTATTGTTGTTCACCGTTGTTGTTGTTGTTGCACACAGTTGTATCTATGCATGCCTCAGCTGGCTCCGCCCCTGGCTCCACCCACATGCCCAGGTATAAAGGTGACTGCTCTGCAGCCCCCTGCCTTCTTGGAAACCAGTCAACCACGAGAGGCATGCTCTGTTCTTTGTTAATAAAAGCCTTTTAGTTACTCTCCTAACTCTCCGTCTTTTATGAGTAATTGATAGCGCATCAATTTTATTAACAAAAACAAAATGTCAGCACCAAACGCTGAGCAGCAGGCGCTGCAGCAAATGATGGCACCAAACGCTGAGCAGCAGGCGCTGCTGCATGCCCTCAGACCAACATGCCTGGACCTAGACCCTCAAGAGGCGGGTTCATCTACCAAGTTCGCACAATGGCTGCGTTGCTTCGAAGCTTACCTGGAAGCCTCAGCCGTGACACTAGATGGAAACAAACTAAAAATCCTGGCCTCCAAGGTGGGCCACCAAGTCTACACGCTCATCCAGGATGCGACTACCTACGCGGCAGCTATCGATCTGCTAAAAGGACAATACACACGCCCGGTAAATACGGTTTATGCCAGACACCTCCTGAGATCCCGCAAACAGCAGTCCGGGGAATCGGTGGAGGCATTCCTACGGGCACTACAGATACTCGGCCGAGCCTGCGATTGTAAAGAGGTATCGGCCGCGACACACACGGAGGGACTTATCCGAGATGCTTTCGTTGCGGGCCTCAAGTCCGACTACTCCCGGCAGAGACTGTTGGAGAAGGGCGAAATCGACCTGAAGAAGGCAGTGTCCCTTGCGCTCTCGCTAGACGCGGCCCACCGGAATATGGACGCATTCTCCCCTAACCGCTCCGCACCGTGGACACCGCAACCTTGGGTCATGGGACCGCCACCCCCCGGCACCAACTGCTGCAGCGATGTCCAAGGGCCCGAAATGTTACTTTTGTGGCCAGGCAAAACACCCCAGAGCACGCTGCCCGGCGAAAAACGCTACCTGCTCTGGCTGCGGGAAGAAAGGACACTACGTCAGCACCTGCAAAGGTAAAACCGCTAACGCCAGCAGCGCCGCGTGTGAACCGTGGGCGCAGCCATCTTGTCCGCCATCTTGGACGCCTCCAACTCCAATCGCGGGTGACCCGGACTCAACCACCGCCTCGTCTGACGACCACAGCGACTCGCTCGACCATACGCTGGCCTCCGTGACGCTGGACCAATCTCTCCCTCACCAACTGTCCAGGTCCATGATGGACATTACGGTAAACGGCCGCGCCACTACCTGCCTTTTCGACAGCGGGAGCACGGAGAGCTTTATCCACCCCGACACGGTGCGCAGTGACTCTCTCCCGGTCCTGCCAATGCGCCATCGGATCTCTATGGCTTCCAAATCCCATTCAGCAGATGTCGGTGGCTACTCTCTAGTGACCCTTTCAGTAAGGGGCACAGAATACAAAAATTTTAAACTTCTTGTCCTGCCCCATCTCTGCACTGCCGTTCTACTGGGGTTGGATTTTCAGTGCCACCTTAAAAGTGTCACATTAGCGTACGGCGGACCCCTCCCCCCACTCACAGTCTGCAGCCAGCAGCTTTTAAATCGCCCGCCGCGCACCATTTGCAGCCTCTCCATGCTTAAAGTCTCCCCCCCCACTTGTTCGCTAACCTCACCCGCGACTGTAAGCCCATCGCTACCAAAAGCAAGCGGTACAGTGCCGGGGATAGGAGCTTCATTAAATCCGAAGTAGCAAGACTCCTGAAGGAAGGGATTATTGAGGGTAGCACTAGCCCATGGCGAGCACAAGTGGTGGTAGTGAAGACTGGTGAAAAACAGTGCCTAGTTATTGACTACAGCCAGATGATCAATCGCTACACCCAGTTAGATGCATACCCACTCCCCCGCATATCTGACATGGTCAATCAGATAGCACAATACCGGGTGTTCTCGACGATTGATCTGAAGTTGGCATACCACCGGCTCCCCATCAGGGCTGAGGACCGCCAGTACACAGCTTTTGAAGCTGACGGTCGTCTCTACCACTTCCTCCGAGTCCCCTTCGGCGTCACCAACGGGGTTTCGGTCTTCCAAAGGGAGATGGCCCGAATGGTTGACCAGAACGCGCTGCAGGCCACCTTCCCCTATCTAGACAACGTCACCATCTGTGGCCATGACCAGCAGGACCATGACGTTAACCTAGAGAAATTCCTCCGTACGGCCCAGCGGCTGAATCTAACATACAACAAGGACAAATGTATGTTTCGCACCACGCGCCTCGCCATTCTTGGCTGCGTAGTGCAGAACGGAGTCATCGGCCCCGACCCCGAAAGAATGCGCCCCCTTATGGAGCTCCCCCTCCCCCACTGCCAAAAAGCACTGAAGAGATGCCTAGGGTTTTTCTCTTACTATGCTCAGTGGGTGCCCAACTATGCAGACAAAGCCAGACCACTCATCAAGTCCGCCTCCTTCCCCCTGACAGCAGAGGCATGTGCAGCCTTCACTCTCATAAAAAGAGATATTGCGAAGGCCACAATGCACGCAGTGGATGAGTCCATCCCTTTCCAAGTGGAGAGCGACGCATCCGACTTCGCCCTAGCTGCAACCCTTAACCAGGCGGGGAGACCCGTGGCCTTTTTCTCAAGGACCCTCCAGGGCCCCGAGATTCAACACTCCTCTGTCGAAAAGGAGGCCCAGGCCATTGTGGAAGCAGTGCGACATTGGAGGCATTACCTGGCTGGAAAATGATTTACCCTGCTCACTGACCAGTGTTCAGTAGCTTTTATGTTTAATAATAAGCAGAGGGGCAAAATCAAGAATGACAAGATCTTGAGGTGGAGAATTGAACTCTCCACCTACAATTACGATATCTTGTACCAGCCCGGGAAACTCAATGAGTCCCCAGATGCCCTATCACGTGGTACATGCGCCAACGCGCAGGTTGATAGACTGCAGACCCTCCACAATGACCTCTGCCACCCGGGGGTCACCAGGTTCTTCCATTTCATCAAATCCCGCAACCTGCCCTACTCCATCGAGGAGGTCAGGACCATAACCAGGAACTGCCAAATCTGTGCCGAGTGCAAACCGCATTTTTATAGGCCAGACAGAGCAAGCCTGATCAAGGCCACTCGCCCCTTCGAGCGCCTGAGCATCGATTTTAAAGGGCCCCTCCCCTCCTCTGACCACAATGTGTACTTCCTCAACATAATTGATGAGTACTCCCATTTCCCGTTTGCCATCCCTTGCCCAGACATGACCAGTACCACGGTCATTAAATGTCTGAATGACCTTTTCGCCATGTTCGGCTTCCCTAGCTATATCCATAGCGACCGGGGCTCATCCTTTATGAGCGACGAACTCCGTCAGTACCTGCACACGAGAGGTATCGCTACAAGCAGAACCACCAGCTACAACCCCCGGGGGAACGGCCAGGTGGAAAGAGAGAACGCGACGGTTTGGAAGGCCATCCTCTTAAACTTAAAATCTAAGGGCCTTCCGACCTCTCGCTGGCAGGAGGTCCTCCCTGCGGCGCTCCACTCCATTCGGTCACTGCTTTGTACGGCCACCAATGCCACCCCCCATGAAAAAATGTTCACTTTCCCCAGGAAGTCCACATCGGGGACCTCGCTACTGACATGGCTGATGTCTCCAGGACCCGTCCTACTGTGGAAGCATGTGAGGTCCCATAAAATGGACCCCCTGGTCGAGAGGGTGAGCCTCCTCCACGCCAACCCCCAGTATGCTTACGTGGCGTACCCAGACGGGCGGGAGGACACAGTCTCCATACGAGACCTCGCACCTTCGGGTGCCCCTGAAACACTACCGTTGCCATCCACCACTACCCACAACCCAACCCCTGTAGACGGCATGCCGCAGCCCCAGGACCCGTCATTGACCACCCAACCACTCAATGAGACACCAGATTCAACGTTGGATGCTGCACCATCACCGCCGCCACCACGACGATCAGGACGGCATACAAGGCCACCTGATAGACTTACTTACACGAACCTTTAGTACACTTCACCCCACCGGACTCAATTTTAAACAAGGGGTGAATGTGGTAAACCACTGTTATTGTTGTTCACCGTTGTTGTTGTTGTTGCACACAGTTGTATCTATGCATGCCTCAGCTGGCTCCACCCCTGGCTCCACCCACATGCCCAGGTATAAAGGTGACTGCTCTGCAGCCCCCTGCCTTCTTGGAAACCAGTCAACCACGAGAGGCATGCTCTGTTCTTTGTTAATAAAAGCCTTTTAGTTACTCTCCTAACTCTCCGTCTTTTATGAGTAATTGATAGCGCATCAATACTAAGATGGGAGGGAAAGTAGTGAGTGAGGAGGACATAAAAAACCTGCAAGGGGACATAGACAGGCTAAGTAAGTGGGCAGAGATTTGGCAGATTGAATACAATACTGGAAAGTGTGAGGTTATGCACTTTGGCAGGAAAAATCGTAGAGCAAGTTATTATCTTAATGGCAAGAAACTGGAAAGTACTGAAGTACAAAGGAATCTGGGGGTCCTGGTGCATGAAACTCAAAAGGTTAGTATGCAGGTGCAGCAAGTGATTAAGAAGGCCAATGGAATGTTGGCTTTCATTGCTAGGGGGATAGAATATAAAAATAGGGAGGTATTGCTTCAGTTGTACAAGGTATTGGTGAGACCGCACCTGGAATACTGCGTACAGTTTTGGTGTCCATACTTAAGAAAGGACATACTTGCTCTCGAGTCAGTACAAAGAAGGTTCACTCGGTTAATCCTGGGGATGAGGGGATGGACATATGAGGAGAGGTTGAGTAGATTGGGACTCTACTCATTGGAGTTCAGAAGAATGAGAGACGATCTTATTGAAAGATATAAGATTGTGAAGGGGTTGGATCGGGTGGAGGTGGGGAAGATGTTCCCGATGATGGGTGAAACTAGAACTAGGGGGCATAGTCTTAGAATAAGGGGCTGCTCTTTCAAAACTGAGATGAGGAGGAACTACTTCACTCAGAGGGTGGTAGCTCCATGGAATATGTTGCCCCAAAAAGCTGTAGAAGCTACATCATTACATAAATTTAAAACAGAAATAGACAGTTTCCTAGAAGTAAAGGGAATTAAGGGTTATGGGGAGCGGGCAGGAATTTGGACATGAGTCTAGGTTCGGATCGGTCATGGCCCTGTGATTAGCAGAGCGGGCCCAGGGGCCGTGTAGTCTGATCCTGCTCCTATTTCATGTGTCTAATTCTGTTAGATTCAGGAGATGGTTCTGTGATAGTGGATTGGCGGTTAGGATCAGATCAGCCATGATCTTATTGAATGGCGGAGCAGGCTCGAGGGGCCGATTGGCCTACTCCTGCTCCTATTTCTTATGTTCTTATGTTTACGGATGTCTGTAAAGCAGTTGACAGAGGGGATAAGGGAGCTGAGACTAAGTTCCGGGTGCTAAAGGAAGAGTGGGAATTATTGCAAGCTGAAAAATGCAAGGGGGCCATTCTCCATGCAAAGGCTAGAGATGCATTGGAGGGTGAAAGATGCACTAGATATTTTCTAGAGCAAGAGAAGCTGTGACAGAGATTATCGTTAATTGAAGAGTTGAAGGTTGGGGAGAAGATCATTCATGAAAGTGAGGAGATTTTGGAGGCGGCTAGCAGCTTTTATCAAGAGCTATATACAAAAGAAGACATTTCCAATTTGGAGATGGAGAAGGTTACTGCTTTTATTGAAAAGGGTTTAAAGGAGGATGAGAGAAGCATGTGTGATAAAGAAGTAGGATTAGCGGAAATAAAAATAGCAATAAGTGGAATGAACAGGGGGGAAAGCCCAGGGTCCGATGGACTAAGTGCAGAATTTTATAAGGAATTTTTCGAGATTTTAAGTCCATTGCTCTTAGAAGTTTTTAAGGAAATTAAAATTGAGGGAAGCCTGGCCCCATCTATGAGGAGAGGTATCATAAGCTTAGCTTATAAAAATAAAGGGGATAGACAGGATCTGAAGAATTGGAGGCCCATCACACTATTAAATGTGGATTATAAGATCTTGGCGAGGGTTATGGCAAATCGTTTGAAGGAGGTACTACCGGAGATAGTTTGGCCCTCTCAGTCCTATGGAGTCATAGGCCGGGACATCGCAGACTCTGTGGTCTCAATCCGAGATGCGATAGTGTAAGGGTTTGGGGGCTTCTTTAAACTGGTTTAAAGTAATTTTCCTGGTCTTGCAGCCTTTGCCTGCACTCAGACCAATTCAATAAAACCAATTTTAAAACCGCGGTTTCGAATCGCTACCCCACCTTCAGTTCTGACTGCAGGGCTTATAATTATTGATATTAAAACAGACACGTAGTTTGGATGAGAGAAAAAACAATCAAGTTTTATTAACTAAAAGAAACTATAATCAAAATATCAAACTATCCCACACGAACACAGTAAAATTGTAAAACTATATAACCGGGGATTGCAGACGGTGAAAACGAGGGATACAATGGCTACAATGTTATTTAAACAATCTTAGCAATTCCCTTAAATCACCATCCCCCAAACTCCTTAACTAGGTTGCTATGCTGAGGAGTCAGAACACTCTGCTCACCTTTGGTCCAGCGAAGTAAGAGAGCCAGATAGCTTCTCAGCCACTATCTTTATACCTGGTGAGGCCCCTGCCATTCTGCCTTGCAAGGGCTGTGTGCAAAATTCCCCACCCAAAGGGCCCAATACACAAGAGAAAGCTGTGATTGGCTAACTCAAAGTGGTTAGACTGGGTTAATGTGTCTTCCGGAGCTCCCTGGGCTGAAACAAAGAGAATGCAACAGCCCTATTGTCCAGTGTTGGGTGATTTAAAACCCATTCAAATCTTAACGTTACCCATTCAAGGTACAAAAGTCTCTTCTGCAGTATAGATGTATCCACTCGATATACAAACAAATGCTAATAGCATTCAGTTGCTTTGTAAACAAAGCATTGTCCTTTGTCTTCGGCCATGTGGTGACAGCCATTTTTATCCCTGGAAATTTAAAAGCACATTGCCCAGGGATTCCTTAATCAAAAAAATTGATCTTCAGAACTGTAAATTATTGCAAATTCTTACAATAGAACTCATGGAAGAGAGTGGGAGGGAGGCTTATATATTAAAGATAGATCAAGAGAAAGCCTTTGATATGGTCTCTCATGAGTTTTTATTGAAGGTTTTGGAAGCATTTGGTTTCAAGGAAAATTTCATTCAGTGGATAAGGATTTTTTATTCAAACATATTTAGCTGTGTTAAATGTAATGGTTTTTTATCTAAGTATTTTCCGATACAGAGATCAGTGAGACAGGGTTGTCCCCTGTCCCCACTGCTGTACACATTGGTAGCAGAACCATTAGGTTACATGATGCGAAAGAAACAAGGTGTAGTTGGGATTGTGGTACCCAGTTCTGGGCTGGTGTCGGTGATACACCAATATGCAGATGACACAACCTTAACATTGAGAAATGGGGAGTCAGTGAGGAAAGCTATGGAGGTAGTGGAGGAATATTGTAGAGCTTCAGGTGCCAGAGTGAATTATAGTAAGTCCCAATGCCTGGTTGCAGGGAGGGGTAGGGGGGAATGGTTGGGGGAATGTCCCTTTAAGGTGGTGGAGGTTTTGGAAGTTCTGGGGGTGCATATGGGGTGCAAGAAAGACAGGGAAGAAGTGGATCGATTAAATTGGGAACCGAAGGTTATGAAAATTAAAAAGATTTTGGGAAGATGGGAAAGAAGGTGGTTGAAAGTGCAAGGAAGAGCGACAGTAGTGTCTGATCTCCTGCTATCTAAGCTATGGTACTTATTGACGGTGGAGGATATTCCTGAGTGGGCAGAAAAGTCCATCCGAGAGGCTTGTGTGAGGTTTTTATGGGAAGGGAAACCAGCCTTGGTGGCTTACAATACCATCATTGGACAGAGAAATCAGGGAGGACTCAACTTCCCAGATATTGATTTGAAGAAAAAATCCTTTAGAATCAAATGGGTGAAGAGATTTCTTCAGAAGTCAAATTCAAGTTTTTGGAAGAGTTGTTTTGAGCATTTTTTTAAATGAAGTGGGATAGGAGGGCAGGGGATATTGTATATGGAATACAATAATAGGTTTTTGAAATCGATTAAACTTCTCCCTAGGTTTTATTCGGGGGTTGTAGAGACTTGGGCCCAATTTTTAAAAAGTGTGCAGTTTATGCCCAAGGGGGCTGAGGAATTTTTAGAACAGCCCTTATTTTTGAACAGGTGGGTCAACATCGAAGGAGAGGTTTTATTTAATCAAGCTTTTATAAAAGCTGGGATTATATCGGTGAAAGATGTATTATACGAGGTGATTCCAGGTTGGTTGCCGGAAGCGATAGTGAGGGACATGGTGTGGGAGGAGGATCAGGAGGTAGAAGGAAAAGCAATAGGAATTATGTATGAGAAGATTGTGAGGGCAATGCCACAGGATTGGATGGAAGAAATAAATGCGGAAATCTCCAAAGGAAGTAAAATGCGTCCTGCTTTTCCAAGCTTTGTACTGGAGAAAGGGGGAGAGTTAGTCCAATTTGACAACTGTAATACTCGAGATTTCTATGAGCTATTCAGAGAATGGAGATTCAAGACACCTGCTGGTCAGGAGTTTTGGCAGAGTATATACCCACAGCTGGACTTCAACAGCATTTGGAAGGGAGTGTGGGCAAATTTTAAATGCCCAGAATGGGTTGAACTGGATTTCAAATTGGCTCATAACTGGATTTTTACCATAACGGTCTTGTGCAAGATTGGACGAGTGGAGGCGGCAACTTGCCCAGTGTGTGGGACACAGGATGAGACTCTGCCCCATTTACTGGTGTTATGTCCACAGTTAAATGACTTTAAGTACCATGTTCGACAGTTGTGTGAAGCTTTTTTGCTGGGTGGGGACTGAACAGCGAGAATGGGAATCCCGTGGGACTCAATTTTGAGATGGGGATTGCAGGAGAGTCTGCCAGAGTCCAGTGGAGCGGCAATTTATTTAATGTTCAGTTTGGCTAGATTCGTGATTGTGCAAAGAAGGAATGCTCTGTTTTTTAAGGGGAGGAGAATCAATCTAAAAGAGTATTTTAAATATAAGCTAAAAGACCATTATAAGGCTCTGTGGATGTTTTATTCAGAAAGGAATTTAAGGACCGTATTTTACAAACAATTTTTAAAGTACAATCGATTAATATATGTTACAGGTGATAAATTAAACTTCAGGTTTTGATGTTAAAATGTGGTGGCGGAATGGCTGTGCAGGGCGGTGGAATTGATTTGTATCATACAATGAAATGATCACGATGTTGTAAATGTTCTTAATGTTCAATAAAGTATAATATTAAAAAAAAGTGGGTAGCACACTTGCTCTCTGAGTCAGAAGGTTGTGGGTTCTAGTCCCACTCCAGGGACTTGAGCAGATAAAGCTAGGCTGACACTCCAGTGCAGTGCTGAGGGAGTGCTGCACTGTTTCTGATGAGACTTTAAACTGAGGCTCCGTCTGCTCTCTCAGGTGGATGTAAAAGATCCCATGGCACTCTTTTGAAGAAGAGTAGGGGAGTTATCCCCGGTGTCCTGGCCAATATTTATCCCTCAACCAACATAACAAAAACAGATTACCTGGTTATTATCACAATGCTGTTTGTGGGAGCTTGCTGAGCACAAATTGGCTGCCGTGTTTCCCACATTACAACAATGACTCCACTTCAAAAGTACTTCATTGGCTGTAAAGAGCTTTGAGATGTCTGGTGGTCGTGAAAGGCGCTATATAAATGCAAGTCTTTCATATATCCTTTTTCAATTTCCCCCCATTCTCTGTACTCTCCTGGTTTTTGACTGTATTCTGTACCTGACATTTGTCGTAAACCTCCTTTTTCTGTTTTATTCTAACGTCTACATCCTTTGTCATCCAGGGAGCTTGAGCTTTGGACGCCCCATCTTTCCTCCTTATGGGAATATGCTTGGTTTGTACCTGGTGTCAAATTTTGTTTTATAACGCTCCCGTGAAGCATGTTGGGACATTTTACTACCTTAAATACGTTCTATAAATACAAATCGTTGTTATTGTCTGAAACTAACAAATTCCACAGAGGAAAAATAACAGTATTTTTACTCCCAAATATTAAGTATTTCGTTCCACGAGATTTATCTGCTTTTATTGATGAATTTAAAAAGTCTCTATTAAAACCTGAGCCAGTGTGTTGTGAGACAAAGAGCCTTGTGTCCAATGCGGGGAATAAAGGCCCACAGCCTCCCCTGGCCCCGGGCCCTGAACAAGGGACTGGAGAAACTCGCTGCCCTGCGGATCAGACAATCAGCCGGTGCTAGTCCCACCCCTCGGGCTCCCCGATTGGTTGGAGGACCCGCCGCCGGCTCACTATTGGTCAGAAGCTCCCGGCAATCACCCGGGCAGTGTGAGCTGAGCATGCGCGGACCTTGGCAGCTGCCGCTGACACATCAGGTGAGAGAGCTCAGGGAGTGGGTTAATGAACCCCAGGGGAGGCTGCAAGATTCTCAGCAGCTCAGCTCTGCTCGGTGCTGTGTGAATGGGTTGCTCCACACCCCGGCTGCTCATGGGGAATGTCAGTGCGGAGGGCCCAGTGCAGAAGGCCCAGGGTGGAATACCCAGAGGAGAGTGTCCTAGGTGGGAGGCCCAGCACGGAGGACCACAGGCAGGTGGCCCAGAGCGGAGGGCCCCAGGTGGGGGGCCCAGCACGGAGGACCCCAGGTGGGGGGCCCAGCACGGAGGACCCAGAGGAGAGTGTCCTAGGCGGGAGGCCCACCACGGAGGACCCCAGGCGGGAGGCCCAGTGCGGAGGACCCCAGGGTGGGGGGCCCAGGGCGGAGGACCCCAGGCTGGAGGCCCAGGGCAGAGGACCCCAGGCGGGAGGCCCAGCACGGAGGACCCCAGGCGGGGGGCCCAGCACGGAGGACCCCAGGTGGGCGGCCCAGCACGGAGAACCCCAGGCTGGGGGCCCAGGCGGAGGACCCCAGGTGGGGGGCCCAGGGCAGAGGACCCCAGGCGGGGGGCCCAGAGCATAGGACCCCAGGCGGGGGGCCCAGCGCGGAGGACCCCAGGTGGGGGGCCCAGGGCGGAGG
The DNA here is from genome assembly GCF_052327205.1 of Somniosus microcephalus. Classification (NCBI taxonomy): domain Eukaryota; kingdom Metazoa; phylum Chordata; class Chondrichthyes; order Squaliformes; family Somniosidae; genus Somniosus; species Somniosus microcephalus. The sequence continues at coordinate 344,436 of NW_028225187.1, read as the reverse complement.
GCCCCAGGCGGGGGGCCCAGCACGGAGGACTCCAGGCGGGGGGGCCCAGGGCGGAGGACCCCAGGCGGGGGGCCCAGGGAGGAGGAACCCAGGCGGGGGGCCCAGGGCGGAGGACCCCAGGTGGGTGGCCCAGCACGGAGGACCCAGAGGAGAGTGTCCTAGGCGGGCGGCCCAGCACGGAGGACCCCAGGCGGGAGGCCCAGCACGGAGGACCCCAGGCGGGGGGCCCAGGGCGGAGGACCCCAGGTGGGGGGCCCAGGGCGGAGCGGCTGGTCGACAGAAGCGGAGTCGGGAGATGCTGTGGGTGAGCATGCTGCACGGTTTCTAAAGTTGAAGAACGGTCTCCGGCCCGAATGAGTTCCAGCGGCCCCGCCTGTGCTTCGTCTGGTGGCAGCTGTGAGGCTTTGTTTCGGTGATGGGATCGGGTTTGTGCGCTGCCATTTTGGTGGAGGAAAGACAGACTGTTCCTATCTATAGTCTGGTGCTTGAACAGCCATAAGATGGGAAAAGAGAACGGGATACAAGTGAAAAATGAAAATAAAAGACAAAACAAGGTATATCGGCAAGGAATAACCAATGTCTTGATGGCTGGGTCCTGTGAGTGATAACAGCAAGAAGAAGGAAATTTGAGTACTCGTTTTCCTCTTTTACGGGATTTGAGAAAGTGGTCGGCTTCTTTTCTGTGGAAAGGTTGAAGACTGTGGATAAGGATTATGACATTATATGGTTGGTTAACATCAAGTGAAGACCAGGAGTTATTAGAGTGCCAATAGGACTGGCGTTGAACTGGTATTGCTTGTTTTTTGAAGAAGTTTTGGGTTCTGGTTAAAAGTAATTTACTTGAAGTCTTAAGTGATTTTTTGATATGTTTGTAGGACTTTGCATATTGTGGTGTTATTTAGTGTTAAAGCCTTCCTTAATCGAATGAACGAACGCTCTTGTGAACGTACGCATGCGGATACAGATATATGCACGCACGCACACATACACAGTGGAACTTACGTTCGACCAAATGAAGGGCCCTCGTTCCCCAGGACGGGGGTCACTCGGTGAGTGTGAGGCCTGCCGGACGGATGAACGAACGCACGCATGCACACAGGTAGACAAATGATATGCATGCATACACAATGGAACTTACGTTCAACTGAATGAAGGGCCCGCTCCCCAGGACGGGGGTCACTCGGTGAGTGTGAGGCCTGCCGGATGGATGAACGAACGCATGCACACAGGTAGACAAATGATACGCACACATACACAATGGAACTTACGTTCAGTCGAATGAAGGGCCCTCGCTCCCCAGGATGAAGGCCCGCTTGGTGAGTGTGAAGCCTGCCGGACGGATGAACGAACGCACGCATGCACGCAGATAGAAATGGCACACATGTATGCAGTCATGCACAATGGAACTTACGCTTGAGCGAACGAACGGACGAATGGAGGAATGAATGATTGAACGATGCCAGTTGGACTGGTGTGTACGGATTCTTGGTTTATTAAACAGTTGCAGTTTGTACTGTAAATATTATTGATTTACCTGTAAAATTTATTGTTGTATTTATATTGTTGACCATAATTGGTCAATGAATGTAATGGATTTACTATGTAACTGATGAGTTGTATAAGTACTGTTGTACTTGAATGTTAAATTTTAAAAAGGACAACAGGTTATACCAAGCAAAAATGATGAGTTACTAGATTGCCAGTAGGACTGGGATGTATTGTTTTTTACTATGGGTACCTGTATTGTTGACATTGGTTTTGTCTGGAAAAATGTATTACTGTATTTGTACTGTTAATCTTAAAGCTGTTTTTTAAGGCTTAGCCTTATTGTGGTTAATGAATGTAATGGATTTATCATGTAATTGATGAGTTGTAACAAGTACTACCAGATTTAAATAACAGAGAAAAATGAACCTTGGGATCCCTGATAGCCAGCCAGGAATCTGGTGCTGCTGCTGTGCCAGAAGAGAGGAGAGGAGAGGACAGGACAGGTGAGGTCTCTCTCTCTGTGTCCAGGAGGAGAGACCACATCTGTTGCTGCTGCAGCTACTATTGGGGTGCCAGAGGAGAGGAGAGGAGAGACCAGGAGACCAGACCAGAGCTAACAACAAAGGGAAGCCATTCCATCACTGTTTCCCCAACTGGTCTCCATTACAGGAGAGGGAGAGAGGTGAGAAAAACGAACATCCTACATCTGTTCAGAAGGAGGGAGAGCCGTTGGAAAACTTCTACAGGTGGGTGTTTCATGGTGCACTCTCATAAAGACTTTGTATTTAAGTGGGGGGGGGGAAAGAAGAAGGAGAAGAAAACATCTAGGGGTGTGTGTGAGTGTGTGTGGCTCTTGTAAAAACTAGGCCACACACACCACTAGCAAACACCCCTCCCTATTGCTTGACCTGGGACAGCTGGAGCTGCCCGGACAAAGTCATCATTTAATTATCACATCGTTAACACCTGGTGGTGGACTGAGCCTGGGCATCGCCAGCTTTATTTTCCCAGGTGAAGACATCTTCTCCCCCCACAAGAAGAGACTTACTTTTCAGAGATTGCACCCCTGCAAGCACCCACCCACCATCTTGAGTGGAGACCCAGCCGCTGCGGCCTCCCTCCTTCCCACCCCCCTTTCTCTCTCTCTTTGTCTCTCTCTAAAGAGGCACCTCATATCCATTAATTGCCCATTGAGCAGAGGAGAGAAGGCCCCTCTCCCAACTTAATCAACAAGGGGAGAGGTGTGCCTTCACTTTTAAAGCTCCCTCTGCTCAGGGAAAACAACCACTGAGGCCATTAACATCACCAGGCCTGTGGCTTGGGTGGGTGTAGCCCTTTATAATAAGCGCCCCGCGATGGCGACCACATCATCGCTGGTGACGGGGCCAGCAAGGTCATACGCAAGTGTGGCAGCCAAGGCCACAGCTGCTCCCACTGCTTCTGCTGCCCCGTCACCATTCCGCCTCATCACTAAAAAACACGGGGTGAAGAGCTACACTCACCCCAACATGACTATCGAGGCGTGCGTGAAGGCCATGGCTGGGGTTGTCGGCCCTTCAGCCATCATCGCTGCCTCGAAAATGTACGGCAAGGCGGTGTTCTTCCTGACATCGGAACAGGCAGTGTCTCTGGCTGTAACGAAGGGGCTCACCATGGGCGGGACCTTCCTGCCGGTGGATCCTCTCAAGGCCACCGTGCAAAGGATCCTCTTGTCAAACGACCCGCCCTTTATTTTGGCTGAGCTCCTCCTCCCCCCACCTATGTCAACTGGGGGAGGTGAGGTCGGGGATCACACCCATCCCGCTCGGATGCAGGGAGGCCAGCCTCCGGCATGTCTTCTCCTTCCAGCACCAGCTTTTTGTTCAGCTGCACCGGGAGGAGGACACCGAGTGCGCTTTTATCATGTGCCATGAGGGGGCTGCCCACCACGTCTTTTGGACATTGGACGGTGTGCAGTGCCATGCCTGTAAGCAGGTGGGGCATGTACGAAAGAACTGCCCTGCCTCCAAGGCCCTAGACAGATGGTCGGATCTGGTGCTGCTCGTCGGCTCCGTACGTGCCACTGTCAAATCCATGGGCACGGACGAGAGCGCGGGGCCACGGGAGCAGCGTCGGATCAACAAGTTCCTCGCTGGGCTGCTGAGGGAGTGGCGGTCGAATAGCGGCCGCTCTCCCTCCTCCCGTTAGGTTAAGTAGAGGTTGCACTATGCTCTTGTCATGAAGATAACAATAGCCAGCCTCAACATCAACGGCAGCAGAGATGCGCGCCATAGATTTAATAACTTCTTGGTCCTCCGGGACGGGAGTTATGCGGTGTGCTTCCTGCAAGAAACCCACACCGTTCCGGAGGACGAGGCCACGTGGCTCCTGGAGTGGCAAGGAGGGGTCAGCATGAGTCACCTCTCCAACTATTCCAGCAGGGTGGCTATCTTGCTGGCCCTGCATTTTCAGCCAGTTATCTTGTGTTCAAGGAGCACGTGCCGGGCCGCTTGCTTCAGGTCACTGCGGCCGGTGCGCAGCAAGTGTGCTTCTTTGTGGAAGTGTCCGCTCTTCTGGGCTCCATCGATGTCGGCGAGTGCGTCATCCTCGGGGGAGATTTTAATTGCACCCTCGAGGTGAGGGACCGGTAGGGTCCCCCGCGCAGCCTGCTGTCAGTGGAGAAGTTGAGGGACCTGGTCAGGTCCTTCGACTTGGTGGACGTCTGGCGAAATCTCCATCCCGACTCCAGCGCCTTCACTTACGTAAGGTCTGGGGGAGGAAGGTCCAGAATCGACCGCCTTTACATTTCCTGGGCGTACGTCTCCTGCGTCCCGGCGGCTTCCATGCGGCCGGTGCCGTGCACGGACCACCACCTGGTGTTGGCGGAGCTCGCTCCATTGCGTGTGCCGGGGTATACGCGAACTGCCATTTTAACAACCTGCTGCTGGAGGACGAGCGGCTCCGGGATTCGTTTCGTCGGTTCTGGGCCGACTGGAGAAGGAAGTGGGGGGGCTTCCCCTCCTTGAGGCTATGGTGGGATGTGGACAAGGCTCATGTCCGTCTCTTCTGTCAGGAGTACACGAGGGGATCGACCAAGAGGCTGGAGGCCTGGGTCAGGCAGTTGGAGAGGGAGGTGCTCGACCTGGAGACCCGTCTCGGTCAAGTCGTCGATGACCCGGCCCTGCGGAAGGTGTATGAAGAGAAGAAGGGCACACTGAAGGACCTGCAGCTCATCGGGTCCTGAGGCGCGTACGTGAGGTCACGGATCCAGATCCTCTGGGACCTGGTCCGCAGCTCCCCCTTCTTCTACTCGCTGGAAAAAATGGGGGGTCCGTAAGCAGCTCTTGGGGCTGCTGGCCGATGACGGATCTCTGGTCTCGGATCCGGAGGGGATCAGCGTGAAGACCCGGGCCTATTACAGGGCTCTGTTCTCTCCGGTTCCGTCCAGCGAGGATGTGCGCAGAGTTTTGTGGGAGGAGTCGCTGAAGGTCAGCCCGGAGGGCGCCGAAAAGTTGGACGCTCCGCTAAGCTTGGCGGAGCTGACCGGTGCCCTCGGCCAGCTCTCGAAGGGAAAGTCCCCGGGGCTGGACTGGCTGACCGTGGAGTTCCACAGGGCATTCTGGGACATCCTGGGGGGCGACTACGTGTGGGTCCTGGGGAAAGTCTGGCGACCGGGGAGATGCCCCTCTCTTGGCGCAGGGCGGTCATTGTCCTGCTGCCTAAGAGGGGCGATCTCCGTCTATTAAAAAACTGGCGCCCGGTCTCCCACCTCAGAACGGATTATAAAATTTTTGCCAGAACATGTCTGCCCGCCTTGGCACCGTGCTGGCCCACATGATCCACCCAACCAGTCCTACACAGTCCTGGGCCGGACTATCCACGATAACATCCATCTGGTCCGGGACCTGGTCCACCATTCCCAGAGATCTGGTCTGTCGGTCACCTTCCTTTCCCTGGATCAGGAGAAGGCGTTCGACAGGGTGGATCACGAGTATCTCTTCGGAACTCTGCACACATTTGGGTTCGGGATGCATTTCGTCACCCGGATCCAACTTCTGTACGCTGCCGCGGAGTGTCTGATTAAAGTTAACGGGTCTTTGATGGCGCCGCTTCGCTTCGGGAGGGGGGTGCGTCAGGGATGCCCTATGTCCGGCCAGTTATATGCCGTCTGCGTGGAGCCTTTCCTGCGCCTCTTGCGGAAGAGGCTGATGGGACTGGCTCTGCAAGGGTTGGGTGTGGAAGTCATCCTCTCGGCTTACGCCAATGACGTGCTCCTCATGGTCATGGATCCCGCTGACTTGCGGAGGATGCGAGAATGCCAGCAGATTTACTCGGACGCATCCTCCGCCAGGATCAACTGGGAGAAATGTTCTGGACTCCTGGTGGGCCAGTGGCGGGTGGACTCCCTGCCGGAGGAGTTCAAGCCTTTCGCCTGGAGCACCACGCACCTCCTCTACTTGGGAGTCTACCTCAGCCCCGCCGAGGACGCCTGGCCGGTGAACTGGCAGGAGCTGGAGGCCAAAGTCACCGCTCGCCTAGGATGCTGGACATGACTGCTCCGAGTGTTGTCCTACAGGGGTCGAGCGCTGGTCATAAACCAGCTGGTGGCCGCCATGTTGTGGTACCGGTTGGTCACTTTGATCCCGCCCCCTGCGTTTGTCGCCAAGATGCAGAAGAAGCTCATTGACTTCTTCTGGGACAAAGGGAAGCACTGGGTCTCTGCCGTGATTCTGAGTCTCCCGCTTAGGGAGGGCGGTCAGGCGTTGGTGTGCCTTCGCACCCGGGCAGTGACTTTCCGTCTTTGGACCCTGCAGAGATACCTGTACGTCGAGAATCCTCTTCGATGGTGTGCGCTGGTGATGTATTTCTTCCGCCAGCTGCACGGCCTCAATTACGACACGCAGCTCCTATTCGTGGAATTGGGCCATGCGCGTGCCTGTCTGTGGGAGCTGCCTGTCTTTTACCAGGAACTGCTATGGGTCTGGAACAGCATCGCCTCCAGGCGGAGTTCTCCCCTGTCAGGAGTGGCGGCTCTCCTTCAGGAGAAGCTGCTCAGGAATCCGTACCCCCGTGACTGCTGGATTGGGTGGCTGGCAGAGGGCAGGGCTGTGCCTGGTAAGGTGACCAGGGTCGGGGACCTGCTCGATGGCGAAGGAGCGGGCTGGATGGTGCCGGAGGAGCTGGTGCAGTGCCTGCCCTGGGCCAACGTCTGGCTCACGGCCAAATCCATCGAGACGCTGAAAGCGGCACTGGGCCTCGACTCCACGAGGTGTATCGAGGAGGCTCAGGCACGTGGGGCAATCCCGTCTGAACTGACCCCTGTTCGGATGGAATTCCTCATCGGCGCACGGCCCCAAAACCCCTCTCGGGAACCGGCGCCTCACAACTTGAGCCATCTCGAGGAAATGCCCTCCGTGCCTTTTAGTTCTGCGTGGAGGGGTTTCCTGTACGGGCTGCTCCTGCACACTCTCCACTTTGTCATCTTCGCCTGCCGTCTGGACACGCCTTGGTGTGCCATCTTGCCATCCGGTGGAGGCGGAGGTCCCCAATGGGGGGCTCTCTACGCGGGAGTCCTCCCTTTATCTATTGGGGACTTGGCCTGGAGGGTGTTGCATGGAGCAGTCCCGTGCAATAAGATTTTAAGTAAGTTCATGGACTCCCACGCCTCTTGCTATTTTTGCAGCCTAGAGGAGTCCGTGTTCCATGTTTATGTGGAATGTGAGAGGTTGCAGCCCCTGTTCCATTATTTGAAGGGGCTGCTCCTCGATTTTTGGCTGCACTTCAGTCCCACGCTCCTGATCTACGGCCACCCGGTGCGGAGGAGAGAGGGCAGGTCGGAGGACCTCCTTGTAGGACTGCTCCTGGGCCTGGCCAAAGTGGCCATAAACAGGTCCAGGCAGCTGGCGGTCGAGGGGGTCGTTCGGCCCGATTGCCTGCCTCTCTTCCGCGGCTATGTTCGCGTCCGGGTTACCCTGGAGATGGAGCATGTGGTGTCTGCCGGCACACTTGAGACCTTCCGAGACAGGTGGGCGCCGCGGGGACTGGGGTGCATCATCACCCCGGCCAATGTGATTTTAATTTAATTTGATTTGTTTTTAAAATTAATCCAGTGTTTTTAAGCTTCTTTACAGTCCATCTGTTCGGCTGGGAGAGCAGGAGGCTCCGCTCGGCGATGCAGAGAGCCCTGCAGATGGAGAAGAATGTCGACCAGAGTCTGCTGGGTCTGCACAAACTCTCCACTGCGAACGCCGACCCTCAACTTTGTGAATTCCTGGAGACCCACTATTTGGATGAACAAGTGAAGATGATCAAGAAGCTTGGAGATCACATCATTAACTTGGAGACACTGGGACCCCTGCCTTGTAGGCATGAGGGCTTGTGACTTTGTACAGAGAGCTGAGACTTGAGCTCTGTGAATGTCATTAAAAAAAAGCACAAAAAAAATGAAGCAAAAAAAATATTTTTAAAAATTTAAAAATATATATATAAAAAAATATGAACTAAAAAAAAGTAAACTGCGGGTAGGCCACGCTGCAGGGTTTATAAAGTTGGAGAACAGTCTCAGGCCTGAATGAGATCCAGCGGCTGAATGTGTTCCGCCTGGACGGCAGCAGTGAGGCTTTTTCTCGGTGACAGGCCCAGGTTACACGCCGCCATCTTGGTGAAGGAAAGACAAACTGGTTCTACCTGCAGCTGGGTGCATGCGTGGCCATCTTTGTACAGGAACAGAGAGTGGGCAGGGCTTCAGGGTCCCAGTGACCAAGAGGGGCAATCATTGACTCATTGATTTTATTCTCACTCTGCACACAGCGGGTGTGGAACTGAAGGTTTCAGGGTCCCAGTGACCAAGAGGGACAATCATTGACTCATTGATTTTATTCTCACTCTGCACACAGCAGGTGGAGAACTGAAGGTTTCAGGGTCCCAGTGACCAAGAGGGACAATCATTGACTCATTGATTTTATTCTCACACAGCGGATGTAGAACTGAACCCAACCAGAGTAGAGGGAGGGGGAAAACTGGGAGTTTCTGCCCACAGGGCAATCACAGTGCACTGACCAACACCTCAGCTTGTCAGAATAGGGCAGGTGGAACCGAGCCAGAGGCAGCTCTGGGACTTCATCTTCTGAGCATTGGGTTGGGAAAGAAGAATTCCATTGTTTATTGGGCCCTGGGCGAGCACTGCCCCCCTCCCACAATTTTAATATTTTGATGCATCTGTCTATTTATATACTAGGAATGTTTTAATTGCTTTCATAGCAAAATGCATTTATTATTAAACCTTCACAGAAGGCAACTGTGGTAACAATTGAATAAAACTCAGAGAGTTGTGGGGATCTGGAACGCTCGACCTGAAAAGGTCATGAGCTGATTCCATCAATGAGTTTAAAAGGGAGTTGGGCGGGTACTTGAGGATGAGGATCTTACAGGGTTACGGACAACAAGCAGGGATGTGGGACTAAGCACGAGTGCTCTTTCTAAGAGACAGCACAGGCACGATGGGCCGAATGGCCTCCTTCGTGCTGTACGTTTCCATGATTCTATGAAAACTAACAGAACCAAACAAAGAAATGATCTTCCTTCATTATTGATCATTTCACTAAATTTCAACAGAGTTCTCTATACACCAACAACAATTTACCTTTAAATAGAGCTTTTAAAACATCTCAAGGCACTTTACAGTAGGGTAATAAGATAACAATCAACACACATATTTTGTTTGTGGTCCAGTGCACTGACACATAGTTCCTTCACAACTGTAACAATTTTATTGCGGTTGCTGTCAAGGCTGCGCTCACTCTGCTCGTACACCTGGTCTCCAAAGGAGCCAAAACAGGACTAATGCTGCCGAGCTCAGCTCTTTTTGATCAGAAAATATCAACTGTTTCGCCTCGCCAGGAAATGCACAAAAGAGGCAGCAGTGCTGATTGGCTGCCCAGGAAAGTCCTATTTAGATTAAACTCCTTCACCCAGCGGGTGCTGAGAATGTGGAACTTGCTGCCACAGGGAGTAGTTGAGGCGAAGAGCATGGATGTATTTAAGGGGAAGCTGGATAAACACATGGGAGAAAGGAATAGAAGGAGATGCTGATAGGGTGAGATGAAGAGAGATGGGAGGAGGCTCGTGTGGAGCATAAACACCACATGGACCAGTTGGGCTGATTGGCCTGTTTCTGTGCTGTACAATCTGTGTAATTCTATGTAATAAGAGAGGAGAGAATGTTCCATAGAAACTAGAATTATCTGTTCTGAATTTTAATCCTGAACTTACAGTGATGTCTTTTGTAAACTGCTTTTACAGGGAATATCATCGGCCTTTGAATGTGGAAGGAGAAATGTTTGCCTGTTCTGTCTGTGGGAAAAGATTTCAAAGATCGGTGTGACTGGAAAAGCACCGAGACACACACACCCGAGTGAGAGTGTTCCAGTGCACTGACTGTGGAAAGAAATTTAACCAGTTAAATAGTCTGAAAAAACATTGCACCGTTCACAGCGGGGAGAAACCGTACACGTGTTGTGTGCGTGGATGAGGCTTCAACCGATTGTCCAACCTGGAGAGACACAAGGACACCCACACCACGGAGAAACTGTGGGAATGTGGGGACTGTGGGAAGGGGTTTAGCTCCCCGTCCTGGCTGTAAACTCATCGTGCAGTCACACCGGGGAGAGGCCGTTCACCTGCTCCGAGTGTGGGAAGGGATTTAGTCAGTCATCCCACCTTCTGACACACCAGCGACTTCACACTGAGGAGAGACCATTCAGTTGCTCTCACTGTGGGAAGAGGTTCAGGTAGTCATCTCACCTCATTGAGCACCAGTGCATTCACACTGGGGAGAGACCGTTCACCTGCCCTGTGTGTGAGAAGGGATTCACTAATTCATCCACCCTGCTGATACACCAGCACATTCACACTGCAGAGAGGCCGTTCACCTGCCCCGTGTGTAAGAAGGGATTCACTAATTCCTCTGACCTTCTGAGACACCAGCGCATTCACATTGGGGAGAGGCCATTCACCTGCTCCGTGTGTGGGAAGGGATTCAATTAGTCATCCAACCTGCTGACACACCAGCGAGTTCACACTGGGGTGAGGCCGTTCACCTGCTCCGTGTGTGGGAAGAGATTCACTCAGTCATCCAACCTGCTGACACACCAGCGAGTTGACACTAGGGAGAGGCCGTTCACCTGCTCAGTGTGTAAGAAGGGATTCAATCAGTCCTCCAACCTGCTGAGACACCAGCAAGTTCACAAGTGACTGCAGAGGTTTGATTCTGCTGTTATTGCTGCTGTTAATCACATCCAGGACTGAACCATGTTCATTCTGACAGTTGGGGTTTGTTTCTGCTGATGTTAATAACTCCTATAACTGGGCTGGATTTTAATATTCTGGATATATAGCTGATTGAGTTGTCGGGGCTGCAGTGTCCCTTTAAGTACTGCTGTCTGATCTTTCCCCTTAATTTCTGATGCGTGTTCCTGAAATATTTTACAATAAAATTAGGAACTTTTACTTCAATCGTATATTAATCTTTGCTATAAAATCTACAATTCATTGTCTGAAAGATTCCATTGATTATCATCTCCAATTAGAAAGTGCTGATTAATCCTCACTGACAACTCTTACTGACTTACACATTACACACAGTGGCACCTCCATTATCCACCAGAAAGAAGGGGAATGGGAATTGGTGGAGAATCGAGAGTCCCCAAATGTTACCCCTCCTGTCTGGTACAGCAATCCCCTCGGCACGGGAATGGAGACAAGTCCAGTTATAGTGACGGGATGAGTTAAAGGTATTTACTCAGACGGGCGGAAGGTGGGAAGTGGTGTTCCACGGGGATTGGTGCTGGGACCACTGTTGTTCACCATTTACATGAATGATTTGGACTTGGGAATCAGAAGTACAATTTCAAAATTTGCTGATGACACTAAATTGGGGGGTGTAGTTAATACTGAGGAAGACCGTGATAGCATCCTTGTAGAATTATTCAGTTGTGTTCAGTAAAAGCACCATCTGTTAATTTGCTTTGACTGATCACATCACTATATAGTTATGTGAAAAACAGAAATTATTAACAGCTCCCAATTTCAGAATTGTCAGATTCAAACTCAACTTCTTCCAAGTACAATCTAACATTTCAAAAATTGTAATGGATGTAGGCGAGATATTAGGACTGTTGTCTAACACAATCCAAACACAGTGACACACAGACAGATGGGCAGGTGTAGCTTCACAGCGAATCCTTTCAAGCCTCACTAAAAAGTGGCAGACTGGCAATCCATTGTCCACTAATGGAGTTGTGATCTTTGTAAATTAAGAAATGGAAATGTGTCAAAGAGTTGATTAACAGAGTGGGGCATCATCTTCCTTTGATTTCTATTTCTGACACCAGGCAACAGAAAAAGGTCATTACAACACGACATAAACAGACTCCTCAGGTGTGAGACATCAGACTTCAGAACAACACGTCTGCCAGCTCTGGCCACAAACCTCAGTACAGTCAACCTTTCAGCAGCTGCAGCCCGGATTAAATAACTAGTAGTTTAACATGTCTAGTAGAACTTTTGTATCAAAATAGAAGAAATGTATTTGTGACACACACACAATTAATAATTAAATCACAATGTGATTGTGAGGATCGATTATCGCATCTTGATACCTTCCATGTCCACTAGTCGAGGAAGGTATCAAGTGAACCGGTGGACACCGCCTGCTCCCTCTCCAGGGCCACCCGGGCAGGGACAAGACCATGGGAGAGAGGCAGGCAGCCAGAGTGACCCCCCCCATGGGCCCCGCCCATCCTGGGCCTACAAATTGCTGTTTTCACCAGGCCCAAGTGCAGGTCCAGGAGAAGATCCTCCGACTTACCCACCCCCACTCCGCACCGGGCGGCCAAAGATTAGGAGCGTGGGGCTAAAGTGTAACCAAGAGTTGAGGAGCAGCCCCTTCAGGGAACTACACAGGGGCTGTAACCTCTCACACTGAATATATACACGGCCCGTGGAATCCTCTAGGCCACAGAAATCACATCTGGCCTTGGAGTCCGGAAAGGAGCTTAAACTGTTGCACACGACAGCTCCCTGCAACAGTCTCCACCCCAGATCCCCAATGGTGCTGGGAAGGACTCCCACATAGAGAGCCCTCCATTGGGGACCCTCACCTCCGTCAGACAGCAAGATGACCCGCCAGTCTGATTGAGATTCGGCAATAAACAAAATTAATCAATAAATGACACAGAAACCCGAGTGCCTGGGTCCTCAGCCCTGGTGTGAAGTGTGCTAGCCACCAATTTTCCGTTACTAACTGGCACCTCAGGCCCCGCCCAGTCTAGTTTAATTACTAAATGTTTTCTAACTCGGGTTCAGGCCTGTCATTCTGAGGGAAACTTACAAGGCCTCATTTATTGGGGTGTCCCACCCGAGCGGCTGTTAACGGCTTTAATAAACTGGCAGCAAGGTTTTTTTTAAAGGTGGAAAGAGGTGAAAAATGCAACTAGCGATGACTCAAAACTCATGGACAGAGAAATCCACTTCATCAGCGCCCCTGCCACAGGACTCAATGTCCACCCCCTCCACCACTGGTGCACTGTGTCTGCAGTATGTACGGTCTACAAGATGACCACGGTCAGGCCGTGTGGAGTCAAGGGCCAGGCAACAGAATGGATGGAAATATCGCAACAAACTACCCTTAACTCCAACCCTCTGATTTCTGTTTTGTAGCCAGCTTTCCATCCATTCTGCTGCCTGGCCCTTCACTCCACACGGCCTGACCTTGGTCATCTTGTCGATCTTACATACTGTTTATGGATAGCAAGCTGGTCACAAAACAGAAAACGGAGAGTAGGGGTTGGGAGTAGCTACTCAGACTGGCAAAAGGTGGGAAGTGGTGTTCCACAGGGATCGGCGCTGGGATCACTGTTGTTCATAAATGATTTGGACTCGGGAATCAGAAGAACAATTTCAAAGTTTGTCAATAACACCAAATTGGGAGGTAGAATTAATATTGAGGAAGACAAAATGCAAGAAGACATTAATAAATTTCAGAATGGGTATGTAATTGGCAAATGAATTTCACTGCAGATCAGTGTGAGGTGGTGTGTTAATGAATTTCACTATAGATCAGTGTGAGGTGGTGTGTTAATGAATTTCACTATAGATCAGTGTGAGGTGGTGTGTTAATGAATTTCACTATAGGTCAGTGTGAGGTGGTGTGTTCTGGTGGGAAGAATAAGGAGGCCACACACTACTTGGACAAGGGGGTGAAATTGGGTTGCTTTGTGCCTCCCGCGATATTCAGTGGGAGGTTAGCGTCGGCAGTAGTTGGTTGCGCCCCTGCACCGCCGGCAATGATGTCATCGCCATGCGCAGCACCCTAGCTGCAACCTTGGGTTGCGACCCCTGACCTATCACCGGACGATATGTCCGACAGGGTCAGGGGTCGTTCCTGCAGCCGCGGCAACGCCACTTAAAGGGCAGGTGTCGGGCGGCAACTTTTTATTTTGGCTGACTGCCAGCACCTGCCCCCTTCCCCTTTCTTCTTCGGGGTGTTGGCCACGATCGCTCAGCCCGGCGCTCCTCTTGATCCGACACGCCGCTCCCCGGTGGTCCAGCAGGGCCCCGGTGTGCATAGTGCTAGGCCCCTCCCCTTTAATCAGGGAGGGAGGTCTGCTATGACACGGTGCTATGTGCCGACGGGCGTGGTGCTGTTACACGAAGTGCCATGAAATTCACTTGTAGTGCCTCAAGAGGGAGGGGAGCGCTTCCAGTAGCACCCCGCCTCCTGCTTGGGGCGCTACCACTGAATTTAATGTGCAGGGGCGCTAACTTTTTCAGGGGGCTAAAATTAGCCCCGGCGACGTTAGCGACCCAAAGGGGGCGCCACCAAATTTCCCCCTAAGAGTCTAAATGGGCTGGAGGAGCAGAGGGATCCAGGGATACAGATACACAAACCACTAAAAGTAGCAACACAGGTTAATAATGCCATTAAAAAAAAGCACTTGGTACATTCCTAAAGGAGCCTTCTGTTCCGTGCCTCGGAGCTCTGAACCATGGCAGAGAGCGGCTGGGACACGTTTCTCACACGCCTCGAGATTAACCCGCACGGCAACTTTGCTGTCAGTGAAGAGAGACAAGAAAGACCAAAGTGCCGTTTGCCCTCTCAGTGTGGCCCTGAAGGACTGTGTCCAGGCTGGAGTTCTGTTACCACCGTACGATCCTCCCCCAGATTGTCCTTTCTGAGCTCCAGCCAGGTGATGCTAAACACTCAGGTGGGAAAGACAAAAATCTACAACAATGTGTTTAAAACAAAGTTGATTTATTTGACATATATCCAGAATATTAAACTCCAGACCAGTTCCTGGAGTTATTATCAGCAGAAACAATCCCCGCCTGTCAGAATGAACATGGTTCCATCCTGGATGTGATTAACAGCAGCAGCAACAACAGAATCCAACCCCTGCAGTCACTTGTGAACTCGCTGGTGTGTCAGGAGGTGGGATGACTGAGTGAATCCCTTCCCACACTCAGGGCAGGTGAATGGCCTCTCCCCAGTGTGAACTCGCTGGTGTGTCAGCAGGTTGGATGACTGAGTGAATCCCTTCCCACACTCAGGGCAGGTGAACGGCCTCTCCCCAGTGTGAACTCGCTGGTGTCTCAGCAGGTGGGATGACTGAGTGAACCCCTTCCCACACTCAGGGCAGGTGAACGGCCTCTCCCCACTGTGACTGCGCAGGTGTACAGTGAGGTCAGATGACTGCCTAAACCCAGTCCCGCAGTGAGAGCATCTGAACGGTCTCTCGTCAGTGTGAACACGTTGATGGTGTATCATTTCCCCGGAACTTTTAAAGCACTTCCCACAGTCCGGGCAGTTAAAAGGTCTCTCAGAGTGAACTCGCCGGTGTGTCAGCAGGTTGGATGAATTAGTGAATCCCTTCCCACACACGGAGCAGGTGAATGGTCTCTCCCCAGTGTGAGTGCGCTGGTGGACAGTGAGGTCAGATGATTGCCTGAACCCAGTCCCGCAGTGAGAGCACCTGAACGGTCTCTCGTCAGTGTGAACACGTTGATGGTGTATTAGTTCCCCGGAACCTTTAAAGCACTTCCCACAGTCCGAGCATTTAAAAGGTCTCTCATCAGAGTGAACTCGCTGGTGTGTCAGCAGGGTGGATGAGCGAATGAATCCCTTCCCACACACGGAGCAGGTGAACGGTCTCTCCCCAGTGTGAGTGCGCTGGTGTACAGTGAGCTCAGATGACCGCCTGAACCCAGTCCCACAGTGCGAGCACCTGAATGGTCTCTCCCCAGTGTGAGAACGTTGATGGCGTATCATTTCCCCGGAACTTTTAAAGCACTTCCCACAGTCCGAGCAGTTAAAAGGTCTCTCATCAGTGTGAACTCGCTGGTGTGTCAGCAGGGTGGATGAGCGAGTGAATCCCTTCCCACACACGGAGCAGGTGAACGGTCTCTCCCCAGTGTGAATGCGCTGGTGGACCGTGAGGTCAGGTGACTGCCTGAACCCAGTCCCGCAGTGAGAGCACCTGAATGGTCTCTCATCAGTGTGAACACGTTGATGGTGTATCAGTTCCCCGGAACCTTTAAAGCACTTCCCACAGTCCGAGCATTTAAAAGGTCTCTCATCAGTGTGAACTCGCTGGTGATTCAGCAGGTGGGATGAATTAGTGAATCCCTTCCCACACTCAGAGCAGGTGAACGGCCTCTCCCCAGAGTGAACTCGCTGGTGTGTCAGCAGGGTGGATGACTGAGTGAATCCCTTCCCACACTCAGAGCAGGTGAACGGCCTCTCCCCGGTGTGAACGGTGCTATTTGCTTCCATATTCAAAGGCCGATGATATTCAGTTCCTGATGAATCGAGTGACTGTCAGATCTTGACGTGATGTTTGGTTTGAGTTTCCCGTCTGCAAATCCTCCCCTTCTAATACCCTGCAAAATGAATTTAAAACAGGGAGCGTGAGAGAGAACCCACTAAAGAGGCAGGTTGTGAAATTGAGCTCAACGAATCTGGTTATTTGTGGGGCCGGCACGAGAAAAAAGTGACCATGAAAGCTGCCGGATTGTCATAAAATCCCACTGGTTCACTAATGTCCCTCAGTGAAGGGAATCTGCCACCTGGTCTGGGCCTCTGGCCTCTATGGGAGGAGAGAGAGAGAGAGAGAGAGAGAGAAAGAGAGAGGTGAGTGGGAGGGGGCGAAGGAGATGGACTTTATACATCTGAAACTCGGCCAGAACTTTGACAGAACCTCCAAAACCTGCAACCTCCAGCACCTAGAAGGACAAAGGCAGAAGGTGCATGGGAGCACATTCACCTCCAAGTTCTCCAAGTCACACACCATCCTGACTCGGACATATATCGCCGTTGCTACATCATCACTGGGTGAAAATCCTGGAACTCCTTACACAACAGCATTGTGGGAGTACCTTCACCACACGGACTGCAGCAGTTCAAGAAGGCGGCCCACCATCACCTTCTCAACAGGCAACTGGGGATTGGCAATATTTGCTGCTCTTGCTAGTGACGCCCACATCCCAAGAATGAATTAAAACAAATCTGTATATGTAAACTGGATTAAAAGCCTCTACAGAAATACTTGTTCCTAAAACAATACTCTTTTACATTGTAGGGACAGTGTCTAACAACGTAATCTCCCCCAGAGTCCACCTCCCTTGACAGTCCCACGTTGGAAATTGTTGGGTTCTCCTGGGCTCAGAAGTACTGGGGGTTAAACCCAGCAGCTTCTCCTCCATCTCCACTCCAGCTCAAACTGAAGCAACAAAAAGACCTACACAGGCGGCCAGGGACCGACTTCTGCATTCAGCGCCCGCCCTGATACAAGCCGGCTCTGGATTGGCGGCTCTGCTGTGTCGATCCAGTTGTGGTTTCTCCTGTCTGGGGGAGGCGCTGCACCCTGGGTTTCCTGGTGCCGGGTCCCTGGCCGCACGTCCGCCGGGCCCGGCCGCTCTGATTCTGATTGAGTTTTTTGATGAGGTAACAGAGATGGTTGATGAGGGCAATGCGGTTAACGTGGTGTACATGGATTTCCAAAAGGCGTTCGACAAAGTGCCACATAATAGGCTTGCCAGCAAAGTTGAAGCCCATGGAATAAAAGGGACAGTGGCAGCATGGATATGAAATTGGCAAAGTGACAGAAAACAGAGAGTAGTGGTGAACGGTTGTTTTTTGGACTGGAGGAAGGTGCACTGTGCTGTTCCCCAGGGGTCGGTACTAGGACCACTGCTTTTCTTGATATATATATTAATGACTTGGACTTGTCTGTACAGGGCAGTTTCAAAATATGCAGATGACAAAAAACTTGGAAGTATAGTGAACAGTGAGGAGGATAGTGACAGACATCAAGAGGACATAGACAGGCTGGTGGAATGGGCGGACACGTGGGAGATGAAATTTAACGCAGAAAAGTGCGAACTGATATATTTTGGTAGGAAGAACGAGGAGAGGCAATATAAACTAAAGGGTACAATTCTAAAGTGGGTGCATGAACAGAGAGACCTGGGGGTATGTGTACACAAATCGTTGAAGGTGGCAGGGCAGGTTGAGAAAGTGGTTAAAAAAGTATACGGGATCCTGGGCTTTAGAGGCATAGAGTCCAAAAGCAAGGAGGTTCTGATGAACCTTTATAAAACACTGGTTCGGCCACAACTGGAGTATTGTGTCCAATTCTGGGCACCGCACTTTATGAAGGATGTGAAGACCTCAGAGAGAGGGTGCAGAAAAGATTTACAAGAATAGTTCCAGGGATAAGGGATGAGGGACTTCAGTTATGTGGATAGACTGGAGAAACTGGGGTGGTTCTCCTCAGAGCAGAGAAGGTTGAGAGGAGATTTGATAGAGGTGTTCAAAATCATGAGGGGTCTGGACAGAGTAGATAGAGAGAAACTGTTCCCATTGACAGAAGGGTCGAGAACCAGAGGACACAGATTTAAGGTGATTGGTAGAAGAACCAAAGGCGACATGAGGAAAAACTTTTTTATGCAGCGAGTGGTTAGGATCTGGAATGCACTGCCTGAAAGGGTGGTGGAGGCAGATTCAATCACCGCTTTCAAAAGGGAATTGGAAAAGTGCCTGAAGGAAAGAAATGTGCAGGGTTACGGGGAAAGGGCGGGGAGTGGGGCTCGCTGAAGTGGTCTTGCAGAGAGCTGGCACGGGCTCGACGGGCCGAATGGCCTCCTTCTGTGCTGCAACCATTCTATGATTCTATAAAATATTAGAAAGTTTGTGCCACAGAAGCACGAGGTTTATCTGCTTTTATTGATGAATTTAAAAAGTCTCTATTAAAACCTGAGCCAGTGTGTTGTGAGCCAAAGAGCCTTGTGTCCAATGTGGGGAATAAAGGCCCACAGCCTCCCCGGGCCCCGGGCCCTGAACAAGGGACTGGAGAAACTCGCTGCCCCGCGGATCAGACAATCAGCCGGCGCTAGTCCCGCCCCTCGGGCTCCCCGATTGGTTGGAGGACCCGCCGCCGGCTCGCTCCTCCAGCCCCGCCCACTGTGTGCCGCTCGTCCCGCCCCTCGGGCTCTCCGATTGGTTGGAGGACCCGCCGCCGGCTCGCTCCTCCAGCCCCGCCCCGCTCGCTCCCTACTGGTGGGAAGCTGCCGTCAATCAGGCCGCGGGCCCGGGTCACGTGTCCCCGAGGAGATCACGTGCACCGTCCAAGTGCCGCCGCTCGGTCCGGGGCCTCGCGGACTCTGAGGTTTTTCTATTTCTCTCGATTCTCTCCCGATCCACCCCGCGCCATTCTCCACCCAATCGGAGCGGAGAAAACTCACTTCCCGTCACCGATCGCGACTCTGGAACCGACACCAAAGCCTTTCCCCGGAATGGCCCCGCGCCGACTCCGTCCGGCAGGATCCGAGTGCGCATGCGCAGCTCCGAGTGGGGGAGGGGGTTTGGTCTCCTCTGGGCATGCGCAGTCATTACTCTTGGTGACCGGGAGGGGTCGGTGTGCCGGACTCGGCCCAAACCGCCGCTCCCTGTGCGCATGCGCGGACTCTCGGCTGTCAATCAACCAACCGCCAGAAGAGGTCGCTGGTGAGACCAGTGAAGGAAGAAAGACTTGCATTTATATAGCGCCTTTCACCACACCGGACGTCCCAAAGTACTTTACAGCCAATGAAGTACTTTTGAAGTGTAGTCACTGTTGTAATGTAGGAAATGCGCCAGTCAATTAGCGCACAGCAAGATCCCACAAACAGCAATGTGATAATGACCAGATAATCTATCATTTTTTAATGTTGATTGAGGGATAAACATTGGCTCGGACACTGGGGATAATTCCCCTGCTCTTTCCCACATTACAACGGTGACTACTTCATTGTAGTACTTCATTGGCTGTAAAGCACTTTAGGATATCTGGTGGCACTATATAAATGCAAGTCTTTCTTTCCTGAAATAATGCCATGGGATCTTTTACATCCACCTGAGAGAGCAACCAGAGCCTCAATTTAACATCTCATCCGAAAGACGGCACCTCCGACAGTGCCGCACTCCCTCAGCACTGCACTGGAGTGTCAGCCTGGATTTTTGTGCTCAAGTCTCTGGAGTGGGACTATGAACCCACAACTTTCTGACTCAGAGACGAGAGTGCTGCCCACTGAGCCACTGGCTGACACTAAAGAGCAAGCAGTTCTGACGAATGGTCATCGACCTGAAACGTTAACTCCGTTTCTCTCTCCACAGATGCTGCCTGACCTGCTGAGTATTTCCAGCATTTTCTGTTTTTATTAAAGAAACGAGGGAGTGATTGCTGACGGGAAGAATGTTGGGTCGTCCTGCGCATGCGCACCTCCCTGGCGGCTGAGGCGAAACACCGACTCGCCCCCACCTGAGCCGCGCACGCGTACCAGATGTTGCGGCTCCGCATGCACGCCCGATGTTCCAACCGCGGGGTTTTGTGTGCTGAGCATGGGTGTTGCGGACTGATCGGGATGGGCGATTGTAGAGCAGGAGGGAGAGCGCGGGGGCCATGAGCACATGCGCGGGACTCAGAGTCAACAGAGCACTTTCTGCAGAGCCGGGGCCTTGTGGGTATTACAGCCACCATTACTGCTGATCCTTTCAACCAACCTGTGCAGCAGCTGGGGCCAGAAAATCAGCTTCACTGCCCCTAGGTTCAGAAAGGGGAAAAGTAAACAACAGTTTGCCTCTGATCCTTTTCTGATCTCAATTTACAGGGTTATAGAAGTGGAGCAGTTACAGGCGAGAAGCTCAGACCAAACATCACATCAAGATCTGACAGAGTCGCTGGATTCATCAGGACCTGAATATCATCGGCCTTTGCACATGGAAGGAGAGAGCAGGGATCGCAACGCAGAGAAACCGCACACGTGTTCGGTGTGTGGACTCGGATTCAGCCGATCGCCTGACCTGGTGAGACACGTGCTCCGTCACACCGAGGAGAAACCGGGTAAAGGTGGGGACGGCGGGAAGGGCTTCAGTTCCCCGTCTGCATTGAAAGTTCAACGGCGCTGTCACACCAGGGACAGTCTGTTCACCTGCTCCGTGTGTGGAAAGGGATTTGTTTGTTCATCCCACCTGCAAACACACCAGGGAGTTCACACTGAGGAGAGACCATTTCAATGTTCTGACTGTGGGAAGAGCTTTAAAAGCCCCTGGGAACTAAAGCAACACCAACTTGTCCACACTGATGAGAGACCATTTCAATGTTCTGACTGTGGGAAGAGCTTTAAAAGCGCTCAGTATCTGAAGGGACACTGGCTCCTACACACTGGGGAGAGGCCGTTCATCTGCTCCGTGTGTGGGAAGGGATTCGCTCAGTCATCCTACCTGCTGGTACACCAGCGAGTTCACACTGACGAGAGGCCCTTTAAATGTTCTGACTGTGGGAAGAGCTTTAAAAGCTCCGGGGAGCTGAAGGGACACCAATACCTACACACTGGGGAGACGCTGTTCACCTGCTCCGTGTGTGGGAAGGGATTCGCTCGGCCCTCCAACCTGCTGGTACATCAGCGAGTCCACACTGGGGAGGGACAGTTCACCTGCTCCGTGTGTGGGAAGGGATTCGCTCAGTCATCCAACCTGCTGACACATCAGCGAGTTCACACTGACGAGAGGCCCTTTAAATGTTCTGACTGTGGGAAGAGCTTTAAAAGCTCCGGGGTGCTGAAGGGACACCAATACCTACACACTGGGGAGAGGCTGTTCACCTGCTCCGTGTGTGGGAAGGGATTCGCTCGGCCCTCCAACCTGCTGGTACACCAGCAAGCTCACACTGACGAGAGGCCCTTTAAATGTTCTGACTGTGGGAAGAGCTTTATAAGCTCCGGGGAGCTGAAGGTACACAAGCGAGTTCACACTGACGAGAGGCCCTTTAAATGTTCTGACTGTGGGAAGAGCTTTAAAAGCTCCCGGGAGCTCAAGAGACACCAACACCTACACACTGGGGAGAGACCGTTCATCTGCTCCGTGTGTGGGAAGGGATTCACTCAGTCATCCGACCTGCTGGTACATCAGCGAGTTCACACTGGGGAGTGACTGTTCACCTGCTCCGTGTGTGGGAAGGGATTCACTCAGTCATCCCGCCTGTTGGTACATCAGCGAGTTCACACTGGGGAGGGGACTTTCACCTGCTCCGTGTGTGGGAAGGGATTCACTCAGTCATCCAACCTGCTGACACACCAGCGACTTCACACTGATCACAGAATCTAACAGCACAGAAGGAGGTGATTCGGCCCATCGTGTCTGTGCCCATCATGTCTTTGAAAGAGCTGTCCAATTTAGTCCCAAACCCCAGCTTTATCCCCAGAACTCTGCAAACTAGTCCTCTTCAAGGACTCGTCCAATTACTGTTTGAAAGTTCCTGTGGAACCTGATTCAGCATCCTTTCAGATGGTGCGTTCCAGATCTGAACAACCCTCTGTACGAAAACAATTCTCCTCATTTCACCTATAGTTCTTTTAGTAACTATTTTAAATCTGTGACCTTTGGTTACCAACCCACTTGCCAGAGTGAACAGTTTCTCCCTACTTGCTCGATCAAAACCCCTCATCATTTTGAACACCTCTATTAGGTCTTCTCTTAACCTTCTCTGCTCTCAGGGGAACAATCCCAGCTTCTCCAGTCTCTCCACATAACTGAAGTCCCTCATCCCTGGTACCATCCTGGTCAACCTCCTCTGCACCCTCTCCAAGGCCTTGACATCCTTCCTAAAGTGTGGTGCCCAGAACTGTACACAAGACTCCAGCTGAGGCCAAAACCCTGCAGCTGTACAAAACCCGGGTTAGACCACACCTGGAGCACTGTGAGCAGTTCTGGGCACCACACCTTAGGAAGGATATATTGGCCTTGGAGGGAGTGCAGCGTAGGTTTACCAGAATGATACCTGGACTTCAAGGGTTAAGTTACGAGGAGGGATTACACAAATTAGGGTTGTATTCCCTGGAATTTAGAAAGTTAAGGGGTGATCTGATCGAAGTTTTCAGGATATTAAGGGGAACAGATAGGGTAGATAGAGAGAAACTATTTCCGCTGGTTGGGGATTCTAGGACTGGGGACAGAGTCTAAAAATTAGAGCCAGACCTTTCAGGAGTGAAATTAGGAAACACTTCTACACACAAAGGGTGGTAGAAGTTTGGAACTCTCTTCCGCAAACAGCAATTGATGCTCGGTCAATTGTTAATTTTAAATCTGAGATTGATAGGTTTTTGTTAACCAAAGGTATTAAGGGATATGGGCCAAAGGCGGGTGTATGGAGTTAGGTCACAGATCAGCCATGATCTCATTGAATGGCGGAACAGGCTCGAGGGGCTGAATGGCCTCCTTCTGTCCTATGTTCCTAACTAGTGATTTGTAAAGGTTTAGTGTAACTTCCTTGTTTTTGTATTCAATGGCCCGATTTACAAAGCCAAGTATCCCATACGCTTTCTGAACCGCCTCACCAACTTGCCGTGGCACTTTCAAAGACTTGTGAATATGGACCCCCTGGTCCCTCTGCTCTTGCACCCCCTCAAAATAGTCCCATTTAGATTATACGGCCTCTCCCTGTTGTTTCTCCCAAAGTGCATCACTTCACACTTATCCTCATTTAATTTCATCTGCCTTGTGTCTGCTCATTTCACAGTCTGTCTCTGTCCTTCTGAAGTCTGCTACTACTACTACTCACAAAACTTGGCAACATAGTAAATAGTATCATCCGTAAACTTTGAAATTGTTCACCTATACCCAAGTCCAGGTCAGTTATATATAACAAGAAAAGCAATGGTCCTAATCCCGACCCCTGGGGGTGCCCACTGCATACCTCCCTCCAGTCAGAAAAACATCCCTCAGCACTGCTCACTGCCTCCTCTCCCTTAGCCAATTATATACCCAAATTACCATCGGCCCTTTAATTCCCTCTGCTTCTATTTTCAGAGTAAGTCTCTTATGTGGTACTTTATCAAATGCCTTTTGAAAGTCCATATATACAACATCTGATGCACTACCTTCATCAACCCTCTGTTACTTCATCAGCGAACTCAATCAGGTTAATCAGACACGATTTACCTTTAACAAATCCATCCTGGCTGCCCCTTATTAATCCATGCTTCTCCAAGTGAGAATTAAATTTGTCCTTGACAATGGTCTCTAGTCGTTCACCCACCACTGTAGGATCGCAAAATCCCCTCACCCCCGAAGATCGGGAAATATTAATCCACATCATGGATGAAGACTTGTGTGATTTAAATTGTCTCTGGGTTGGACAATGTTTTAAAACATACCCAGAACTGCAAAAGGCTGCGTTAAAAAGCTCGTAAGCTAGGCAGCACTTGGACACTGGAATCAAAGAACTTTGTGAAAATCGCACACTTTAAGATTGTACATTTTATTAAAAGATGTACTCTTGAGTTTTGGACTGTTTAAATTGCCCAGGGCATAAAAATGGCTGAACAGACCTCATGGAAACAGAATTTTAAAAGGCAGCAGAAAAGGACAGACAGGCTGTTAGCATATGAAAAGCTCAGCGCTGCCCTGTAGTAAGTTTGAATGGAGCCCGAGCTGTCAGTCACCCTGTGGTATTGGGCGGGTCCGGTAACCTACAAGCTGCTTGTTTACACTGGGGAGTAGCCCGTTTGAATCAGCCAATCATCGGACAGCAAGCACAATGGGTTGTTTACACACATCCATTCACTGAAATTGACTACTACGTGATGCCTCCATGTATGAATGGAGGAAGTTAAAAGCCCTTCTCTTGTGTATTCGGACTTTTCGGCGCAAAATTGCGCACGGACCTTTTCGGCGCAAAAACAACAGGGACTCCCAGGGTATAAAGATTAAGCCCAGGAAGTCCTCAGCCCCCTTTTTTGTCTCTTACTCTTTGGACTGCAGGTGAACAAGGTTTTGACCCACTCGCAAGACAATCTAGTGAGAAGTAAAGGGGTGGTAATTTAAGGGAAATGTTGCTAAGATTGTAAGGTTAACATTGTAGCCATTTATCCCTCATTTTTGCCATCTGCCTTCCCCTGTTAAGCAATTTTACCGTGATTACTTTGATCGTGTGGTGTAGTTTCTTTAGTTTTAATAAAATGTCACTGTGGTAAACCACTGTTTGTTATTGTTGTTGTTGTTGTTGCACACTGTTGTGCCTATGCATGCCTCAGCTGACTCCGCCCCTGGCTCCACCCACATGCCCGGGTATAAAGGTGACTGCTCTGCAGCCCCCTGCCCTTTTGGATACCAGGCAACCACGAGAGGCATGCTCTGTTCTTTGCTAATAAAAGCCTATTAATTAACTCTCTGTCTTTTATGAGGAATTGATAGCGCATCAATTTTATTAGCAAAACAAAATGTCGGGTCCAAATGCTGAACAGCAGGAGCTGCATCAACCGACGGCGCGAAACGCTGAGCAGCAGGCGCTGCTGCGAGCCCTCAGACCAACATGCCTGGACCTAGACCCCCCAAGAAGCGGGTTCGGCTACCAAATTCGCTCAATGGCTGCGTTGCTTCGAGGCTTACCTGGAAGCCTCAACTGTGACCCTAGACGAAAACAAGCTGAAAATCCTGGCCTCAAAGGTGAGCCACCAAGTTTATACACTAATCCAGGACGCGACGACCTACGCGGCGGCTATCGATCTGCTTAAAGGGCAATACGCACGCCCGGTAAATACGGTCTATGCCCGGCACCTCTTAAGATCCCGCAGACAGCAGCCCGGGGAATCGGTGGAGGCCTTCCTACGGGCACTACGGATACCCGGCCGAGGCTGCGATTGCAAAGAAGTATCAGCCGCAGCACACACGGAGGGACTGATCCGAGATGCTTTCGCTGCGGGTCTAAGGTCCGACTACTCCCGGCAGAGACTGTTGGAGAAGGGAGAAATAGACCTGAAAAAGGCAGTGTCCCTCTCGCTCGACGCGGCCCACAGGAATATGGACGCTTTCTCCCCTAACCGCTCCGCACCGTGGACGCCGCAACCTTGGGTCATGGGACCACCACCTCCAACTGCTGCAGCGATGTCCAAGGCACAGAAATGTTATTTTTGTGGCCAGGCAAAACACCCCAGAGCACGCTGCCCGGCGAAAAACGCTACCTGCTCCGGCTGCGGGAAGAAAAGACACTATGTCAGCGCCTGCAAAGGTAAAACCGCTAACGCCAGCAGCGCCGCGTGCGAACCGTGGGGGCAGCCATCTTGTCCGCCATCTTGTGCTCCCCCAGCCGCGTGGGGATCGGGATCATGGGCGCCGCCATTTTGTCCGCCATCTTGGACGCCTCCAACTTCAATCACGGGGGACCCGGACTCAACCACCGCCTCATCTGACGACCACATCGACTCGCTTGACCATACGCTGGCCTCCGTGACACTGGACCAATCTCTCCCTCATCAACTGTCCAGGTCCATGATGGACATTACGGTAAACGGCCGCGCCACTACCTGCCTTTTTGACAGCGGGAGCATGGAGAGCTTTATCCACCCCGACACGGTGTGCAGTTACTCTCTCCCGGTCCTGCCGATGCGCCATCGGATCTCTACGGCTTCCAAAGCCCAGTCAGCAGACGTCGGTGGCTACTGTGTACTGACCCTTTCAGTACGGGGCACAGAATACAAAAATTTTAAACTTCTGGTCCTGCCCCATCTCTGCGCTGCCGTTCTACTGGGGTTGGATTTTCAGTGCCACCTTAAAAGTGTCACATTAGCATACGACGGACCCCTCCCCCCACTCACAGTCTGCAGCCAGCAGCTTTTAAATCGCCCGCCGTGCACCATTTGCAGCCTCTCCACCCTTAAAGTCCCCCCCCCTCCTTGTTCACTAACCTCACCCGCGACTGTAAGCCCATCACTACCAAAAGCAGGCGTTACAGTGCCGGGGATAGGAGCTTCATAAATCCGAGGTAGCAAGACTCCTGAAGGAAGGGATTATTGAGAGTAGCACCAGCCCATGGCGAGCACAAGTGGTGGTAGTGAAGACTGGCGGAAAACAGCGCCTAGTTATTGACTACAGCCAGACGATCAATCGCTACACCCAGTTAGATGTATACCCACTCCCCCGCATATCTGACATGGTCAATCAGATAGCACAATACCGGGTGTTCTCGACAATTGTTCTGAAGTCGACATACCACCAGCTCCCCATCAGGGCTGAGGACCGCCAGTACACAGCTTTTGAAGCTGACGGTCGTCTCTACCACTTCCTCAGAGTTCCCTTCGGCGTCACCAACGGGGTTTCAGTCTTCCAACGGGAGATGGACCAGATGGTTGACCAGAACGCGCTCCAGGCCACTTTCCCCTATCTAGACAACGTCACCATCTGCGGCCACGACCAGCAGGACCATGATGTTAACCTAGAGAAATTCCTCTGTACGGCCCAGCGGCTGAATCTAACATACAACAAGGACAAATGTATGTTTCGTACCACGCGCCTTGCCATTCTTGGCTGCGTAGTGGAGAACGGAGTCATCGGCCCTGACCCTGACAGAATGCGCCCCCTTATGGAGCTCCCCCTCCCCCACTGCCAAAAAGCACTGAAGAGATGCCTAGGGTTTTTCTCGTACTATGCTCAGTGGGTGCCCAACTATGCGGACAAAGCCAGACCCCTCATCAAGTCCGCCTCCTTCCCCCTGACAGCAGAGGCATGTGCAGCCTTCACTCTCATAAAAAGAGATATTGCGAAGGCCACAATGCACGCAGTGGATGAGTCCATCCTTTTCCAAGTGGAGAGCGACGCATCCGACTTTGCCCTAGCTGCAACCCTTAACCAGGCGGGGAGACCCGTGGCCTTTTTCTCAAGGACCCTCCAGGGCCCCGAGATTCGACACTCCTCTGTCGAAAAGGAGGCCCAGGCCATTGTGGAAGCCGTGCGACATTGGAGGCATTACCTGGCCGGAAAACGATTTACCCTGCTCACTGACCAGCGGTCAGTAGCTTTTATGTTTAATAATAAGCAGAGGGGCAAAATCAAGAATGACAAGATCTTGAGGTGGAGAATCGAACTCTCCACCTACAATTACGATATCTTGTACCGGCCCGGGAAACTCAATGAGCCCCCAGATGCCCTATCTCGAGGTACATGCACCAACGCGCAGGTTGATAGACTGAAGACCCTCCACAATGACCTCTGCCACCCGGGCGTCACCAGGTTTTTCCATTTCATCAAATCCCGTAACCTGCCCTACTCCATTGAGGAGGTCAGGACCTTGACCAGGAACTGCCAAATCTGTGCCGAGTGCAAACCGCATTTTTATAGGCCAGACAGAGCGAGCCTGATCAAAGCCACGCGCCCCTTCGAGCGGCTGAGCGGCAATTTTAAAGGGCCCCTCCCCTCCTCTGACTGCAATGTGTACTTCCTCAATATAATTGACAAGTACTCCCGTTTCCCGTTTGCCATCCCTTGCTCAGACATGACCAGTACCACGGTCATTAAATGTCTGAATGACCTCTTCGCATTGTTCGGTTTCCCTAGCTATATTCATAGCGACAGGGGCTCATCCTTCATGAGCGACGAACTTCATCAGTACCTGCTCGCAAGAGGTATTGCTACAAGCAGGATCACCAGCTACAACCCCCGGGGGAATGGCCAGGTGGAAAGAGAGAATGCGACGGTCTGGAAGGCAGTCCTTTTAAACTTGAAATCTAAGGGCCTTCCGACCTCTCGCTGGCAGGAGGTCCTCCCTGCGGCGCTCCATTCCATTCGGTCACTGCTCTGTACAGCCACCAATGCCACCCCTCATGAGAGAATGTTCTCCTTCCCCAGGAAGTCCACGTCGGGGGTCTCGTTACCGACATGGCTGACTTCTCCAGGACCCGTCCTACTGCGGAAGCACGTGAGGTCCCATAAGACGGACCCCCTGGTCGAGAGGGTGAGCCTCCTCCACGCCAACCCTCAGTATGCTTACGTGGTGTACCCGGACGGGCGGGAGGACACAGTCTCCATACGAGACCTCGCACCTTCGGGTGTTCCCGAAACACTTCCTTCGCCACCCACCACTACCCACGCCTACCCCCAGTACGCTTACGTAGCGTGCCCGGACGGGCGGGAGGACACAGTCTCCACACGAGACCTCGCACCTTCGGGTGCCCCTGAGACACCACCATCGCCACCCACCACTACCCACACCCCGACCTCTGTAGACGGCATGCCGCATCCCCAGGACCCGCCATTGACTACACAACCTCTCAACGGGACGCCAGGTTCGGCGTTGGATGCTGCACCATCACCGCCGCTGCTACGACGATCAGGACGGCATACAAGGCCACCTGATAGACTTAATTACACGAACTTTTAGGTTACACGACCTTTTAGTACACTTCACCCCGCCGGACTCAATTTTAAACAAGGGGTGAATGTGGTAAACCACTGTTTGTTATTATTGTTGTTGTTGTTGTTGCACACTGTTGTGCCTATGCATGCCTCAGCTGACTCCGCCCCTGGCTCCACCCACATGCCCGGGTATAAAGGTGACTGCTCTGCAGCCCCCTGCCCTTTTGGATACCAGGCAACCACGAGAGGCATGCTCTGTTCTTTGCTAATAAAAGCCTATTAATTAACTCTCTGTCTTTTATGAGGAATTGATAGCACATCAGTCACTTTCTTGCATCCAGACCATTTGTCCGTTTTTAATATATCATTAATTATCAGTTCCTCAAGTCAGAACTGGAGGGGGGGTTTAGCGATTCAAAACTGCTGATTGGAATTGGTCACAGTGCAGTGGCAAAGGCTGCCTGACCAGGTAAATTACCGTAAACCAGGTAAAGGATGCCCACCTACACCACTGACATGAGACTGATTGGCCTGTAGTTACCAGGTTTATCCCTCTCCCCTTTTTTTAAACAGGGTGTAACATTTGCAATCCTCCAGTCCTCTGTCACCACTCCCATATATCTGAGGGAGATTGAAAGATTGTGGTCGGAGCTTCTGCTATCTCCACCCTAGCTTCCCTCTGCAATCTAGGATGCATCCACCTGGACTGGGTGACTTGTTAACTTTGAGTGATGACAACCTATTTAGCACCTCCTTTCTATCCATTTTTATCCAATTTCTCTACTCCCCCCCTCCTCTACTGTGACATTAACTTCATCCTCTTCTTTTGTGAAGACAGATGCTAAGTACTCATTCAGTACCTCAGCCACGCCCTCTGCCTCCGTATGATGAGCTCCTATTTGGTCCCTAATCGGCCCCACCATTCCTTTAACTATCCTTTTACTTTTCATATGTTTGTAAAAGATTTTTGGGTTCCCTTTTACATTACCCACTAATCTTTCCTTGTCTTCTCTCCCTTGTGTCAGCTGTGGCTCAGTGGGCAGCACACTTGCTCTCTGAGTCAGAAGGTTGTGAGTTCTAGTCCCACTCCAGGGACTTGAGCACATAAAGCTAGCCTGACACTCCAGTGCAGTGCTGAGGGAGTGCTGCACTGTTTCTGATGAGACTTTAAACTGAGGTCCCGTCTGCTCTCAGGTGGATGTAAAAGATCCCATGGCACTCTTTTGAAGAAGAGTAAGGGAGTTATCCCCGGTGTCCTGGCCAATATTTATCCCCCAACCAACATAACAAAAACAGATTACCTGGTTATTATCACAATGCTGTTTGTGGGAGCTTGCTGAGCACAAATTGGCTGCCGTGTTTCCCACATTACAACAATGACTCCACTTCAAAAGTACTTCATTGGCTGTAAAGAGCTTTGAGATGTCTGGTGGTTGTGAAAGGCGCTATATAAATGCAAGTCTTTCTTTCATATATCCTTTTTCAATTTCCCCCCACTCTCTCTATTCTCCTGGTTTTTGACTGCATTCTATACCTGACATTTGTCGTAAACCTCCTTTTTCTGTTTTATTCTAACGTCTACATCCTTTGTCATCCAGGGAGCTTGAGCTTTGGTCGCCCCATCTTTCCTCCTTATGGGAATATGCTTGGTTTGTGCCTGGTGTCAAATTTTGTTTTGTAACACTCCCGTGAAGCATGTTGGGACATTTTACTACATTAAATACGTTCTATAAAAACAAATTGTTGTTATTGTCGGAAACTAACAAATTCCACAGAGGAAAAATAACAGTATTTTTACTCCCAAATATTAAATATTTTGTTCCACGAGATTTATCTGCTTTTATTGATGAATTTAAAAAGTCTCTATTAAAACCTGAGCCAGTGTGTTGTGAGACAAAGAGCCTTGTGTCCAATGCGGGGAATAAAGGCCCACAGCCTCCCCGGGCCCCGGGCCCTGAACAAGGGACTGGAGAAAGGATGCCCCGGAGCATGGTACATCGGCGAGACCATGCAGACACTGCGACAACGGATGAACGGACACCGCGCAACAATCGCCAGGCAGGAGTGTTCCCTCCCAGTCGGGGAACACTTCAGCAGTCAAGGACATTCAACCTCCGATCTTCGGGTAAGCATTCTCCAAGGCGGCCTTCGAGACACACGACAACGCAAAATCGTCGAGCAGAAACTGATAGCCAAGTTCCGCACTCATGAGGACGGCCTCAACCGCGATCTTGGGTTCATGTCACGCTACATGTAACCGCACCTGACGTAGGGTCACCCAGAGTCGAGTTGTCGTTGGCTTGTTCTCTCTACACAGATGCGGCCGGACCTGCTGTGATTTCCAGCAGACCCCAGCATCTGCAACATTTCACCCCTTGTGACCCCACCTCATTGTTCTTTGATGTAATGTTTTCCTGACTAACCTGTTTGGACACCATTCACACCTTTGATCGCTCTGATTATCTCTCTGCCGAGGTGTGATAAATGGCAGTTAGAAAGATTACCTGTAATCATCTGGCATTATTCTCTGACTATATAAGCTGTGTCTTTATGCCTCTCTCCTATTCTGCCCTTGCAGCGCGTTCCTATGCAGAGCTAGACAGGTAGCTAACAACTTGATATCTTCCCATAAAAATCACAAGGCTTGGCTTTTCTTGCAAACTTTACTGAAAGATTCTTATTGTGAAACTGAAATACAACACAGAAATGGAAGCACACATTAGTACACAAGCACATAACTGATATACATACACAAATTTAGGTACGCCTGAGCAACACAGTACATTTGGCATGTAACTTACCAAAACACGTGGAAACACAGCTTACTGTGAATATACATTTAGCAAACTGAAAGGCATTCTCTTTAAATGAGCCCTGTACATAGTGCATCAAAATACAGCTACAAGTTAACCAGCTAGACAGAGAGCGAGCACTTCACGGCTAGCTGTGTAAGTTTGCTTACAGAGAAAAGTTACAAACTAAACATTTTCTGCAAAATATAGTGTACACTAATCATCTATAACATTCTCAAATACTTACAGACAAATAGTGTCCAAGGCTGGAGCATGACAAGAATACAAAGGGACCTGGGGGTCCTGGTGCACGAAACTCAAAAAGTTAGTATGCAGGTGCAGCAAGTGATCAAGAAGGCCAATGGAATGTTGGCTTTTATTGCTAGGGGGATGGAATATAAAAACAGGGAGGAATTGCTGCAGTTGTACAAGGTATTGGTGAGACCGCACCTGGAATACTGCATACAGTTTTGGTGTCCATACTTAAGAAAAGACATACTTGCTCTCGAGTCAGTACAAAGAAGGTTCACTCGGTTAATCCCAGGGATGAGGGGGTGGTCATATGAGGAGAGGTTGAGTAGATTTGGACTCTACTCATTGGAGTTCAGAACAATGAGAGGCGATCTTATTGAAACAGATAAGATTGTGAAGGGGCTTGATCGGGTGGATGCGGTGAGGATGTTCCCAATGATGGGTGAAACTAGAACTAGGGGGCATAATCTTAGAATAAGGGGCTGCTCTTTCAAAACTGAGATGAGGAGAAACTTCTTCACTCAGAGGGTGGTAGGTTTGTGGAATTTGCTGCCCCAGAAAGCTGTGGAAGCTACATCATTAAATAAATTTAAAACAGAAATAGATAGTTTCCTAGAAGTAAAGGGAATTAAGGGTTTACGGGGAGCGGGCAGGAAATTGGACATGAGTCTAGGTTCAGAATGGTCATGGCCCTGTGGGTAGTGGAGTGGGCCCAGGGGCCGTGTAGCCTGGTTCTGCTCCTACTGTGTTCTAATTCTGTGTTAGATTTCAGGAGATGGTTTTATTCCTGTTCCTGGCTGGGGTGGAGATCGCCTTTACAGAAGGTAAGTACTGTAGAAAATATAGGGACAGAGTTATCTCCTGGACGAATTTCGATCGCCTAGATGGGTTGGAGAGGAATTTCCCAGATTTTTTTCTCCCAAATTGGCCATTGGGTTTTTTATCTGGTTTTTCGCCTCTCCCGGGAGATCACATGGGTTCGGGTGGATGGAGAGTGATAGAAGATTTGAGATTAGGATCAGATCAGCCATGATCTTATTGAATGGTGGAGCAGGCTCGAGGGGCCGATTGGCCTACTCCTGCTCCTATTTCTTATGTTATGTTCTTATAACTTCCCAGACCATGTGTGGCTGCAGGTCTGTGATACACAGTAGTTTACTTTACTGCACTTTACTGTGCTTTACTGCACTTTACTGCGCTTTACGGCACTTGCTAGGTACCAAATATCCACTAGGTGGCGGCACACAATGGAAATCGACCCAAATTACTCAAACCCCTGAATTAACTGGAAAACTAACATAAATTCCTAAAGGAAGGCAGCACATCTCCACTTCACCTGACGAAGGAGCAGCGCTCCGAAAGCTTGTGATTTCAAATAAAACTGTTGGACTACAACCTGGTGTTGTGTGACTTCTTACATTTGTCCACCCCAGTCCAACTCCGGCATCTCCACACCATTGAATACAAAAACAAGGAAGTTACACTAAACCTTTACAAATCACTAGTTACGAACATAGGACAGGAGGAGGCCATTCAGCACCTCGAGCCTGTTCCGCCATTCAATGAGATCATGGCTGATCTGTGACCTAACTCCATACACCCGCCTTTGGCCCATATCCCTTAATACCTTTGGTTAACAAAAACCTATCAATCTCAGATTTAAAATTAACAATTGATCTCGCATCAATTGCTGTTTGCGGAAGAGAGTTCCAAACTTCTATCACCCTTTGTGTGTAGAAGTGTTTCCTAATTTCACTCCTGAAAGGTCTGGCTCTAATTTTTAGACTATGCCCCCAGTCCTAGAATCCCCAACCAGCGGAAATAGTTTCTCTCTATCTACCCTATCTGTTCCCCTTAATATCCTGAAAACTTCGATCAGATCACCCCTTAACTTTCTAAATTCCAGGGAATACAACCCTAATTTGTGTAATCCCTCCTCGTAACTTAACCCTTGAAGTCCAGGTATCATTCTGGTAAACCTACGCTGCACTCCCTCCAAGGCCAATATATCCTTCCTAAGGTGTGGTGCCCAGAACTGCTCACAGTGCTCCAGGTGTGGTCTAACCAGGGTTTTGTACAGCTGCAGGGTTTTGGCCTCAGCTGGAGTCTTGTGTACAGTTCTGGGCACCACACTTCAGGAAGGATGTCAAGGCCTTGGAGAGCGTGCAGAGGAGGTTGACCAGGATGGTACCAGGGAAGAGGGACTTCAGTTATGTGGAGAGACTGGAGAAGCTGGGATTGTTCCCCTTAGAGCAGAGAAGGTTAAGGGGAGACCTAATAGAGGTGTTCAAAATGATGAGGGGTTTTGATCGAGCAAGTAGAGAGAAACTGTTCACTCTGGCAAGTGCGTCGGTAACCAAAGGTCACAGATTTAAAATAGTTACTAAAAGAACTATAGGTGAAATGAGGAGAATTGTTTTCATACAGAGGGTTGTTCAGATCTGGAACGCACCATCTGAAAGGATGCTGGAATGAGGTTCCACAGGAACTTTCAAACAGTAATTGGACGAGTCCTTGAAGAGGACTAGTTTGCAGAGTTCTGGGGATAAAGCTGGGGTTTGGGACTAAATTGGACAGCTCTTTCAAAGACACGATGGGCACAGACACGATGGGCTGAATCACCTCCATCTGTGCTGTTAGAGTCTATGATCAGTGTGAAGTCGCTGGTGTGTCAGCAGGTTGGATGACTGAGTGAATCCCTTCCCACACATGGAGCAGGTGAACGGTCTCTCCCCAGTGTGAACTCGCTGATGTAACAGCAGGCGGGATGACTGAGTGAATCCCTTCCCACACACGGAGCAGGTGAACGATCTCTCCCCAGTGTGAACTCGCTGATGTACCAGCACGTAGGATGACCGAGTGAATCCCTTCCCACACACGGAGCAGGTGAACGGCCTCTCCCAAGTGTGTAGGTGTTGGTGTCTCTTGAGCTCCCGGGAGCTTTTAAAACTATTCCCACACTCAGAACATTTAAAGGGTCTCTCGTTAGTGTGAACTCGCTGGTGCCCCTTCAGCTCCCCTGAGCTTTTAAAGCTCTTACCACAGTCAGAACATTTAAAGGGCCTCTCGTCAGTGTGAACTCGCTGATGTGTCGTCTGTCATTTTAATTCACCGCTCCATTCCCACTCGGACCTCACCGTCCTTGGCCTCTTGTATTGTTCCACGGAAGCTCAACGTAAACTCGAGGAACAGCACCTCATCTTCCGATTAGGCAGTCTGCAGCCTTCCGGACTCAATATCGAGTTCAACAATTTCAGATCATAAGCTCGGCCCCCATTTCATTTTCTCTTGTAATTGTTCCACTCCTTTTCCCCCCCCCTTTCCTTTTGTTTCTCTCTCACACCTGGCAGCTATCTTTTGCCCTGCCAGTACACTTTACACCCAATCCCAGCCTATTACCATCTCGTCTAGCTTCTAATCTCTTTTACTTCTTTTGTTTCTTTTATTCTTTTGTCCGATCGCAGCCCTGCCTTCGCTCTAGTTTCTTTTCTTTCCAGTTTTGAAGAAGGGTCCAACCCGAAACGTCAACTCAAATTTCTCTCCACGGATGTTGCCTGACCTGCTGAGTTTTTCCAGCATTTTCTGTTGTTATTTCGGATTTCCAACATCTGCAGTATTTTGCTATCGTCCTGCTCCTATCTTCTATGTATCTATTATCCGAGGCACAGGTAGGCCCCACGGCGGCGGCGGACCTATGAGGAGCGGCGGTGGTGATATAAAGCGAGGTGGTGGAGCAGGTAAGCCCCACAGCAGCGGACCTGTGAGGAGCGGCGACGGTGATATAAAGAGCGAGGCGGCAGAGTTTATAGGGTGTCTGTAATTCTTGTGACACTTCCTGTGTCCCTGATAACCATGTGTGCGGGAAGTGTATCCAGCTGCAGCTACTGACAGACCGCATTGCAGCGCTGGAGCTGCGAGTGGATACATACTGGAGCATTCGCAATTCTGAGGACATCGTGGATAGCACATTTAGGGAGTTGGTCACACCGCAGGTAAAGGCTACACAGGCAGCAAGAGAATGGGTGACCACCAGGCAGAGCAGTAGATGCAGGCAGGTAGTGCAGGGTTCCCCAGTGACCATCCCCCTCTCAAACAGATATACTGCTTTGGATATTGTTGGGGAGGATGGCTTATCAGGGGAAGGCAGCAGCAGCCAACTTCCTGGCAACGTGGGTGGTTCTGCTGCACAGGACGGGAGGAAAAAGATTGGGAGAGCTATAGTAATAAGGGATTCTATTGTAAGGGGAATAAATAGGCGTTTCTGCGGCTGCAAATGTGACTCCAGGATGGTATGTTGCCTTCCTGGTGCAAGGGTCAAGAATGCCTCAGAGCGGCTGCAGAACATTTTGGAAGGGGAGGGTGAACAACCAATTGTCGTGGTGCATATAGGTACCAACGATATAGGTAAAAAAACGGGATGAGGTCCTAAAAGCTGAATATAGGGGGTTAGGAGGTAAATTAAAAAATAGGACCTCCAAGGTAGTAATCTCAGGATTGCTACCAGTGCCACGTGCTAGTCAGAGTAGAAATAGAAGGATATTTCAGATGACTACGTGGCTAGAGGAATGGTGCATGGGGGAGGGATTCAAATTCCTGGGACATTGGAACTGGTTCTGGGGGAGGTGGGGCTAGTACAAACTGGACGGTTTGCACCTGGGCAGGACCAGGACCGCTGTCCTAGGGGGAGTGTTTGCTAGTGCTGTGGGGGAGGGTTTAAACTAAAATGGCAGGGGGTTGGGAACCTGAGCAGGGAAACAGAGGAAAGGGAAACCAGGATAGAAGCAAAAGACAGGAAGGAGAAAAACAAAGGTGGTGTTCAGAGAAAGCAAGGGTTTAAATCAAACATGGCCACAGTAAATAATAATTCTAAAAGGTGTAAGAGTGTTAAAAAAACAAGCCTGAAGGCCTTGTGTCTTAATGCGAGGAGCATTCGTAATAAGGTGGATGAATTATCTGCGCAAATAGAGGTAAACGGATATGATATGATTGGGATTCCGGAAACATGGCTCCAGGGTGACCAAGGCTGGGAACTCAACATCCAGGGGTTTTCAATATTCAGGAAAGATCGGCAAAAAGGAAAAGGAGGTGGGGTAGCATTGCTTTTTAAAGAGGAGATTAACACAATTGAAAGGAAGGATATTGGCTCTGATGATGTGGAATCTGTATGGGTAGAGCTGAGAAATACCAAGGGGCAGAAAACGTTAGTGGGAGTGTTATACAGACCTCCAAACAGTAATGCAGAGGTTGGGGATGGCATTAAATGGGAAGTTAGAGATGCGTGCAATAAGGGCACAGCAGTTATCATGGGTGACTTTAATCTACATATAAATTGGACTAACCAAATTAGTAACCATACTGTGGAGGAGGGATTCCTGGAGTGTATACGGGATGGTTTCTTGGACCAATATGTCGAGGAACCAACTAGAGATCAGGCCATCTTAGACTGGGTATTATGTAATGAGAAAGGATTAATTAGCAATCTTGTTGTGCGAGGCCCCTTGGATCAGAGCGATCATAATATGATAGAATTCTTCATTAAGATGGAGAGTGAAGCAGTTGACTCAGAGACTAGGGTCCTGAATTTAAATAAAGGAAACTATGATGGTATGAGGCACGAGTTGGGTAGGATTGTTTGGGGAATGTTACTCAAAGGGTTGACAGTGGATAGGCAATGGCAAACATTCAAAGATCGCATGGATGAACTACAGAATTTGTTCATCCTTGTTTGGCATAAAAGTAAAACAAAAAGTGTGACTCAACTGTGGCTAACAAGGGAAATTAGGGATGGCGTAAGATCCAAGGAGAGGACATATAAATTGGCCAGAAAACGTAGTAAACTTGAGGATTGGAAGCAGTTTAGGATTCAGCAAAGGAGGACAAAGGGATTAATTAAATGGGGGAAAATAGAGTATGAGAGTAAGCTTTCAGGGAACATAAAAACTAACTGTAGATATGTGAAGAGAAAAAGATTGGTGAAGTCAAGTATAGGTCCCTTGCAGTCAGAATCAGGGGAATTTATAATGGGGAACAAAGAAATGGCAGGCCAATTAAATACATACTTTGGTTCTGTCTTCACAAAGGAGGACACAAATAACCTCCCAGAGATGTCGAGGAACATAGGGTCTAATGAGAGGGAGGAACTGAAAGAAATCAGTATTTGTAGGGAAATGGTGTTAGGGAAATTGACGGGATTGAAGGCCGATAAATCCCCAGGGCCTGATAATCGACATCCTAGGGTACTTAAGGAAGTAGCCCTAGAAACAGTAGATGCATTGCTGGCCATCTTCCAAAATTCGATAGACTCTGGAACAGTTCCCATGGGTTGGAGGGCAGCTAATATTACCCCACTATTCAAAAAGGTGGTCGAGAGAAAACGGGGAATTATATCGGGAGTGGGGAAAATGCTAGAGTCCATTATAAAAGATGTAACAGCAGAACACTTGGAAAACAGTGACAGGATCGGACAAAGTCAACATGGATTTACAAAAGGTAAATCATGCTTGACTAATCTACTGGAATTTTTTGAGGATGTATCTGGTAGAATAGATAAGGGAGAACCAGTGAATGTGGTGTATTTGGACTTTCAGAAGGCTTTCAATAAGGTACCGTATAAGAGATTAGCGTGTAAAGTTAAGGCACATGGGATTGGGGGCAAGGTACTGACTTGGATAGAGAACTGGTTGGCAGACAGGAAGCAAAGAGTTGGAATAAACTGGTCTTTTTCCGAGTGGCAGGCAGTGACTAGTGGGGTACCACAGGGATCGGTCCTAGGACCCCAGCTATTCACAATATATATAAATGATCTAGACGAGGGAACTAGATGTAACATCTCCAAGTTTGCAGACGACACAAAGCAGGGTGGGCGTGTGTGAGGAGGATGCCGAAAAACTCCAGTATGATTTGGACAGGTTGGGTGATTAGGCAGAAGTATGGCAGATGCAGTATAATGTGGATAAATGCGAGGTTATCCACTTTGGTGGCAAAAACAGGAAGGCAGATTATTATCTGAACGGCAATAGATTGGGAGAAGGGGAAGTGCAATGAGACCTGGGTGTCCTTGTGCACCAGTCGCTGAAGGTAAGCATGCAGGTGCAGCAGGCGGTTAAGAAGGCAAATGGTATGTTGGCCTTCGTAGCAAGAGGGTTTGAGTACAGGAACAAGGATGTCTTGCTGCAGTTGTACAGGGCCTTGGTGAGACCACATTGTGAGTATTGTGTGCAGTTTTGGTCGCCTTATCTGAGGAAGGATGTTCTTGCCGTGCAAGGAGTTCAACGAAGATTTACCAGGCTGATACCTGGGATGGCAGGAATTACGTATGAGGAGAGATTGGGACGATTGGGCTTGTACTCACTGGAGTTTAGAAGAATGAGAGGGGATCTCATTGAAACTTATAAAATTCTGACAGGACTGGACAGACTAGATGCAGGAAGGATGTTCCCGATGGTCAGGGAGTCCAGAACCAGTGGTCACAGTCTAAGGATACGGGGTAAGCCATTTAGGACAGTAATGAGGAGGAATTTCTTCGCCCAGAGAGTGGTGAACCTATGGAATTCTCTACCACAGAAGGCAGTAGAGGCCAATACATTAAATATATTCAAGAAGGAGTTGGATATATTTCTTAAAGCTAAAGGGATCAAGGGGTATGGGGAGAAAGCAGGGACCAGGTACTGAATTTGGATAATCAGCCATGATCGCATTGAATGGCGGTGCAGGCTTGAGGGGCTGAATAATCTACTCCTGCTCCTATCTTTTATGTTTCTATGTTTGTATGTTTCTATGTTTCAGTTTGAGCTGGAGTGGAGATGGAGGAGAAGCTGCTGGGCTTAACCCCCCAGTACTTCTGAGCCCAGGAGGACCCAACAATTTCCAATGTGAGACTGTCAAGGGACGTGGATTCTAGGGGAGATTAGGTTGTTACACAGACACTGTCCGTACAAAGTAAAAGAGTATTGTTTTAGGAACAAGTATTTCTGTACAGGCTTTTAATCCTGTTTACATCTACAGATTTGTTTTAATTCATTTTTGGGATGTGGGCGTAGCTCGCAAGAGCAGCAAATACAGGAAACTTTCTGGTATCCGGCACTGACGGGACCGAGCTGGTGCCGGTCGATCAACACTGCCGGAGAAACGAGCGCTATAGTTGAAAGATACGGAGCTTCTGAGCTCCGTCTGAAGCAACAAACCCTGTTGCTTAGCAACAGCTTCAAAACTGTCGGCGCAGCTTGCAAGCGTCTCTGTAGCTAAGCAACAGCTTCAGCGAGACGCTTGCAGAGCCACAAATGGAGAAAAAAAGCAGCTAAAAGTAAAAAAAGTTATCTGAACCCACTCCTGAATTTTGCCGGTGGATAGAGCATTCCGGATATTTAACCTCCGTTTAAACGAAAGTTTCCTGTATTGCCAATCCCCAGTTTCCCGTTGAGAAGGGGGTGGTGAGTCACCTTCTTGAACTACTGCAGTCCGTGTGGTGAAGGTATTCCCACAATGTTGTTCGGTAAGGAGTTCCAGGATTATGACCCAGCAACGATGAATATATCTGAGTCAGGATGGTGTGTGACTTGGAGGGGAACTTGGAGGTGATGGTGCTCCCATACAACAGCTGCCCTTGTCCTTCTAGGTGGTGGAGGTTGTGGGTTTTGGAGGTTCTATCAAAGTTCTGGTCGAGTTGCAGATGTATAAAGTTCCTTTCCTTCGCCCCCTCCCCCTCCCACACCCACCTCTCTCTCTCTCTCCTCCCATAGAGGCCAGAGTCTTGTGTAGGCCCAGACCAGGTGGCGGATTCCCTTCCCTGAAGGACATCAGTGAACCAGTTGGGTTTTTATGACAATCCAGCAGCTTTCATGGTCACTTTTCTCTAGTGCCGGCCCCACAATTGACCAGATTCATTGAGCTCAATTTCACAACCTGCCTTTGTTTTCTTGTGGGTTGTCTCTCACGCTCCCTGTTTCAAATTAATTTTACAGGGCACTGGAAGGGGAGGATTTATAGACAGGAAACTCAAACCAAACATCACGTCAGGATCTGACAGAGTCACTCGACTCATCAGATCTGAATATCATCGGCCTCTGAACATGGAAGCAAAAAGCACTGTTCACAGCGGGGAGAAACCGTACACGTGTTCTGTGTGTGGACGAGGCTTCAGCCAACCCTTTGGCCTATCGAGACACAAGCGCATTCACACCGGGGAGAGGCCGTTCACCTGCTCTGAGTGTGGGAAGGGATTCACTCAGCCATCCATCCTGCTGATACACCAGCGTGTTCACAGTGGGGAGAGGCCGTTCACCTGCTCTGAGTGTGGGAAGGGATTCACTCAGTCATCCCACCTGCTGACACACCAGCGAGTTCACACCGGGGAGAGGCCGTTCACCTGCTCTGAGTGTGGGAAGGGATTCACTCAGTCATCTGACCTGCTGAAACACCAGCGAGTTCACACTGGGGAGAGGCCGTTCACCTGCTCTGAGTGTGGGAAGGGATTCACTCAGTCATCCAACCTGCTGAAACACCAGCGAGTTCACACTGGGGAGAGGCCGTTCACCTGCTCTGAGTGTGAGAAGGGATTCAATCAGTCATCCAGCCTGCTGAAACACCAGCGTGTTCACACCGGGGAGAGGCCGTTCACTTGCTCTGAGTGTGGGAAGGGATTCACTCAGTCATCCAAACTGCTGATACACCAGCGTGTTCACACCGGGGAGAGGCCGTTCACCTGCTCTGAGTGTGGGAAGGGATTCACTCAGTCATTCAACCTGCTGATACACCAGCGAGTTCACACCGGGGAGAGACCGTTCACCTGCTCTGAGTGTGGGAAGGGATTCACTCAGTCATCCAACCTGCTGATACACCAGCGTGTTCACACTGAGGAGAGGCCGTTCACCTGCTCTGAGTGTGGGAAGGGATTCACTCAGTCATCTTACCTGCTGAAACACCAGCGTGTTCACACTGAGGAGAGTCCGTTCACCTGCTCTGAGTGTGGGAAGGGATTCACTCAGTCATCTTACCTGCTGAAACACCAGCGTGTTCACACCGGGGAGACGCCGTTCACCTGCTCTGAGTGTGGGAAGGGATTCACTCAGTCATTCAACCTGCTGACACACCAGCGCATTCACACCGGGGAGAGGCCGTTCACCTGCTCTGAGCGTGGGAAGGGATTCACTCGGTCATCCCACCTCACTGATCATCAACATGTTCACACTGATGAGAGACCTATTAAATGTTCTGACTGTGAGAAGAGTTTTAAAAGCGAAAGGAAGCTGATACAACACGAATGCACTCACACAGGGGAGAGGCCGTTCACCTGCTCCGTGTGTGGGAAGGGATTCACTCGCTCATCCCACCTGCTGACACACCAGCGAGTTCACAAGTGACTGCAGGGGGTGGATTCTGTTGTTATTGCTGCTGTTAATCACATCCAGGACTGAACCATGTTTATTCTGACAGGTGGGGATTGTTTCTGCTGATGTTAATAACTCCGGGAACTGGGCTGGAGTTTAATATTCAGAATATATGTCAAATAAATCAACTTTGTTTTAAACACATTGTTGTAGATTTTTGTCTTTCCCACCTGAGTGTTTAGCATCACCTGGCTGGAGCTCAGAAAGGACAATCTGGGGGAGGATCGTACAGCGGGAACAGAACTCCAGCCTGGACACAGTCCTTCAGGGCCACACTGAGAGGGGCAAACGGCACTTTGGTCTTTCTTGTCTCTCTTCACTGACAGCAAAGTTGCTTTGCAGGTTAATCTGGAGGCGTGTGAGAAATATGTCCCAGCCGCTCTCTTCCATGGTTCAGAGCTCCTAGTCACGGAACAGAAGGCTCCTTTAGGATGTACCCCAGTGCTTTTTTTTAATGGCCTTATTAACGTGTGTCGCTACTTTTAGTGATTTGTGTATCTGTATCCCGGGATCCCTCTGCTCCTCCAGCCCATTTAGACGCTTAGGGAGAAATTCGGTGGCGCCGGGGCTAATTTTAGCACCCCGAAAAAGTTAGCAGCCCTGTGCATTAAATTCAGTGGTAGCGCCCCAGGCAGGAGGCAGGGTGCTACTGGAAGCGCTCCCCTACCTCTTGAGGCGCTACCAGTGAATTTCATGGCGCTTCGTGTAACAGCCACGCCCGTTGGCACATAGCACCATGTCATAGCAGACCTCCCTCCCTGATTAAAGGGGAGGAGCCTAGCACTGCGCACACCGGGGCCCTGCTGGACCACCGGGGAGTGGGGTGTCGGATCAAGAGGAGCGCCGGGCTGTGCGATCTCGGCCGACACACTGAAGAAGAAAGGGGAAGGGGGCAGGTGCTGGCAGTCGGCCAAAATAAAAAGTTGCTGCCCAACACCTGCCCTTTAAGTGGCGTCACCGTGGCTGCAGAAATGACCCCTGACCCGGTCGGACATATCGTCCAGCGATAGGTCAGGGGTCGCAACCCAGGGTTGCAGCCGGGGTGCTGCGCGTGGCGATGACGTAATTGCCGGCGGTGCAGTGCTGCGGGGAGCTACCGACTACCTCAGCCGCTAACCTCCCGCTGAATATCGCGGGAGGCACAAAGCAACCCAATTTCACCCCCTTGTCGAAGTAGTGAGTGGCCTCCTTATTCTTCCCACCAAAACACACCGCCTCACACTGATCTATAGTAAAATTCATTAACACACCACCTCACACTGATCTATAGTGAAATTCATTAACACACCCCCTCACACTGATCTACAGTGAAATTCATTAACACACCACCTCAAACTGATCTATAGTGAAATTCATTAACAGACCACCTCACATTGATCTATAGTGAAATTCATTAACACACCACCTCACACTGATCTACAGTGAAATTCATTAACACCACCTCACACTGATCTAGAGTGAAATTCATTAACACACCGCCTCACACTGATCTATAGTGAAATTCATTAACACACCACCTCACACTGATCTATAGTGACATTCATTAACACACCACCTCACACTGATCTACAGTGAAATTCATTGACACACCACCTCACACTGATCTATAGTGACATTCATTAACACACCACCTCACACTGATCTACAGTGACATTCATTAACACACCGCTTCACACTGATCTATAGTGAAATTAATTAACACACCACCTCACACTGATCTACAGTGAAATTCATTGACACACCACCTCACACTGATCTATAGTGACATTCATTAACACACCACCTCACACTGATCTACAGTGAAATTCATTTGCCAATTACACGCCCATTCTGAAATTTATTAATGTCTTCTTGCATTTTGTCTTCCTCAGTATTAACTCTACCTCCCAATTTGGTGTTATCGACAAACTTTGAAATTGTTCTTCTGATTCACGTGTCCAAATCGTTTATG
The DNA here is from genome assembly GCF_052327205.1 of Somniosus microcephalus. Taxonomy (NCBI): domain Eukaryota; kingdom Metazoa; phylum Chordata; class Chondrichthyes; order Squaliformes; family Somniosidae; genus Somniosus; species Somniosus microcephalus. The sequence goes on along the minus strand of NW_028225187.1, from coordinate 299,871 downwards.
TAAATGGTGAACAATAGTGGTCCCAGCGCCGATCCCTGTGGAACACCACTTCCCACCTTTTGCCAGTCTGAATAGCTACTCTTAACCCCTACTCTCTGCTTTCTGTTTTGTGACCAGCTTGCTATCCATAACAGTATGTAAGATCGACAAGATGACCAAGGTCAGGCCGTGTGGAGTGAAGGGCCAGGCAGCAGAATGGATGGAAAGCTGGCTACAAAACAGAAATCAGAGGGTTGGAGTTAAGGGTAGTTTGTTGCGATCTTTCCATTCATTCTGTTGCCTGGCCCTTGACTCCACACAGCCTGACCATGGTCCTTTTGTAGACCGTACATACTGCAGACACAGTGCACCAGTGGTGGAGGGGGTGGATATTGAGCCCTGTGGCAGGGGCGCTGATGAAGTGGATTTCTCTGTCCGTGAGTTTTGAGGCATCGCTAGTTGCATTTGTCACCTCTTTCCACCTTTAAATAAAACCTTGCTGCCAGTTTATTAAAGCCATTAACAGCCGCTCGGGTGGGACACACCAATAAATGAGGCCTTGTTTCCCTCAGAATGACAGGCCTGAACCCGAGTTAGAAAACATTTAGTAATTAAACCAGACTGGGTGGGGCCTGAGGTGTGAGTTAGTAATGGAAAATTGGTGGCCAGCGTACTTCACACCAGGGCTGAGGACCCGGGGACTCGGGTTTCTGTGTCATTTATTGATTAATTTTGTTTATTGCCGAATCTCATTCAGACTGGCGGGTCATCTTGCTGTCTGACGGAGCCGAGGGTCCCCAATGGAGGGCTCATTATGCGGGAGTCCTTCCCAGCACCATTGGGGATCTGGGGTGGAGACTGTTGCAGGGAGCTGTCGTGTGCAACAGTTTAAGCTCCTTTCCAGACTCCAAGGTCAGATGTGATGTTTGCGACCTAGACGAGTCCACGGGCCGTGTATATATTCAGTGTGAGAGGTTCCAGCCCCTGTATAGTTCCCTGAAGGGGCTGCTCCTCAACTCTTGGTTACACTTTAGCCCCACGCTCCTAATCTTTGGCCGCCGGGTGAGGAGTGGGGGTGGGTAAGTGGGAGGATCTTCTCCTGGACCTGCACTTGGGCCTGGTGAAAACAGCAATTTGTAGGCCCAGGATGGGCGGGGCCCATGGGGGGGGTCACTCTGGCTGCCTGCCTCTCTCCCATGGTCTTGTCCCTGCCCGGGTGGCCCTGGAGAGGGAGCAGGCGGTGTCCACCGGTTCACTTGATACCTTCCTCGACTAGTGGACATGGAAGGTATCAAGATGCGATAATCGATCCTCACAATCACATTGTGATTTAATTATTAATTGTGTGTGTGTCACAAATACATTTCTTCTATTTTGATACAAAAGTTCTACTAGACATGTTAAACTACTAGTTATTTAATCCGGGCTGCAGCTGCTGAAAGGTTGACTGTACTGAGGTTTGTGGCCAGAGCTGGCAGACGTGTTGTTCTGAAGTCTGATGTCTCACACCTGAGGAGTCTGTTTATGTCGTGTTGTAATGACCTTTTTCTGTTGCCTGGTGTCAGAAATAGAAATCAAAGGAAGATGATGCCCCACTCTGTTAATCAACTCTTTGACACATTTCCATTTCTTAATTTACAAAGATCACAACTCCATTAGTGGACAATGGATTGCCAGTCTGCCACTTTTTAGTGAGGCTTGAAAGGATTCGCTGTGAAGCTACACCTGCCCATCTGTCTGTGTGTCACTGTGTTTGGATTGTGTTAGACAACAGTCCTAATATCTCGCCTACATCCATTACAATTTTTGAAATGTTAGATTGTACTTGGAAGAAGTTGAGTTTGAATCTGACAATTCTGAAATTGGGAGCTGTTAATAATTTCTGTTTTTCACATAATTATATAGTGATGTGATCAGTCAAAGCAAATTAACAGATGGTGCTTTTACTGAACACAACTGAATAATTCTACAAGGATGCTATCACGGTCTTCCTCAGTATTAACTACACCCCCCAATTTAGTGTCATCAGCAAATTTTGAAATTGTACTTCTGATTCCCAAGTCCAAATCATTCATGTAAATGGTGAACAACAGTGGTCCCAGCACCAATCCCCGTGGAACACCACTTCCCACCTTCCACCCGTCTGAGTAAATAACTTTAACTCATCCCGTCACTATAACTGGACTTGTCTCCATTCCCGTGCCGAGGGGATTGCTGTACCAGACAGGAGGGGTAACATTTGGGGACTCTCGATTCTCCACCAATTCCCATTCCCCTTCTTTCTGGTGGATAACGGAGGTGCCACTGTGTGTAATGTGCAAGTCAGTAAGAGTTGTCAGCGAGGATTAATCAGCACTTTCTAATTGGAGATGATAATCAATGGAATCTTTCAGACAATGAATTGTAGATTTTATAGCAAAGATTAATATACGATTGAAGTAAAAGTTCCTAATTTTATTGTAAAATATTTCAGGAACACGCATCAGAAATTAAGGGGAAAGATCAGACAGCAGTACTTAAAGGGACACTGCAGCCCCGACAACTCAATCAGCTATATATCCAGAATATTAAAATCCAGCCCAGTTATAGGAGTTATTAACATCAGCAGAAACAAACCCCAACTGTCAGAATGAACATGGTTCAGTCCTGGATGTGATTAACAGCAGCAATAACAGCAGAATCAAACCTCTGCAGTCACTTGTGAACTTGCTGGTGTCTCAGCAGGTTGGATGACTGATTGAATCCCATCTTACACACTGAGCAGGTGAACGGCCTCTCCCCGGTGTCAACTCGCTGGTGTGTCAGCAGGTTGGATGACTGAGTGAATCTCTTCCCACACACGGAGCAGGTGAACGGCCGCCACCCCTGTGTGAGCTCGCTGGTGTGTCAGCAGGTTGGATGACTGATTGAATCCCTTCCCACACACGGAGCAGGTGAGTGGCCTCTCCCCAGTGTGACTGCGCTGGTGTCTCAGAAGTTTAGAGGAATTAGTGAATCCCTTCTCACACACGGGGCAGGTGAACGGCCTCTCTGCAGTGTGAATGTGCTGGTGTATCAGCAGGGTGGATGAATTAGTGAATCCCTTCTCACACACAGGGCAGGTGAACGGTCTCTCCCCAGTGTGAATGCGCTGGTGTCTCAGAAGGTTAGAGGAATTAGTGAATCCCTTCTCACACACAGGGGCAGGTGAATGGCCTCTCTGCAGTGTGAATGTGCTGGTGTATCAGCAGGGTGGATGAATTAGTGAATCCCTTCTCACACACAGGGCAGGTGAACGGTCTCTCCCCAGTGTGAATGCACTGGTGCTCAATGACGTGAGATGACTACCTGAACCTCTTCCCACAGTGAGAGCAACTGAATGGCCTCTCCCCAGTGTGAAGTCGCTGGTGTCTCAGAAGGTCAGAGGAATTAGTGAATCCCTTCTCACACACGGGGCAGGTGAACGGCCTCTCTGCAGTGTGAATGTGCTGGTGTATCAGCAGGGTGGATGAATTAGTGAATCCCTTCTCACACACAGGGCAGGTGAACGGTCTCTCCCCAGTGTGAATGCACTGGTGCTCAATGAGGTGAGATGACTGCCTGAACCTCTTCCCACAGTGAGAGTAACTGAATGGTCTCTCCTCGGTGTGAAGTCTCTGGTGTGTCAGAAGGTGGGATGACTGACTAAATCCCTTCCCACACTCGGAGCAGGTGAACGGCCTCTCCCCGGTGTGACTGCACCATGAGTTTCCAGCCAGGATGGGGAGCTAAATCCCTTCCCACAGTCCCCACATTCCCACAGTTTCTCCGTGGTGTGGGTGTCCTTGTGTCTCTCCAGGTTGGACAATCGGTTGAAGCCTCATCCACACACACAACACATGTACGGTTTCTCCCCGCTGTGAACAGTGCGATGTTTTTTCAGACTGTGTAACTGGTTAAAGCCCTTTCCACAGTCAGTGCACTGGAACACTCTCACTCGGGTGTGTGTGTCTCGGTGCTTTTCCAGTCACACCGATCTTTGAAATCTTTTCCCACAGACAGAACAGGCAAACATTTCTCCTTCCACATTCAAAGGCCGATGATATTCCCTGTAAAAGCAGTTTACAAAAGACATCACTGTAAGTTCAGGATTAAAATTCGGAACAGATAATTCTAGTTTCTATGGATCATTCTCTCCTCTCTTATTACATAGAATTACACAGATTGTACAGCACAGAAACAGGCCAGTCGGCCCAACTGGTCCATGTGGTGTTTATGCTCCACACGAGCCTCCTCCCATCTCTCTTCATCTCACCCTATCAGCATCTCCTTCTATTCCTTTCTCCCATGTGTTTATCCAGCTTCCCCTTAAATACATCCATGCTCTTCGCCTCAACTACTCCCTGTGGCAGCAAGTTCCACATTCTCAGCACCCTCTGGGTGAAGGAGTTTAATCTAAATAGGACTTTCCTGGGCAGCCAATCAGCACTGCTGCCTCTTTTGTGCATTTCCTGGCGAGGCGAAACAGTTGATATTTTCTGATCAAAAAGAGCTGAGCTCGGCAGCATTAGTCCTGTTTTGCCTCCTTTGGAGACCAGGTGTACGAGCAGAGTGAGCGCAGCCTTGACAGCAACCGCAATAAAATTGTTACAGTTGTGAAGGAACTTTGTGTCAGTGCACTGGACCACAAACAAAATATGTGTGTTGATTGTTGTCTTATTACCCTACTGTAAAGTGCCTTGAGATGTTTTAAAAGCTCTATTTAAAGGTAAGTTGTTGTTGGTGTACAGAGAACTCTGTTGAAATTTAGTGAAATGACCAATAACGAAGGAAGATCATTTCTTTGTTTGGTTCTGTTAGTTTTCATAGAATCATGGAAACATACAGCACGAAGGAGGCCATTCGGCCCATCGTGTCTGTGCTGGCTCTTAGAAAGAGCACTCGTGCTTAGTCCCACATCCCTGCTTGCTGTCCGTAACCCTGTAAGATCCTCATCCTCAAGTACCCGCCCAACTCCCTTTTAAACTCATTGATGGAATCAGCTCATGACCTTTTCAGGTCGAGCGTTCCAGATCCCCACAACTCTCTGAGTTTTATTCAATTGTTACCACAGTTGCTTCTGTGAAGGTTTAATAATAAATGCATTTTGCTATGAAAGCAATTAAAACATTCCTAGTATACAAATAGACAGATGCATCAAAATATTAAAATTGTGGGAGGGAGGGCAGTGCTCGCCCAGGGCCCAATAAACAATGGAATTCTTCTTTCCCAACCCAATGCTCAGAAGATGAAGTCCCAGAGCTGCCTCTGGCTCGGTTCCACCTGCCCTATTCTGACAAGCTGAGGTGTTGGTCAGTGCACTGTGATTGCCCTGTGGGCAGAAACTCCCAGTTTTCCCCCTCCCTCTACTCTGGTTGGGTTCAGTTCTACACCCGCTGTGTGAGAATAAAATCAACGAGTCAATGATTGTCCCTCTTGGTCACTGGAACCCTGAAACCTTCAGTTCCACACCCGCTGTGTGCAGAGTGAGAATAAAATCAATGAGTCAATGATTGTCCCTCTTGGTCACTGGGACCCTGAAACCTTCAGTTCCACACCCGCTGTGTGCAGAGTGAGAATAAAATCAATGAGTCAATGATTGTCCCTCTTGGTCACTGGGACTCTGAAACCTTCAGTTCCACACCCGCTGTGTGCAGAGTGAGAATAAAATCAATGAGTCAATGATTGTCCCTCTTGGTCACTGGGACCCTGAAACCTTCAGTTCTCCACCTGCTGTGTGCAGAGTGAGAATAAAATCAATGAGTCAATGATTGCCCCTCTTGGTCACTGGGACCCTGAAACCTTCAGTTCTCCACCTGCTGTGTGCAGAGTGAGAATAAAATCAATGAGTCAATGATTGCCCCTCTTGGTCACTGGGACCCTGAAGCCCTGCCCACTCTCTGTTCCTGTACAAAGATGGCCACGCATGCACCCAGCTGCAGGTAGAACCAGTTTGTCTTTCCTTCACCAAGATGGCGGCGTGTAACCTGGGCCTGTCACCGAGAAAAAGCCTCACCGCTGCCGTCCGGCGGAACACATTCAGCCGCTGGATCTCATTCAGGCCTGAGACTGTTCTCCAACTTTATAAACCCTGCAGCGTGGCCTACCCGCAGTTTACTTTTTTTTAGTTCATATTTTTTTATATATATATTTTAAAATTTTTAAAAATATTTTTTTTGCTTCATTTTTTTTGTGCTTTTTTTTAATGACATTCACAGAGCTCAAGTCTCAGCTCTCTGTACAAAGTCACAAGCCCTCATGCCTACAAGGCAGGGGTCCCAGTGTCTCCAAGTTAATGATGTGATCTCCAAGCTTCTTGATCATCTTCACTTGTTCATCCAAATAGTGGGTCTCCAGGAATTCACAAAGTTGAGGGTCGGCGTTCGCAGTGGAGAGTTTGTGCAGACCCAGCAGACTCTGGTCGACATTCTTCTCCATCTGCACGGCTCTCTGCATCGCCGAGCGGAGCCTCCTGCTCTCCCAGCTGAACAGATGGACTGTAAAGAAGCTTAAAAACACTGGATTAATTTTAAAAACGAATCAAATTAAATTAAAATCACATTGGCTGGGGTGATGATGCACTCCAGTCCCCGCGGCGCCCACCTGTCTCGGAAGGTCTCAAGTGTGCCGGCAGACACCACATGCTCCATCTCCAGGGTAACCCGGACGCGAACATAGCCGCGGAAGAGAGGCAGGCAATCGGGCCGAATGACCCCCTCGACCGCCAGCTGCCTGGACCTGTTTATGGCCACTTTGGCCAGGCCCAGGAGCAGTCCTACAAGGAGGTCCTCCGACCTGCCCTCTCTCCTCCACACTGGGTGGCCGTAGATCAGGAGCGTGGGACTGAAGTGCAGCCAAAAATCGAGGAGCAGCCCCTTCAAATAATGGAACAGGGGCTGCAACCTCTCACATTCCACATAAACATGGAACACGGACTCCTCTAGGCTACAAAAATAGCAAGAGGCCTGGGAGTCCATGAACTTACTTAAAATCTTACTGCACGGGACTGCTCCATGCAACACCCTCCAGGCCAAGTCCCCAATAGATAAAGGGAGGACTCCCGCGTAGAGAGCCCCCCATTGGGGACCTCCGCCTCCACCGGATGGCAAGATGGCACGCCAAGGCGTGTCCAGACGGCAGGTGAAGATGACAAAGTGGAGAGTGTGCAGGAGCAGCCCGTACAGGAAACCCCTCCGCGCAGAACTAAAAGGCACGGAGGGCATTTCCTCGAGATGGCTCAAGTTGTGAGGCGCCGGTTCCCGAGAGGGGTTTTGGGGCCGTGCGCCGATGAGGAATTCCATCCGAACAGGGGTCAGTTCAGACGGGATTGCCCCACGTGCCTGAGCCTCCTCAATACACCTCATGGAGTCGAGGCCCAGTGCCGCTTTCAGCGTCTCGATGGATTTGGCCGTGAGCCAGACGTTGGCCCAGGGCAGGCACTGCACCAGCTCCTCCGGCACCATCCAGCCCGCTCCTTCACCATCGAGCAGGTCCCCGACCCTGGTCACCTTACCAGGCACAGCCCTGCCCTCTGCCAGCCACCCAATCCAGCAGTCACGGGGGTACGGATTCCTGAGCAGCTTCTCCTGAAGGAGAGCCGCCACTCCTGACAGGGGAGAACTCCGCCTGGAGGCGATGCTGTTCCAGACCCATAGCAGTTCCTGGTAAAAGACAGGCAGCTCCCACAGACAGGCACGCGCATGGCCCAATTCCACGAATAGGAGCTGCGTGTCGTAATTGAGGCCGTGCAGTTGGCGGAAGAAATACATCACCAGCGCACACCATCGAAGAGGATTCTCGACGTACAGGTATCTCTGCAGGGTCCGAAGATGGAAAGTCACTGCCCGGGTGCGAAGGCACACCAACGCCTGACCGCCCTCCCTAAGCGGGAGACTCAGAACCACGGCAGAGACCCAGTGCTTCCCTTTGTCCCAGAAGAAGTCAATGAGCTTCTTCTGCATCTTGGCGACAAACGCAGGGGGCGGGATCAAAGTGACCAACCGGTACCACAACATGGCGGCCACCAGCTGGTTTATGACCAGCGCTCGACCCCTGTAGGACAACACTCGGAGCAGTCATGTCCAGCATCCTAGGCGAGCGGTGACTTTGGCCTCCAGCTCCTGCCAGTTCACCGGCCAGGCGTCCTCGGCGGGGCTGAGGTAGACTCCCAAGTAGAGGAGGTGCGTGGTGCTCCAGGCGAAAGGCTTGAACTCCTCCGGCAGGGAGTCCACCCGCCACTGGCCCACCAGGAGTCCAGAACATTTCTCCCAGTTGATCCTGGCGGAGGATGCGTCCGAGTAAATCTGCTGGCATTCTCGCATCCTCCGCAAGTCAGCGGGATCCATGACCATGAGGAGCACGTCATTGGCGTAAGCCGAGAGGATGACTTCCACACCCAACCCTTGCAGAGCCAGTCCCATCAGCCTCTTCCGCAAGAGGCGCAGGAAAGGCTCCACGCAGACGGCATATAACTGGCCGGACATAGGGCATCCCTGACGCACCCCCCTCCCGAAGCGAAGCGGCGCCATCAAAGACCCGTTAACTTTAATCAGACACTCCGCGGCAGCGTACAGAAGTTGGATCCGGGTGACGAAATGCATCCCGAACCCAAATGTGTGCAGAGTTCCGAAGAGATACTCATGATCCACCCTGTCGAACGCCTTCTCCTGATCCAGGGAAAGGAAGGCGACCGACAGACCAGATCTCTGGGAATGGTGGACCAGGTCCCGGACCAGATGGATGTTATTGTGGATAGTCCGGCCCAGGACTGTGTAGGACTGGTTGGGTGGATCATGTGGGCCAGCACGGTGCCAAGGCGGGCAGACATGTTCTGGCAAAAATTTTATAATCCGTTCTGAGGTGGGAGACCGGGCGCCAGTTTTTTAATAGACGGAGATCGCCCCTCTTAGGCAGCAGGACAATGACCGCCCTGCGCCAAGAGAGGGGCATCTCCCCGGTCGCCAGACTTTCCCCAGGACCCGCACGTAGTCGCCCCCCAGGATGTCCCAGAATGCCCTGTGGAACTCCACGGTCAGCCAGTCCAGCCCCGGGGACTTTCCCTTCGAGAGCTGGCCGAGGGCACCGGTCAGCTCCGCCAAGCTTAGCGGAGCGTCCAACTTTTCGGCACCCTCCGGGCCGACCTTCAGCGACTCCTCCCACAAAACTCTGCGCACATCCTCGCTGGACAGATCCAGAGAGAACAGAGCCCTGTAATAGGCCCGGGTCTTCGCGCTGATCCCCTCCGGATCCGAGACCAGAGATCCGTCATCGGCCAGCAGCCCCAAGAGCTGCTTACGGACCCCCCATTTTTTCCAGCGAGTAGAAGAAGGGGGAGCTGCGGACCAGGTCCCAGAGGATCTGGATCCGTGACCTCACGTACGCGCCTCAGGACCCGATGAGCTGCAGGTCCTTCAGTGTGCCCTTCTTCTCTTCATACACCTTCCGCAGGGCCGGGTCATCGACGACTTGACCGAGACGGGTCTCCAGGTCGAGCACCTCCCTCTCCAACTGCCTGACCCAGGCCTCCAGCCTCTTGGTCGATCCCCTCGTGTACTCCTGACAGAAGAGACGGACATGAGCCTTGTCCACGTCCCACCATAGCCTCAAGGAGGGGAAGCCCCCCCACTTCCTTCTCCAGTCGGCCCAGAACCGACGAAACGAATCCCGGAGCCGCTCGTCCTCCAGCAGCAGGTTGTTAAAATGGCAGTTCGCGTATCCCCCGGCGCACGCAATGGAGCGAGCTCCGCCAACACCAGGTGGTGGTCCGTGCACGGCACCGGCCACATGGAAGCCGCCGGGACGCAGGAGACGTACGCCCAGGAAATGTAAAGGCGGTCGATTCTGGACCTTCCTCCTCCAGAACTCACGTAAGTGAAGGTGCTGGAGTCGGGATGGAGATTTCGCCAGACGTCCACCAAGTCGAAGGACCTGACCAGGTCCCTCAACTTCTCCACTGACAGCAGGCTGCGCGGGGGACCCTACCGGTCCCTCACCTCGAGGGTGCAATTAAAATCTCCCCCGAGGATGACGCACTCGCCGACATCGATGGAGCCCAGAAGAAGCACACTTGCTGCGCACCGGCCGCAGTGACCTGAAGCAAGCGGCCCGGCACGTGCTCCTTGAACACAAGATAACCGGCTGAAAATGCAGGGCCAGCAAGATAGCCACCCTGCTGGAATAGTTGGAGAGGTGACTCATGCTGACCCCTCCTTGCCACTCCAGGAGCCACGTGGCCTCGTCCTCCAGAACGGTGTGGGTTTCTTGCAGGAAGCACACCGCATAACTCCCGTCCCGGAGGACCAAGAAGTTATTAAATCTACGGCGCGCATCTCTGCTGCCGTTGATGTTGAGGCTGGCTATTGTTATCTTCATGACAAGAGCATAGTGCAACCTCTACTTAACCTAACGGGAGGAGGGAGAGCGGCCGCTATTCGACCGCCACTCCCTCAGCAGCCCAGCGAGGAACTTGTTGATCCGACGCTGCTCCCGTGGCCCCGCGCTCTCGTCCGTGCCCATGGATTTGACAGTGGCACGTACGGAGCCGACGAGCAGCACCAGATCCGACCATCTGCCTAGGGCCTTGGAGGCAGGGCAGTTCTTTCGTACATGCCCCACCTGCTTACAGGCATGGCACTGCACACCGTCCAATGTCCAAAAGACGCGGTGGGCAGCCCCCTCATGGCACATGATAAAAGCGCACTCGGTGTCCTCCTCCCGGTGCAGCTGAACAAAAAGCTGGTGCTGGAAGGAGAAGACATGCCGGAGGCTGGCCTCCCTGCATCCGAGCGGGATGGGTGTGATCCCCGACCTCACCTCCCCCAGTTGACATAGGTGGGGGGAGGAGGAGCTCAGCCAAAATAAAGGGCGGGACGTTTGACAAGAGGATCCTTTGCACGGTGGCCTTGAGAGGATCCACCGGCAGGAAGGTCCCGCCCATGGTGAGCCCCTTCGTTACAGCCAGAGACACCGCCCACTCCGATGCCAGGAAGAACACCGCCTTGCCGTACATTTTCGAGGCAGCGATGATGGCTGAAGGGCCAACAACCCCAGCCATGGCCTTCACGCACGCCTCGATAGTCATGTTGGGGTGAGTGTAGCTCTTCACCCCGTGTTTTTTAGTGATGAGGCGGAATGGTGACAGGGCAGCAGAAGCAGTGGGAGCAGCTGTGGCTGTGGCTGCCACACTTGCGTATGACCTTGCTGGCCCCGTCACCAGCGATGATGTGGTCACCATCGCGGGGCGCTTATTATAAAGGGCTACACCCACCCAAGTCACAGGCCTGGTGATGTTAATGGCCTCAGTGGTTGTTTTCCCTGAGCAGAGGGAGCTTTAAAAGTGAAGGCACACCTCTCCCCTTGTTGATTAAGTTGGGAGAGGGGCCTTCTCTCCTCTGCTCAATGGGCAATTAATGGATATGAGGTGCCTCTTTAGAGAGAGACAAAGAGAGAGAGAAAGGGGGGTGGGAAGGAGGGAGGCCGCAGCGGCTGGGTCTCCACTCAAGATGGTGGGTGGGTGCTTGCAGGGGTGCACTCTCTGAAAAGTAAGTCTCTTCTTGTGGGGGGAGAAGATGTCTTCACCTGGGAAAATAAAGCTGGCGATGCCCAGGCTCAGTCCACCACCAGGTGTTAACGATGTGATAATTAAATGATGACTTTGTCCGGGCAGCTCCAGCTGTCCCAGGTCAAGCAATAGGGAGGGGTGTTTGCTAGTGGTGTGTGTGGCCTAGTTTTTACAAGAGCCACACACACTCACACACACCCCTAGATGTTTTCTTCTCCTTCTTCTTTCCCCCCCCCACTTAAATACAAAGTCTTTATGAGAGTGCACCATGAAACACCCACCTGTAGAAGTTTTCCAACGGCTCTCCCTCCTTCTGAACAGATGTAGGATGTTCGTTTTTCTCACCTCTCTCCCTCTCCTGTAATGGAGACCAGTTGGGGAAACAGTGATGGAATGGCTTCCCTTTGTTGTTAGCTCTGGTCTGGTCTCCTGGTCTCTCCTCTCCTCTCCTCTGGCACCCCAATAGTAGCTGCAGCAGCAACAGATGTGGTCTCTCCTCCTGGACACAGAGAGAGAGACCTCACCTGTCCTCTCCTCTCCTCTCCTCTCTTCTGGCACAGCAGCAGCACAAGATTCCTGGCTGGCTATCAGGGATCCCAAGGTTCATTTTTCTCTGTTATTTAAATCTGGTAGTACTTGTTACAACTCATCAATTACATGATAAATCCATTACATTCATTAACCACAATAAGGCTAAGCCTTAAAAAACAGCTTTAAGATTAACAGTACAAATACAGTAATACATTTTTCCAGACAAAACCAATGTCAACAATACAGGTACCCATAGTAAAAAACAATACATCCCAGTCCTACTGGCAATCTAGTAACTCATCATTTTTGCTTGGTATAACCTGTTGTCCTTTTTAAAATTTAACATTCAAGTACAACAGTACTTATACAACTCATCAGTTACATAGTAAATCCATTACATTCATTGACCAATTATGGTCAACAATATAAATACAACAATAAATTTTACAGGTAAATCAATAATATTTACAGTACAAACTGCAACTATTTAATAAACCAAGAATCCGTACACACCAGTCCAACTGGCATCGTTCAATCATTCATTCCTCCATTCGTCCGTTCGTTCGCTCAAGCGTAAGTTCCATTGTGCATGACTGCATACATGTGTGCCATTTCTATCTGCGTGCATGCGTGCGTTCGTTCATCTGTCCGGCAGGCTTCACACTCACCAAGCGGGCCTTCATCCTGGGGAGCGAGGGCCCTTCATTCGACTGAATGTAAGTTCCATTGTGTATGTGTGCGTATCATTTGTCTACCTGTGTGCATGCGTTCGTTCATCCATCCGGCAGGCCTCACACTCACCGAGTGACCCCCGTCCTGGGGAGCGGGCCCTTCATTCAGTCGAACGTAAGTTCCATTGTGTATGCATGCATATCATTTGTCTACCTGTGTGCATGCGTGCGTTCGTTCATCCGTCCGGCAGGCCTCACACTCACCGAGTGACCCCCGTCCTGGGGAGCGAGGGCCCTTCATTTGGTCGAACGTAAGTTCCACTGTGTATGTGTGCGTGCGTGCATATATCTGTATCCGCATGCGTACGTTCACAAGAGCGTTCGTTCATTCGATTAAGGAAGGCTTTAACACTAAATAACACCACAATATGCAAAGTCCTACAAACATATCAAAAAATCACTTAAGACTTCAAGTAAATTACTTTTAACCAGAACCCAAAACTTCTTCAAAAAACAAGCAATACCAGTTCAACGCCAGTCCTATTGGCACTCTAATAACTCCTGGTCTTCACTTGATGTTATCCAACCATATAATGTCATAATCCTTATCCACAGTCTTCAACCTTTCCACAGAAAAGAAGCCGACCACTTTCTCAAATCCCGTAAAAGAGGAAAACGAGTACTCAAATTTCCTTCTTCTTGCTGTTATCACTCACAGGACCCAGCCATCAAGACATTGGTTATTCCTTGCCGATATACCTTGTTTTGTTTTTTATTTTCCTTTTTCACTTGTATCCCGTTCTCTTTTCCCATCTTATGGCTGTTCAAGCACCAGACTATAGATAGGAACAGTCTGTCTTTCCTCCACCAAAATGGCAGCGCACAAACCCGATCCCATCACCGAAACAAAGCCTCACAGCTGCCGCCAGACGAAGCACAGGCGGGGCCGCTGGAACTCATTCGGGCCGGAGACCGTTCTTCAACTTTAGAAACCGTGCAGCATGCTCACCCACAGCATCTCCCGACTCCGCTTCTGTCGACCAGCCGCTCAGCCCTGGGCCCCCGCCTGGGGTCCTCCGCCCTGGGCCCCCCGCCTGGGGCCCTCCGCCCTGGGCCCCCCGCCTGGGGTCCTCTGTGCTGGGACACCCACCTGGGGCCCTCCATGCTGGGCCCCCCGCCTGGGGCCCTCCATGCTGGGCCCCCCGCCTGGGGTCCTCTGCCCTGGGGCCCTCTGTGCTGGGCCACCCACCTGGGGCCCTCCATGGTGGGCCTCCCGCCTGGGGTCCCCCGTGCTGGGCCCCTCGCCTGGGGTCCTCTGTGCTGGGCCTCCCACCTGGGGTCCTCCGCTCTGGGCCCCCCACCTGGGGTCCTCCGCCCTGGGCCCCCTGCCTGGGGTCCTCCGTGCTGTGCCTCCCGCCTGGGGCACTCCGCCCTGGGCCTCCTGCCTGGGGTCCTCCGCCCTGGGCCCCCCGCCCTGGGCCTCCCGCCTGGGGTCCTCCATGCTGGGCCTCCCGCCTGGGGTCCTCCGTGCTGGGCCCCCCACCTGGGGTCCTCCGCTCTGGGCCCCCCGCCTGGGGTCCTCCGCCCTGGGCCCCCTGCCTGGGGTCCTCCGTGCTGGGCCCCCCGCTTGGGGTCTCCGCCCTGGGCCCCCCACCTGGGGTCCCCCGTGCTGGGCCCCCCGCCTGGGGTCCTCCGTGCTGGGCCCCCCGTCTGGGGTCCTCCGTGCTGGGCCTCCCGCCTAGGACACTCTCCTCTGGGTCTTCCACCCTGGGCCTTCTGCACTGAGCCCTACGCACTGACATTCCCCGTGAGCAGCCGGGGTGTGGAGCAGCCCGTTCACACAGCACCGAGCAGAGCTGAGCTGCTGAGAATCTCGCAGCCTCCCCTGGGGTTCATTAACCCGCTCCCTGAGCTCTCTCACCTGATGTGTCAGCGGCAGCTGCCAAGGTCCGCGCATGCTCAGCTCACAATGCCCGGGTGATTGACGGGAGCTTCCGACCAATAGGGTGCGAGCGGGGCGGGGCTGGAGGAGCGAGCCAGCGGCATGTCCTCCAACCAATCGGGGAGCCCGAGGGCGGGACTAGCACCAGATGATTGTCTGATCCGCAGGGCAGCGAGTTTCTCCAGTCCCTTGTTCAGGGCCCGGGGCCCGGGGAGGCTGTGGGCCTTTATTCCCCGCATTGGACACAAGGCTCTTTGTCTCACAACACACTGGCTCAGGTTTTAATAGAGACTTTTAAAATTCACCAATAAAAGCAGATAAATCTCGTGGAACAAAATATTTAATATTTGGGAGTAAAAATACTGTTATTTTTCCTCTGTGGAATTTGTTAGTTTCCGACAATAACAACGATTTGTATTTATAGAACGTATTTAATGTAGTAAAATGTCCCAACGTGCTTCACGGGAGTGTTATAAAACAAAATTTGACACCAGGTACAAACCAAGCACATTCCCATAAGGAGGAACGATGAGGCGTCCAAAGCTCAAGCTCCCTGGATGACAAAGGATGTGGACGTTAGAATAAAACAGAAAAAGGAGGTTTACGACAAATGTCAGGTATAGAATGCAGTCAAAAACCAGGAGAATACAGAGAGTGGGGGGAAATTGAAAAAGGATATATGAAAGAAAGACTTGCATTGATATAGCGCCTTTCACGACCACCAGACATCTCAAAGCTCTTTACAGCCAATGAAGTACTTTTGAAGTGGAGTCATTGTTGTAATGTGGGAAACACAGCAGCCAATTTGTGCTCAGCAAGCTCCCACAAACAGCATTGTGATAATAACCAGGTAATCTGTTTTTGTTATGTTGGTTGAGGGATAAATATTGACCAGGACACAGGGGATAACTCCCCTACTCTTCTTCAAAAGAGTGCCATGGGATCTTTTACATCCACCTGAGAGAGCAGACGGGGCCTCAGTTTAAAGTCTCATCAGAAACAGTGCAGCACTCCCTCAGCACAGCACTGGAGTGTCAGCCTAGCTTTATGTGCTCAAGTCCCTGGAGTGGGACTAGAACCCACAACCTTCTGACTCAGAGAGCAAGTGTGCTACCCACTGAGCCACAGCTGGCACAAGGGACAGAGGACAATAAAAGATTAGTGGGTAATGTAAAAGGGAACCCAAAAATCTTTTACAAACGTATGAATAGTAAAAGGATAGTTAAAGGAATGGTGGGGCCGATTAGGGACCAAATAGGAGCTCATCATACGGAGGCAGAGGGCGTGGCTGAGGTACTGAATGAGTACTTAGCATCTGTCTTCACAAAAGAAGAGGATGAAGTTAATGTCACAGTAGAGGAGGGGGGAGTAGAGAAATTGGATAAAAATGGATAGAAAGGAGGTGCTAAATAGGTTGTCATCACTCAAAGTTAACAAGTCACCCAGTCCAGGTGGATGCATCCTAGATTGCAGAGGGAAGCTAGGGTGGAGATAGCAGAAGCTCCGACCACAATCTTTCAATCTCCCTCAGATATATGGGAGTGGTGACAGAGGACTGGAGGATTGCAAATGTTACACCCTGTTTAAAAAAAGGGGAGAGGGATAAACCTGGTAACTACAGGCCAATCAGTCTAATGTCAGTGGTGTAGCTGAGCATCCTTTACCTGGTTTACGGTAATTTACCTGGTCAGGCAGCCTTTGCCACTGCACTGTGACCAATTCCAATCTGCGGTTTTGAATCGCTAAACCCCCCCCCCGCACTCCAGTTCTGACTGGAGGAACTTATATGTAATACCCACTGGAAATGTTATGTATGCTAAGTATGGTTGTCAATCTTTAACTTAGACACTATTATCATTGTTATAAATCCCTGGGTTAAAGTTGCCCATGTGAAGGTACGGCAAGAACTTTTAAGGACACAATGTGACTAAGAGCAGACTTTCCATAATTCTGCACCAGTATCAACTGTTGCAGACAGTGATGCTGCGCAGTCTCCAGGCAGAAACCCCAGGAGGAAGGGGTGGAGTCGGGGTTTTCGAGCGGGGAAAGCGAGCGACTGGAAGAGAAGAGGGCAGGAGCTCTGAAAAGAGGGCTCAGGAGGCAAATGGCTGCCGCATCCCGTCCCGGGCTTCCAAACTCGGCCGCCGCCCTTCGTATTAGTAGCTCTGCATCCAGAACTCAAAGTGGGATTCAGTGATCGTGAAGAGAATTCAACGAAGGGGTTCGGAGTCGTAAGTCTTGCAGACATTATACATACCATGAGCTCCAACTTAAGTGCACCAACGAAAGAGTGCACTCGAATTTGGACACAGGGACAGATTCTCCTTTGAATCCATATAAATGGAGAATGTATGTTTATTATGTCTAGATTCATTCTAATGTATGCAAATGTCTAATTTAGTTCATTGACCTGTAATCTTCTTATACTGTCTGACGTTAAAACTATAAAGTAAGATCATTAGAATTAAGCCATTGTAGTAGTGATCTCCTTACTGGACTATAGAATACTGTCTACAACAGAGACCACATCTCACATTTATCTAGAGAACCATGAAGGGGTTACATTTTGGGGGCTCATCCGGGATTGTGGTCTATTTATGTCAGTAAACTAACAGTATTGAATGCTCATTGCTAAGAGAGTGGTTTGTGGTTTCTACTGGGCTGTTTGAGCATAAAAGATGGATGTTATTGAGGTTGAAGCTTGGTGCAAACGGAAGCAGATAGCTACTACCCATGCCATTGTGCTGAATGGTGTTGCTAACGATGACCCTGATGATGTCTTGCTAAGGGCTCTGAATTGTGTCAAAGCCTTTGGAAAGGTTAGGGTAGTTGAGCGCTGCTTGGATACAGCTACCAAGAAGCAGTTTGTGTTGATCCAGACATCAGAGAACCTGAGAGGTCATGGTTTACCTGAGGCAGTTGGGCTTTCTGAAGAGGCTGGTCCCTGGCCAGTTCAGTTTGTCCCTATTACTACTAAGGAAGAAGAAGGGTTTCAGACCAAGTTGTTGTCATTCTTGAGACAAGATGGAAAGCCTGTTGCTGATGTCAAAGGTCTGATAGGTCCTTCGGCCCTGGATATGAACACTCAGTTGGTCAGTGCCATTAGTTCTCTGGTGGATAAATGCACCAATCTGCCCTTCGAGGCTCAGGGATACCGTAAGCTCCGTATGTTCTCAGGAGTGAGACCAACTCCCAGTGGGGAAGAGGAGTACGACGCCTGGGCTGAGCAGACCCTGTCTCTGCTAGAGGAATGGCAGTGCAGTGGCAATGTGAAGAGGCAGAGAATAGTAGAAAGCCTTAAGGGTCCTGCTGCTGACATTGTAAGATTCTTAAAGGCGCAGAACACCTCTGCTACTTCCTTTGACTACATGCAGGCTCTAGAAACTGCCTTTGGAACTACTGAAACCATTTCAGATTTGATGGTCAGATTCAGAAGCACATTCCAGTGTGAGGGAGAGAAGCTGTCCAGTTATCTGCTGAGAATAGACAAACTGCTGCATTGTATGTTACGGAAAAGAGGGATTGAGTTGCCTGAAATGAATCGGTTCCGCATTGAACAGGTTGTGCGAGGTGCATTGCTCGAAGACGTGACTGCTCTTCACATACACATGACCCATAAGTTGCGAGATCCACCTACCTTCACTGAGCTGCTAAGGGAAGTCAGAGAGGAGGAGGATATGCTTCAGGCCCGGAATGTAGCAAAGAGTGCTGTGATGTCCAAGCTTGTGACTCCTGTTACAGTTCCTACTCCTAAGGGTGATGTCAACCCTGAGATGGAACAGCTGAGAGCCGAGATGGCATATTTTCGGTCTAAGCCCAACACAGAAAGGGATGACGCATGGGTGCAAAAGGTTGAACATCCTGCAAAGTCTAACAGCAAAATGAATGATTCCTCTAAAGGATATCCCCATGAAGGAGATAGACCTGGAGTCTTTTGTTATAACTGTGGAAAGGATGGACATTTCAAGCGAGAATGTAGAGGTGAGGAAAATCTAAAAAAAGTAAATGACCGTCTCATAAAACTTACCAAGAAGTCGGGAAACTACAAAGTGGGCACAGTAACGGAACGGCCTGCTGTCCCTGTAGTTAAGACACGTTCCGCTAAGTGCAATAATAGATGAGGGGATATGAAAGACATCATACCTGAAGGTTTAGTAGGGCCGAGTTCTGCTGTATCAATACAGATTGAAGGCATTTATACTAAAGCTATCCTCGACACGGGTTCTCAGGTTACCATACTGTACAGATCCTTCTATGACCGATACCTGACGCATTTGCCGTTAACCCCAATCAGTCTTCTGCAGATCTGGGGCCTTAGTCCTGCTGATTACCCATATGATGGCTATTTGTCGCTGAGGTTGGAGTTCTTGGAAGCTGATGTAGGGACCACTGAGACCATTGATGCACTTGTGTTGGTTTGCCCTGACCCCATGGTGAAAGGTAATGTTTCCATACTGGTTGGCAGTAATACACCCATAGTGAGACGACTCCTGACAAGCTGAAAAGAGCAGGGAGGTGAAAACTTCTTGAGTACCAGGCACATTCACCCTGTTTTCAAAAAGGCTTTTGAGAAACTGCCTGAACTTTCTTCCGACGTAGATGATAGCAAAAGAGGAATTGTGTGGCACGTTGGAGCCAAACCTATCACCCTGCGTCCTGGAGGAGTGGCTAGAATCCCTGGGATACCAAAATTCCCTGGAACGCCAGGTACTGAAGCCATTCTGATAGAGTCACCTGATGATCCTGCAGAAGAGTCACGGTTCCCAAATGAGCTTCTGGTGAGACCAGAGTTGCAGACCCCGACAGCTGTGATGTCAAGGAGAGTTACAGTGACCGTGAGGAATATGTCAGGCAAAGGAATCACATTGAGGAAAGGAATGCCGATTGCGCATCTGTTTCCTGTAAATGTACTGTCGTCACATGTGAAGGAAGAGTCCAAAGTTAACTCAACCGGAGATCTGACACCCTCCTCCTTCAACTTTGGAGATTCATTCGTTCCTAAAGAATGGAAGGACTGATTAGTCAGGAAGATGATGGAGCGGAGAGGAGTTTTCTCTACTCATGAGTTTGATGTTGGTTGTAGTAAGAGTACTCGCCATTCTATCAGAATTACCGAGGATAAACCCTTTCGGGAGAGGTCTCGACGGCTGGCACCAGCTGACATCGAAGCAGTGAGACAGCACCTGTCGCAGTTAAAAGAAGCTGAGATCATTACCGAGTCCAGGAGTCCTTATGCATCTCCTATAGTGGTGGTGAGGAAAAAGAACGGAAAGATCCGGATGTGTGTGGACTTTAGGACGCTTAACAGATGTACTATTCCCAACCAATACACCGTTCCAAGAATTGAGGATGCACTGGCTTGTCTTAATGGAAGCAAGTGGTTCAGTGTGTTGGATCTCAGAAGTGGATACTACCAAATACCGATGAGTGAATCGGACAAAGAAAAGACAGCCTTTATATGTCCAGTTGGGTTCTACCAATTTGAAAGGATGCCATAGGGAGTTTCAGGCGCTCCAGCAACTTTTCAAAGAATAATGGAACAAACAGTTGGGGACATGAACTTGCTCGAAGTATTGGTGTACTTGGATGATATCATTGTGTTTGGGGCAACCCTTGAAGAAAACGAAGCTCGGTTGCTGAAAGTGCTTGGTCGCCTGGAGGATGAAGGTCTCAAGCTATCATTGGACAAGTGTCAGTTTTGCCAAACATCCGTGTCCTATGTGGGGCATATTGTATCACAGGATGGAGTAGCCACAGGTCCATCCAAGATCGAAGCTGTTACCACATGGCCCAAACCGAACACAGTGACTGCCTTGCGGTCATTTCTTGGGTTCTGCGGATATTACAGGCGCTTTGTGCAGGATTACTCCAAAGTGGCCCATCCTCTGAATCAGCTGCTGGCTGGTTACCTCCCACCAGCCGAGAGGAAGAAAAAGGCTAAAGGTAAAGAGAACAAGGACTACTTCAAACCCTCTGAGCCTTTTGGTGTTAGATGGGATGAGAAATGCGAAGAGGCCTTCCACACCTTAAAGCAAAGTCTTACTCAAGCCCCCGTGTTGGCTTTTGCAAACCCACAGCTGCCATATGTGCTACACGTGGATGCCAGTCAAGAAGGGTTGGGTGGTGTGTTGTATCAGGACCAAGGAGCAGGGCTGAGACCCGTAGCATTCATCAGTCGCAGTCTTACGCCATCAGAGCGTAACTACCCAGCTCATAAGCTAGAATTCTTGGCGTTGAAGTGGGGGGTGGTGGATAAGCTGCAGGATTATCTGTATGGAGCGAAGTTTGAAGTGAGGACAGACAATAATCCATTAACCTATGTGTTGACATCGGCAAAACTTGATGCCACCGGCCACCGCTGGCTTGCTGCACTATCTGCTTACGACTTTAGTCTCAGGTACAGACCTGGGAACCAGAACATTGATGCAGATGCTCTGTCTCATCACCCACACTACCAGAAACCAGAGTGGAAAGAGGTTGCTTCAGCAGATGTGAAAGTAATGTGTCAGATGTCCGTGGTATCTGGACCAAAGAATTCATTTCATGCCCGAGAGATTGACCACTTGGGAGCGTCAATGCATGCTGTTCCCCAGGCATTTTGCAACCTTTCCAGTTTGGATGTACAAAACTTACCCATGTGGTGTTCATCTGAAATATCCAAAGCACAACAGGAGGATCCCTGTATTCATGAGGTGTTTTCAGCTCTCCGTCTGGGTGATATTACACAGATCGACAAGTCAAAACATCCTGACTGTCGTCTGCTCCTAAGAGAATGGGATCACTTGGAAATTAAAGAGGGAGTGTTGTGTAGAATCACTCACCCACCCACTAAACCATGTCATTCACAGTTGGTCCTGCCTGAAAAGTACAGGGAAATAGTGATGAAGTCTTTGCATGATGACGCAGGTCATCTGGGAGTAGATAAGACCTATGGGTTGGTCAAGGACAGATTCTATTGGCCGCGTATGAAGTCTGCGGTTGAGGAGTTCTGCAAGTCCTGTGCATGCTGTGTCCAGTGAAAGACTTTACCTAAAAGAGTTGCTCCTCTGTTTCACATGCAAAGTGATGGACCTCCAGACCTTGTCTGTATGGATTTTCTGTCCATCGAACCCGATTCCAGCAATACCGCAAATGTCTTGGTCATTACAGATCATTATACTCGCTATGCCCAAGCTTTTCCCACAAAGGATCAGAAAGCATCCACCGTTGCCAAAGTGTTGTGGGAGAAATACTTCATCCACTATGGACTGCCAAAGCGAATTGATGTACCTCAATAATTCCGAGACTCGATGTTAGCGAAACAAAACAAGGCTTTTATTAACTTAGAAAGTAACACGTAAGAGAGAGAGGTATCTTCCTTCTGGAGACTGAGGCCAGACTGAGCTAGCTTACAAAAGGGGCCAGGTATGGGCGGAGCCCTACACACAGCACATTCCAGCACATTCCAATAAACAATACAATGAGGACTGGGGGAAGGGAAATGACACTGAAACCGACCACAGTCACAGGCAGTGATGAATGGAATATTTCATCACATTCACCCCTTCTATAGATTTAGTCTGTTCGGGGGTTTGATAGTCCTCTGCGACCGACGTGGCTGTTGTGGTGCCGCGGGTGTCGGCTGGGTGTCCCCGGTAGCCTCCTGGGTCTCTGCCGGGGGTGCCGCCAGGGTTGTTGAAGGGGTAGTTGGTGGGGGTGCCGTTGGTTGATGTTCTTCCGGGGGTGATGAAAGAGTGGTGGGTGGGTAAGAGTTGCTGTGATCGTTGTTGCTGCTATTGCCGTGGTTGTTGTCGATGCCGGCTGGGGCGACGTCTTTTATGGACACGGTGTCCTCCCTTCCGTCGGCGTGCCGGACATATGCGTATTGGGGGTTGGCGTGGAGTAGGTGTACTAGCTCCACGAGAGGGTCCGTCTTGTGGCCCCTCACATGCCTTCGCACAAGTACCGGACCTGGGGTGGAGAGCCATGACGGCATGGATACGCCTGAGGTGGATTTCCGGGGAAAGACAAACATTCGTTCATGAGGCGTGGCATTAGTGGCCGTACACAATAGCGACCGTATCGAATGGAGCACATCCGAGAGGACTTCCTGCCAGCGGGAGATAGGGAGGCCCTTGGTCCTTAGAGCTAGAGTGACTGCTTTCCATACTGTCCCATTCTCTCGCTCCACTTGGCCGTTACCCCGGGGGTTGTAGCTGGTGGTACGGCTCGTGGCGATCCCCTTGGACAGCATGTACTGGCGTAGCTCTTCACTCATGAAGGACGCCCCCCTATCCGTATGGATGTTGTTGTGTATGTAATATGTGTGCTACTTTGAACCTATGGACAGGACTGCACTACTTGTTGGGCGTAGTGATACGCAGTACCACTCCTGGCCATAGGGGTATAAATAGTACTGTGGGTACTGATCCCCCTCAGTTCCCGCCTGTGGGCATGAAGTAAAGACCTATGTGTAGTCCCTACCTCCAACCAGTAAAGACCTGTTTGAGTTATACGTTTAAGTCTTTGTGTTAATTGTTCAATACAATACACATACTTAACACTGGCGACGAGTCAGGTTCTTACCCTGCGGCAGTTATTCCACGGCGGCTTCGTCCACAGACAGGACGTTGAAGAGAGGTTTCAAATCTCACCACCCCACTGGAAGCGACAGGCATTTGGACCCTGAAGCCTCCATCAGCGACTGAAAACGGGAGGACAGAAGACATCCTGCAGCTTTTTCAACCTCGTGGGTAAGCCGAGCAGCGTGGCTGCAAAGACAGGGCCACCGATCGGGAGATAAGGACGATCGGAATCCCTGATAAGAGCCGCGGTGAAACGCGCGAGCGGGTAAGCCAGAGCCCGGGAGGGAGCGAGCAAGAGCCGCGCGAGCAGGTGAGCCAGAGGCCGGGAGCCGCTTCAAGCGGGAGGCGCTTAGCGGGCCAGCGATCGCACCGGTGATAAGGGCTGAGAACCGCTTCGGGCGGGCGGCGCACCAGCGATCGCACAGGAGATAAGGGCCGCAGTCGGGCTGAAAGTCAGCGTCGGGGAATGGGTGAAAACCGCCATTGAAGTGGGCGGAGAGCGACGAGAAGTGCGGGAAAACCGCCATTGAAGTGGGCGGGGAGAGCGAGAAGCGCGGGAAAGCCGCCATTTTTCGCGGGAAAACCGCTGGGGAAGAAGGCAGAAGCGGGAAACCGCCATCTTAGAAAATTAATTGGAATGTTCAGAAACAAGTATAAGTAAAGCAATACTTGTGGTGTTCTCAAGAAGAGAAGAAAATTAATAATAAGTAAAGAAATACTTGTGTTGTTCTCGAGAAGAGAAGAAGATGCCTAAACGAGGTAATATCACCAAATGCTATCATTGTGGGAAGTCAACACACGACCAAAAGCAATGCTGGGGTAAAAACCAGGAATGCTGGAAATGTGGCAAGATCGGACACATAGCTAAAGTGTGCCGGTCAGGAACGACGTGCAACAATAATGAGTCCTCACAAAAATGGGACAGAAAGGTACATGACGCAAATAGGAAGAGTCTAAAGGAACAGAAGTCGGACACACACGCCAAAGGCAGAAGACTGGACGGTCTAAGAATTCACAACGTGAGCAATGAAGCCGACCGTCAAACTATTTGGATAACGCTACCGATTGAAAAGGTCCCAGTAAAAATGGAAGTAGACACCGGATCGGCGTTGACGGTCATGAATAAGCATGACTATCAAAAGTTTTTCAAGCATATTCCACTACGGGATGCGGATCTGATACTGAAGACATACACGGGGCAAAAAGTATTCCCCATCGGGAAGATAGAGGTCAAGGTGAAATACAAAGATAAAGTTCACCACCGGTTGGACTTATATGTGATATCTGAAGGAGGTCCTCCACTACTAGGATGGGAGTGGATTAGGAAAATTAATATGGACTGGCATTTCCTACAAACAATAACGAGTGAGAACTCGGTGAAGATAGTCGGCCCAGACTCTGGAACGGATGATGGTAAGCCCAACTCAGGTGCAAAAGACAAAGTTTCAGCACAGAATTCCACTGAGCAACAACAATATAGTTTAACTGTGGATTCTGAGTCTGGCAAGTCTACTGATGGGCCCATTTCTGAGGGACACCGGGCTCGAACTCAACTCCATTTCAAACTACAACAGCAATTAGAACAAATGCTTCGCCGTTTTGAGCAAGAGTTGAATGCAACGAAAGAGTTCTTTGATATAGAGTTGGAGAAGCTGGAAAGACAACAGAAGCAGCTGATGGAGAAAATGGAGCAGGAGCACACAAAACGTCTGATGTCAGAGGAGTTAACGGTCAGCCAACTCCTGCATATGCTGAAGGACAGGACTCTGAAATGGAAAAAACTTGAACACGAACTTCAATATTCAAACGAAAGGGGTTCGGAGCTCTCAAAGGTTATTGGAAGAGCTGAGGTGGCAACACAGACTGAGATGACTGCAACAGAGCAGCCCTTGGATGCCAAAAGTACGCTGACTCACGTCAACGTAGAACAACAGACCACTGAAACAGCTGCTCCGGTAGAGGGATTGAATAGTCCGATCAATCAATCTCCAAAAGAAGTTGAAGTAGTAAAATCTCAAATGAGGTCATTAGTAAACGACTTGCTGAAAGCCCAGAAAAAGCTGGATGAAGAGGTACGCATGAAGAAGTCTCTTCAGGAAAGATGTCTGGACTTGGAACAAAAGCTGGCTAACGCCCAGCTGGGTATGGAGGAAATAGAAGACCCTCTCGCTGGCCTAGATCAGGACGACACCGAATATTACTATGTCCTGTCCTGCCCAACTTGTAACTTCGACTCCCACCATACAGAAATCATGGAGGAGCACCGAAAGTCTACGGAACATCGGGAGAAGGTGGCTCTACTACGGAAAAAGGAGGGAGAGAAGGAGGAACTGCGCATGCAGCTGGCAGCTGACAGTGGAGCCCAGAGAGTCTCCAAGAAGCAAAAAAGGAAAAGTCGAAACAGAAGATGACCCACCTGAACCATTATTACCTCTACCAGATCACACACGTGGTCCCTCCGAACGGAGCCAATTCAGTTCGGAAGTTCAAACTGTTAAATCCATGGAAGGACTATTGAATGAGTCACTCCAGCAACGTGAACCGACTCCACCACAGAGATTGAATCTGTGAACTGTTTTCCGCAGAGACTGAATCTGTGATCTGTTTTGACATGAAGTTATCTATGTATCTATGTTATTCTGTTATGTAAACCTGAAGTTATATATGTATATATGTTATTACGTTATGTTAAATGGGGAGATGACTGTAAAGCTAGGAAGGGAGGAATGTTGTGTATGTAATATGTGTGCTACTTTGAACCTATGGACAGGACTGCACTACTTGTTGGGCGTAGTGATACGCAGTACCACTCCTGGCCATAGGGGTATAAATAGTACTGTGGGTACTGATCCCCCTCAGTTCCCGCCTGTGGGCATGAAGTAAAGACCTATGTGTAGTCCCTACCTCCAACCAGTAAAGACCTGTTTGAGTTATACGTTTAAGTCTTTGTGTTAATTGTTC
The DNA here is from genome assembly GCF_052327205.1 of Somniosus microcephalus. Lineage (NCBI taxonomy): Eukaryota > Metazoa > Chordata > Chondrichthyes > Squaliformes > Somniosidae > Somniosus > Somniosus microcephalus. Next base: position 273,666 of record NW_028225187.1, on the reverse strand, counting down.
AATACAATACACATACTTAACAGATGTAGCTCGGCATACCGAACAGGCAGAACAGGCTGTTGAGGCATTTAATGACCGTGGCGCTGGTCATGTCTGGGCAGGGGAAGGCGAATGGGAACCGGGAGTATTCATCCACAATGTTCAGGAAGTAAACATTGCGGTCGACGGACGGGAGGGGGCCCTTGAAATCTAAGCTGAGCCGCTCAAAGGGCCGTGTAGCTTTGATTAAGTGGGCTCTATCTGGGCGGTAGAACCGAGGCTTGCACTCAGCGCAAGTGCGGCAGTTCCTGGTCAGAGACCGAACTTCCTCAATCGAGTAGGGTAAGTTACGGGACTTTATGAAGTGGAACAGCCGCGTGACCCCTGGGTGGCAGAGGTCGTTGTGGAGGGTCTGTAGCCGATCCCCGGTGGCGCTGGCACACATCCCTCGTGAGAGGGTGTCAGGGGATTCGTTAAGGGCCCCTGGCCGGTAAATGATGTCGTACTCGAAGGTGGAGAGCTCGATCCGCCACCTAAGAATCTTATCATTTTTAATCTTCCCCCTCTGTTTATTATTGAACATAAACGCTACCGACCGCTGGTCGGTAAGTAGGGTGAAGCGTTTGCTGGCTAGGTAGTGGCGCCAGTGGCGCACTGCCTCCACGATGGCTTGGGCCTCCTTTTCCACGGAGGAGTGTCTGATCTCGGGCCCTTGGAGGGTCCTCGAGAAGAAAGCTACGGGCCGCCCCGCCTGGTTGAGGGTGGCCGCCAAGGCGAAGTCAGACGCATCACTTTCCACTTGAAATGGAGTGTTCTCGTCCACTGCCTGTAGCGTGGCCCGCTCAATATCCTGCTTAATGCTTTTGAAGGCGGCATGGGCCTCAGCAGAGAGCAGAAAAGAGGATGCTTTCAAGAGGGGGCGGGCTTTGTCGGAGTAGTTGGGGACCCATTGGGAATAATAAGAAAATAACCCCAGGCACCTTTTCAGGGCTTTGGGAGTGTTGGGCAGGGGCAGCTCCCGTAGGGGGCGCAATCGGTCGGGGTCTGGTCCGATTTCCCCATTCTCCACCACGCTGCCTAGTATGCAGAGGCGCGTGGTGTTGAAAACGCACTTGTCCTCGTTGTAGGTGAGGTTGAGTTTTTGTGCGGTTTCCAGGAACCTCTCGAGGTTCGAGTCGTGATCCTGCTGATTGTGGCCGCAGATGGTGACGTTGTCGAGGTAGGGGAAGGTTGCCTGCAAGTGGTGGTCATCGACCATGCGGTCCATCTCCCTCTGAAAGACCGAGACCCCATTCGTCACCCCAAAGGGGACTCTGAGGAATTGGTAGAGGCGTCCGTTCACCTCGAAGGCGGTGTACGGGCGGTCCTCTGGTCTGATAGGGAGCTGGTGGTACGCTGACTTGAGGTCGATGGTGGAGAACACCCGGTATTGGGCGATTTGGTTCACCATTTCCGATATGCGGGGTAGCGGGTAGGCGTCTAGTTGGATGTACCTGTTGATCGTTTGACTATAGTCGATCACCATCCGTTTCTTCTCGCTACCCCTTACCACTACCACTTGGGCGTGCCACGGGCTGTTGCTGCGTTCAATAATGCGCTCTTTCAGGAGCCTGTCTACCTCGGTCGCGATAAACCGCCTGTCCTCCCAGCTGTACCTCCTGCTTTTGGTTGCTATTGGCCGGCAGTTAGGGGTAAGGTTCGCGAATAGCGAAGGCGGCTTTACCTTCAGGGTAGCCAGACCGCACACTGTGAGGGGCGGCTGGGACCCACCGTACTTGAGCATGATGCTTTGGTGGTTGCACTGGAAATCCAGGCCCAAGATCACGCTCGCACATAGGTTCTTCATGATTAATACTTTAAAATTATCGTATACAGTTCCGTTAACGCCCAATTGTACCGTGCAGTAACCCAGAATGGTCGATGTCTGGGTTTTATCAGCCATAGAGATGGTACCCTGAGCAGGGACCACCTTTAGGGAGAGTTGTTGTGCCAGTTCAGGGTGGATAAAACTTTCCGTGCTTCCACTGTCAATTAAACATTTAACCCGGCACCCGTTTACCTCGATGTCCACCATTGATTTGGATAGCGGGTGCGGCCTGGTCTGGTCCACTGTGACCGATGCCACTGTAGGGCCCTGATCGATACAAGATGGCATCCACGCTGTCTGCTCATAAGATGGCGGACCCCACGAGGTCGGGCAAGATGGCGTCCAAGATGGCCGCTCCCACGGCGCACACGCGGCGGTGGCGGGTTTTCCGGCGGTTGGTTTTCCGGCGGGGTTCCCTCTGCACACCTTCCCGAAGTGCCCCTTCTTACCGCACTTAAAGCAGGTGGTGCCTTTCGCCGGGCACAGGTTTCTGGTGTGTTTTGGCTGCCCGCAGAAGTAGCAGTTGGGTCCCTGACGCGTCGCGGCTGTCGTAGGGCTTCTGCGGGGAGAGCGGGGCCCCGCCGGTGTCGGGCTGCCGGGCGGGGAAGATGCCTTCCAAGATGGCGGCGCTCTCGGTGCACACGTGGCGGCGTGGACGGCGCGGGCTGAAGAGTAGGCGTCCGAGTTTCTCTGGGCCACATCCAGGGATCGCGCGGTGTCCGCAGCCTGTTTCAGGTCCAACCCCGTTTTTTCCAGCAGTCTTTGCCGGATGTAAGTGGAGCTGAGGCCTGTGATAAAGGCATCGCGAACAAGCTCGTCAGTGTACACTGCGGCTTTTACATCTCGGCACTTGCAGTCTTTGCCAAGCATTTTCAGGGTGCTTAGGAACTCCTCCACCGATTCCCCAGGTCGCTGTGCACGAGTAGCGAGCAGATGCCTAGCATACACCTCATTCATAGGCTGCTGGTAATGCGCCTTTAAGATGTCGCAGGCGGCCAGGTACGTATCGGCGTCTTGGATGAGGGGGTAAACCCGGTGGCTTACCCAATTCCGCAGAATTCCGAGTCTCATCCTCGCAGCGTCCGTAGCGTCTTTGACGGCTGCGGAATTGTCCAGGAAGAATTCCATACACTCAAACCAGTGTCCGAAGCATGCTGATGCGTCCGGAGCATGTTGATCCAAATCCAAACGTTCGGGTTTCAGGAGTTGATCCATAGTGTTGAAAAATAAGTTAATAAAATTGATGTGCCTCAATAATTCCGAGACTCGATGTTAGCGAAACAAAACAAGGCTTTTATTAACTTAGAAAGTAACACGTAAGAGAGAGAGGTATCTTCCTTCTGGAGACTGAGGCCAGACTGAGCTAGCTTACAAAAGGGGCCAGGTATGGGCGGAGCCCTACACACAGCACATTCCAGCACATTCCAATAAACAATACAATGAGGACTGGGGGAAGGGAAATGACACTGAAACCGACCACAGTCACAGGCAGTGATGAATGGAATATTTCATCACACGAATACACAGTGATCAAGGTAGAGACTTTGAAAGTAGACTAACACATGAGTTGTTGTCCATGCTCGGGATTGAGAAGTCAAGAACAACTCCATACCATCCTCAGGGAGATCCTCAACCTGAACGGTTTAACCGTACTTTGTTAGACATGCTTGGAACGCTGGATTCAAAGCGAAAGAACAAGTGGAGTCGGCACATTGGACATCTTGTTCATTCTTATAATTGTACCCGAAATGACGCTACTGGTTTTTCACCGTACTACCTCATGTTTGGACGTGAAGCGAGGATGCCAGTGGATTTGTGTTTCGGAGTATCCAGTGATGGCACATCACAGAGAACTTACCTCAAGTATGTATCTGACATGAGAAAGGAATTGCAAGCTGCTTAAGAACTTGCTGAGTCTGTTTCTGCCAAACAGAATAAAGGAAATAAGCAGAGGTATGACCAGAAGATCCGTTTTTCCCAACTCATGCCTGGTGACCGAGTTCTCATACGGAACCTAGGACTTCAAGGGAAACATAAGTTAGCAGACCGCTGGGCTTCTACACCTTACATTGTTGAAAGTCAAATGTCACAACTACCTGTGTTTCAGCTAAAACCTGCAGGTGGGAATGGACCCATAAAAATACTGCACCGGAATCATATCCTGCCATTGGGACAGCAAGTGCGTCTGGATCCGCCAGCGGATAATGAGCCGACACCTAGTAGGAGAACTCTGCAGAGAAGAAGAAGGAAAAAAACGAGAAACCAGGAAAACTTTGTTCCAGAAGACAGAAAACCCATGACACAGTGTGTGGATCATGAGGAACCTGATGAGTCGGAAGATGAAGAATGGGATCTATGGTACGACCTCCCAGAAAGACGCATAAGACAGAATCTGGATGAATTGTCTGAACCATTTAGCTCAGACTTGGACATGGTCTGGGAAGAACCAGATGCTTCCAAGAAGGAGATAAAAGAGACTGAAAGGCATGATAACAAAGGAACCAATGCCTCCAACGTAGTTGAAGGAACTGAAGACCGGGTATCCGAAATAAGGAGCTCACAGCGAGTTAAGAAGGTTTCTGAAAGATTGACATACAGTACACTAGGAGTGCCAAGTGTAATGATAGCCCCTACGGTTCACTATGTTACCTCCCTTTATACATGGTTGGGAAGCATGCAACCACTTATGTGTAAAGTTCATTAGTCATGGGGACATGCCTATATTTGGTAGGGGGGGAGTGTAATACCCACTGGAAATGTTATGTACGCTAAGTATGGTTATCAATCTTTAACTTAGACACTGTATTATCATTGTTATAAATCCCTGGGTTAAAGTTGCCCATGTGAAGGTACGGCAAGAACTTTTAAGGACACAATGTGACTAAGAGCATACTTTCCATAATTCAGCACCAGTATCAACTGTTGCAGACAGTGAGGCTGCGCAGTCTCCAGGCAGAAACCCCAGGAGGAAGGGGTGGAGTCGGGGTTTTCGAGCGGGATAAGGGAGCGACTGGAAGAGAAGAGGGCAGAAGTTCTGAAAAGACGGCTCAGGAGGCAAATGGCTGCCGCATCCCGTCCCGGGCTTCCAAAATCGGCTGCCGCCCTTCGTATTAGTAGCACTGCATCCTGAACTGGCTGGCTGCAAGTCACCAGTACCGGGGGATCGTCGTCTGAACCCAGATCTGCAAGGCAGAGGTCTGGGGAGAGCTGCTTGCCTCGTGCTGATGGGGATCTACTTGGAAAAGCTGCAGAGAGAGAGAGAGAGACAGTCACCAACTCCAGCTGCTGCTGTGTGCTCTGCATCCAGAACTCAAAGTGGGATTCAGTGATCGTGAAGAGAATTCAACGAAGGGGTTCGGAGTCGTAAGTCTTGCAGACATTATACATACCATGAGCTCCAACTTAAGCGCGCCAACGAAAGAGTGCACTCGAATTTGGACACAGGGACAGATTCTCCTTTGAATCCATATAAATGGAGAATGTATGTTTATTATGTCTAGATTCATTCTAATGTATGCAAATGTCTAATTTAGGTCATTGACCCGTAATCTTCTTATACTGTCTGACGTTAAAACTATAAAGTAAGATAATTAGAATTAAGCCATTGTAGTAGTGATCTCCTTACTGGACTATAGAATACTGTCTACAACAGAGACCACATCTCACATATATCTAGGGAACCATGAAGGGGTTACACACGCTTCTCTAATTTCCCTTTTAATGCCATCTCCAACCTCCGCATTACTGTTTGGAGGTCTATGTACGACTCCCACTAACGTTTTCTGCCCCTTGGTATTTCTCAGTTCTACCTATACAGATTCCACATCATCAGAGCTAATATCCTTCCTTAGCATTGTGTTAATCCCCTCTTTAGCCAGCAATGCTACCCCACCTCCTTTTCCTTTTTGCCTATCTTTCCTGAATATTGAATACCCCTGGATGTTGAGTTCCCTGCCTTGGCCACCCTGGAGCCATGTTTCCGTAATCCCAATCAAATCATATTTGTTTACCTCTATTTGTGCAGCTAATTCATCCACCTTATTACGAATGCTCCTCGCATTAAGACACAAAGCCTTCAGGCTTGTTTTTTTAACACACTTAGACCTTTTAGCATGATGTACGATAGCAAAATACTGCAGATGCTGTAAATCCGAAATAACAACAGAAAATGCTGGGAAAACTCAGCAGGCCAGGCAACATCCGTGGAGAGAAATTAGAGTCGATGTTTCGGGTCAAGACCCTTTATCAAGACTAAAGAGGCACAGGGAATGAAATAGATTAAGAGGCCAGGCTGGGAGAGAACAAAAGAGAAGAGACATTAAGAGGTATTCAAAATGAGAGGAGATGGTGATAGGACTAGTGGAGACAAAAGACAGCTCTAGATTAGGTGTGAAATGCGCTGGGAGAATGGGAGACAGCTGCCATGTGGGAGAGAGAAAAAAAAGGAAAGGGGGGAGGGAAAAACCAAAACAAAGGTGTGGATAAAAAATATAAGTGAAAATGTAATGGGGCCGAGGTTATGATCAGAAATTGTTGAACTCGATATTGAGTCCGGAAGGCTGTAAAGTGTCTAATCGGAAGATGAGGTGCTGTTGCTCGAGTTTACGTTGAGCTTCCGTGGAACAATGCAAGAGCCCGAGGATGGTGAGGTCTGAGTGGGAATGGGGCGGTGAATTAAAATGACAGGCGACCGGAAGCTCGGGGTCCCCCTTACAGACTGAACGGAGGTGTTCCGCAAAGCAGTCACCCAATCTGCGTTTGGTCTTCCCAATGTAGAGGAGACCGCATCGTGAGCAGTGAATACAGTATAGTAGATTGCAAGAAGTACAAGTAAATCGCTGTTTCACCTGGAAGGGGTGTTTGGGGCCCTGGACAGTGGGAAGGGGGGAGGGATAGGGGCAGGTGTTACATCTCCTGCGCTTGCACGGGAAGGTGACAGGCGAAGGGGAAGGGCTGTTTGGGGTGATAGAGGAGTGGACTAGGGTGTCTCGGAGGGAGCGGTCCCTACGGAATGCTGAAAGGGGAGGTGAGGGGAAGATCTGTTTGGTGGTGGGATCACGTTGGAGATGGCAGAAATGGCGGAGGATGATCCGTTGAATGTGGAGGCTGGTGGGGTGAAAGGTGAGGACAAGGGGAACCCTATCGTGGTTCCGGGAGGGAGGGGCAGGGTTGAGGGCAGAAGTGCGGGAGATAGAACGGACCCGGTTGAGGGCCGTGTCAACCACGGTAGGGGGGAATCCTCGGTTGAGGAATAAGGAAGACATGTCGGAAGCACTGGTGTGGAAGGTGGCATCGTTGGAGCAGACACGGCAGAGACGGAGAAACTGGGAGAATGGAATAAAGTCCTTGCAGGAGGCGGGGTGGGAGTCCGATCACCATCTCGTCTGGTTTTGAATACCTCTTAATGTCTCTTCTCTTTGGTTCTCTCCCAGCCCGGCCTTTCAATCTATTTCATTCCCTGTGTCTCTTTAGTCTTGATAAAGGGTTAGACCTGAAACAATGACTCTAATTTCACTGCATGGATGTTGCCTGGCCTGCTGAGTTTCCCAGCATTGTCTGTGGTGATTTTAGACTCTTTAACACCATTGTTCACTGTGGCCATGGAGAGGCATGCCTGGCCTGCTGAGTTTCCCAGCATTGTCTGTGGTGATTTTAGATCCTTTAACACCATTGTTCACTGTGGCCATGGAGAGGCCTGCCTGGCCTGCTGAGTTTCCCAGCATTGTCTGTGGTGATTTTAGACCGTTTAACACCATTGTTCACTGTGGCCATGGAGAGGCCTGCTTGGCCTGCTGAGTTTTGCAGCATTGTCTGTGGTGATTTTAGACCCTTTAACACCATTGTTCACTGTGGCCATGGAGAGGCCTGCCTGGCCTGCTGAGTTTCCCAGCATTGTCTGTGGTGATTTTAGACCCTTTAACACCATTGTTCACTGTGTCCATGGAGAGGTCTGCCTGGCCTGCTGAGTTTTGCAGCATTGTCTGTGGTGATTTTAGACCGTTTAACACCATTGTTCACTGTGGCCATGGAGAGGCCTGCTTGGCCTGCTGAGTTTTGCAGCATTGTCTGTGGTGATTTTAGACCCTTTAACACCATTGTTCACTGTGGCCATGGAGAGGCCTGCCTGGCCTGCTGAGTTTCCCAGCATTGTCTGTGGTGATTTTAGACCCTTTAACACCATTGTTCACTGTGTCCATGGAGAGGTCTGCCTGGCCTGCTGAGTTTTGCAGCATTGTCTGTGGTGATTTTAGACCGTTTAACACCATTGTTCACTGTGTCCATGGAGAGGTCTGCCTGGCCTGCTGAGTTTTGCAGCATTGTCTGTGGTGAATTTAGACCCTTTAACACCATTGTTCACTGTGGCCATGGAGAGGCCTGCCTGGCCTGCTGAGTTTCCCAGCATTGTCTGTGGAGATTTTAAACCCTTTAACATCATTGTTCACTGTGGCCATGGAGAGGCCTGCCTGGCCTGCTGAGTTTCCCAGCATTGTCTGTGGTGATTTTAGACCCTTTAACACCATTGTTCACTGTGGCCATGGAGAGGCCTGCCTGGCCTGCTGAGTTTTGCAGCATTGTCTGTGGTGATTTTAGACCCTTTAACACCATTGTTCACTGTGGCCATGGAGAGGCCTGCCTGGCCTGCTGAGTTTCCCAGCATTGTCTGTGGTGATTTTAGACCCTTTAACACCATTGTTCACTGTGTCCATGGAGAGGTCTGCCTGGCCTGCTGAGTTTTGCAGCATTGTCTGTGGTGATTTTAGACCGTTTAACACCATTGTTCACTGTGGCCATGGAGAGGCCTGCTTGGCCTGCTGAGTTTTGCAGCATTGTCTGTGGTGATTTTAGACCCTTTAACACCATTGTTCACTGTGGCCATGGAGAGGCCTGCCTGGCCTGCTGAGTTTCCCAGCATTGTCTGTGGTGATTTTAGACCCTTTAACACCATTGTTCACTGTGTCCATGGAGAGGCCTGCCTGGCCTGCTGAGTTTTGCTCCATTGTCTGTGGTGATTTTAGACCCTTTAACACCATTGTTCACTGTGGCCATGGAGAGGCCTGCCTGGCCTGCTGAGTTTTGCAGCATTGTCTGTGGTGATGGGGAGGTGGGCGGGACCCCGAGGCGCTCCGGGCGGTGATTGGTGGAGGCGGCTGTCAATCCTCGAGCCGCAGCCAATAGAAGAGCCGGACTCAGTGAGGGACTTTATTTGGGCGCTGTGCGGCCGCAGTGCGCATGCTCGGCGCTGCTCGCAGTCCCCGGATGAGGCTCCGCTTTGAGGAAGGAGCTAAAATGGCGGCGGGACTGAGGATAGATCCGGAGTGGGAGTGGTCGGCCGGTCGTGGTGCGGGTGAGTGCGGAGGATCAGGGAATCTCCGACATTTATAGCAGCGCCGGCCTTCCCTGGGAACTGTGGGTCGGGGGGAGGGGGAAGTGTTTGGGTCAAAGGGCGAGGGGGAAGTGTTTGGGTCGGAGGGCGGGAGGGGGAAGTGTTTGGGTCGGAGGGCGGGAGGGGGAAGTGTTTGGGTCGGAGGGCGGGAGGGGGAAGTGTTTGGGTCAAAGGGCGAGGGGGAAGTGTTTGGGTCGGAGGGCGGGAGGGGGAAGTGTTTGGGTCGGAGGGCGGGAGGGGGAAGTGTTTGGGTCAAAGGGCGAGGGGGAAGTGTTTGGGTCGGAGGGCGGGAGGGGGAAGTGTTTGGGTCGGAGGGCGGGAGGGGGAAGTGTTTGGGTCAAAGGGCGAGGGGGAAGTGTTTGGGTCGGAGGGCGAGGGGGAAGTGTTTGGGTCGGAGGGCGGGAGGGGGAAGTGTTTGGGTCGGAGGGCGGGAGGGGGAAGTGTTTGGGTCAAAGGGCGAGGGGGAAGTGTTTGGGTCAAAGGGCGAGGGGGAAGTGTTTGGGTCGGAGGGCGGGAGGGGGAAGTGTTTGGGTCGGAGGGCGGGAGGGGGAAGTGTTTGGGTCAAAGGGCGAGGGGGAAGTGTTTGGGTCGGAGGGCGGGAGGGGGAAGTGTTTGGGTCGGAGGGCGGGAGGGGGAAGTGTTTGGGTCGGAGGGCGGGAGGGGGAAGTGTTTGGGTCGGAGGGCGGGAGGGGGAAGTGTTTGGGTCGGAGGGGGGGAGGGGGAAGTGTTTGGGTCGGAGGGCGGGAGGGGGAAGTGTTTGGGTCGGAGGGCGGGAGGGGGAAGTGTTTGGGTCGGAGGGCGGGAGGGGGAAGTGTTTGGGTCGGAGGGCGGGAGGGGGAAGTGTTTGGGTCGGAGGGCGGGAGGGGGAAGTGTTTGGGTCGGAGGGCGGGAGGGGGAAGTGTTTGGGTCGGAGGGGGGGAGGGGGAAGTGTTTGGGTCGGAGGGGGGGAGGGGGAAGTGTTTGGGTCGGAGGGCGGGAGGGGGAAGTGTTTGGGTCGGAGGGCGGGAGGGGGAAGTGTTTGGGTCGGAGGGCGGGAGGGGGAAGTGTTTGGGTCGGAGGGCGGGAGGGGGAAGTGTTTGGGTCGGAGGGCGGGAGGGGGAAGTGTTTGGGTCGGAGGGGGGGGGAGGGGGAAGTGTTTGGGTCGGAGGGGGGGGGAGGGGGAAGTGTTTGGGTCGGAGGGGGGGGGGAGGGGGAAGTGTTTGGGTCGGAGGGGGGGGGGAGGGGCAAGTGTTTGGGTCGGAGGGGGGTGGAGGGGGAAGTGTTTGGGTCGGAGGGGGGGGGGAGGGGGAAGTGTTTGGGTCGGAGGGCGGGAGGGGGAAGTGTTTGGGTCGGAGGGCGGGAGGGGGAAGTGTTTGGGTCGGAGGGCGGGAGGGGGAAGTGTTTGGGTCGGAGGGCGGGAGGGGGAAGTGTTTGGGTCGGAGGGGGGGGAGGGGGAAGTGTTTGGGTCGGAGGGGGGGGAGGGGGAAGTGTTTGGGTCGGAGGGCGGGAGGGGGAAGTGTTTGGGTCGGAGGGCGGGAGGGGGAAGTGTTTGGGTCGGAGGGCGGGGGGGGGGAGGGGGAAGTGTTTGGGTCGGAGGGCGGGGGGGGGGAGGGGGAAGTGTTTGGGTCGGAGGGCGGGAGGGGGAGGGGGAAGTGTTTGGGTCGGAGGGCGGGGGGGGGAGGGGGAAGTGTTTGGGTCGGAGGGCGGGGGGGGGAGGGGGAAGTGTTTGGGTCGGAGGCGGGGGGGGGGAGGGGGAAGTGTTTGGGTCGGAGGGCGGGAGGGGGAAGTGTTTGGGTCGGAGGGGGGGGAGGGGGGAAGTGTTTGGGTCGGAGGGGGGGAGGGGGAAGTGTTTGGGTCGGAGGGGGGGAGGGGGAAGTGTTTGGGTCGGAGGGGGAAGTGTTTGGGTCGGAGGGCGGGGGGGAGGGGGAAGTGTTTGGGTCGGAGGGCGGGGGAGGGGGAAGTGTTTGGGTCGGAGGGCGGGGGAGGGGGAAGTGTTTGGGTCGGAGGGGGGGAGGGGGGAAGTGTTTGGGTCGGAGGGGGGGGAGGGGGAAGTGTTTGGGTCGGAGGGCGGGGGGGGAGGGGGAAGTGTTTGGGTCGGAGGGCGGGGAGGGGGAAGTGTTTGGGTCGGAGGGGGAAGTGTTTGGGTCGGAGGGCGGGGGGGAGGGGGAAGTGTTTGGGTCGGAGGGCGGGGGAGGGGGAAGTGTTTGGGTCGGAGGGGGGGAGGGGGAAGTGTTTGGGTCGAGGGGGGGGAGGGGGAAGTGTTTGGGTCGGAGGGCGGGGGGGGGAGGGGGAAGTGTTTGGGTCGGAGGGCGGGGGAGGGGGAGGGGGAAGTGTTTGGGTCGGAGGGGGGGAGGGGGAAGTGTTTGGGTCGGAGGGGGGGAGGGGGAAGTGTTTGGGTCGGAGGGGGGGGAGGGGGAAGTGTTTGGGTCGGAGGGGGAAGTGTTTGGGTCGGAGGGGGGGAGGGGGAAGTGTTTGGGTCGGAGGGGGGGGAGGGGGAAGTGTTTGGGTCGGAGGGGGGGAGGGGGAAGTGCTTGGGTCGGAGGGGGGGAGGGGGAAGTGTTTGGGTCGGAGGGGGGGGGGGGAGGGGGAAGTGTTTGGGTCGGGGGGGGAGGGGGAAGTGTTTGGGTCGGGGAGGGGGAAGTGTTTGGGTCGGAGGGGGGGGGGAGGGGGAAGTGTTTGGGTCGGAGGGGGGGGGAGGGGGAAGTGTTTGGGTCGGAGGGGGGGAGGGGGAAGTGTTTGGGTCGGGGGGGGAGGGGGAAGTGTTTGGGTCGGGGGGGGGAAGTGTTTGGGTCGGAGGGCGGGAGGGGGAAGTGTTTGGGTCGGAGGGGGGGGAGGGGGAAGTGTTTGGGTCGGAGGGGGGGGGAGGGGGAAGTGTTTGGGTCGGAGGGCGGGAGGGGGAGAGGGGGAAGTGTTTGGGTCGGAGGGCGGGAGGGGGAAGTGTTTGGGTCGGAGGGCGGGGGGGGAGGGGGAAGTGTTTGGGTCGGAGGGCGGGAGGGGGAAGTGTTTGGGTCGGAGGGCGGGAGGGGGAAGTCTTTGGGTCGGAGGGCGGGAGGGGGAAGTGTTTGGGTCGGAGGGGGGGAGGGGGAAGTGTTTGGGTCGGAGGGGGGGAGGGGGAAGTGTTTGGGTCGGAGGGGGGGAGGGGGAAGTGTTTGGGTCGGAGGGGGGAGGGGGAAGTGTTTGGGTCGGGGGGGGGGAGGGGAAGTGTTTGGGGCGGGGGGGAGGGGGAAGTGTTTGGTCGGAGGGCAGGGGAGGGGGAAGTGTTTGGGGGGGAGGGGGAAGTGTTTGGGTCGGAGGGGGGGGAGGGGGAAGTGTTTGGGTCGGAGGGGGGGAGGGGGAAGTGTTTGGGTCGGAGGGGGGGGGGAGGGGGAAGTGTTTGGGTCGGAGGGGGGGGGGGAGGGGGAAGTGTTTGGGTCGGAGGGCGGGGGGGAGGGGGAAGTGTTTGGGTCGGAGGGCGGGGGGGAGGGGGAAGTGTTTGGGTCGGAGGGCGGGGGAGGGGGAAGTGTTTGGGTCGGAGGGGGGGGAGGGGGAAGTGTTTGGGTCGGAGGGGGGGGGAGGGGGGAAGTGTTTGGGTCGGAGGGGGGGGGAGGGGGGGAAGTGTTTGGGTCGGAGGGGGGGGAGGGGGAAGTGTTTGGGTCGGAGGAGGGGAAGTGTTTGTGTCGGGGGGGGGGGAGGGGGAAGTGTTTGGGTCGGAGGGGGGGGAGGGGGAAGTGTTTGGGTCGGAGGGGGGGGGAGGGGGAAGTGTTTGGGTCGGAGGGGGAAGTGTTTGGGTCGGAGGGGGGGGAGGGGGAAGTGTTTGGGTCGGAGGGGGGGGAGGGGGAAGTGTTTGGGTCGGAGGGGGGGAGGGGGAAGTGTTTGGGTCGGAGGGGGGGGAGGGGGAAGTGTTTGGGTCGGGGGGGGGAGGGGGAAGTGTTTGGGTCGGGGAGGGGGGGAGGGGGAAGTGTTTGGGTCGGGGAGGGGGGGAGGGGGAAGTGTTTGGGTCGGAGGGGGGGGAGGGGGAAGTGTTTGGGTCGGAGGGGGGGAGGGGGAAGTGTTTGGTCGGGGGGGGGGAGGGGGAAGTGTTTGGGTCGGGGGGGGGTGAGGGGAAGTGTTTGGGTCGGAGGGGGAAGTGTTTGGGTCGGAGGGCGGGAGGGGGAAGTGTTTGGGTCGGAGGGGGGGGAGGGGGAAGTGTTTGGGACGGAGGGGGGGGGAGGGGGAAGTGTTTGGGTCGGAGGGCGGGAGGGGGAGAGGGGGAAGTGTTTGGGTCGGAGGGCGGGAGGGGGAAGTGTTTGGGTCGGAGGGCGGGGGGGGGGAGGGGGAAGTGTTTGGGTCGGAGGGCGGGAGGGGGAAGTGTTTGGGTCGGAGGGCGGGAGGGGGAAGTGTTTGGGTCGGAGGGCGGGAGGGGGAAGTGTTTGGTTCGGAGGGGGGGAGGGGAAGTGTTTGGGTCGGAGGGGGGGAGGGGGAAGTGTTTGGGTCGGAGGGGGGGAGGGGGAAGTGTTTGGGTCGGAGGGGGGGAGGGGGAAGTGTTTGGGTCGGGGGGGGGAGGGGGAAGTGTTTGGGGCGGGGGGGAGGGGGAAGTGTTTGGGTCGGAGGGCAGGGGAGGGGGAAGTGTTTGGGTCGGAGGGGGGGAGGGGGTAGTGTTTGGGTCGGAGGGGGGGGAGGGGGAAGTGTTCGGGTCGGAGGGGGGGGAGGGGGAAGTGTTCGGGTCGGAGGGGGGGGAGGGGGAAGTGTTTGGGTCGGAGGGGGGGAGGGGGAAGTGTTTGGGTCGGAGGGGGGGAGGGGGAAGTGTTTGGGTCGGAGGGGGGGAGGGGGAAGTGTTTGGGTCGGAGGGGGGGAGGGGGAAGTGTTTGGGTCGGAGGGGGAAGTGTTTGGGTCGGAGGGGGGGAGGGGGAAGTGTTTGGGTCGGAGGGGGGGGAGGGGGAAGTGTTTGGGTCGGAGGGGGAAGTGTTTGGGTCGGAGGGGGGGGAGGGGGAAGTGTTTGGGTCGGAGGGGGGGGAGGGGGAAGTGTTTGGGTCGGGGGGGGGAGGGGGAAGTGTTTGGGGCGGAGGGGGGGGAGGGGGAAGTGTTTGGGTCGGAGGGGGGGGAGGGGGAAGTGTTTGGGTCGGAGGGGGGGGAGGGGAAGTGTTTGGGTCGGAGGGGGGGAGGGGGGAAGTGTTTGGGTCGGAGGGGGAAGTGTTTGGGTCGGAGGGGGGGAGGGGGAAGTGTTTGGGTCGGAGGGGGGGGGAGGGGGAAGTGTTTGGGTCGGAGGGGGAAGTGTTTGGGTCGGAGGGGGGGAGGGGGAAGTGTTTGGGTCGGAGGGGGGGGAGGGGGAAGTGTTTGGGTCGGGGGGGGGAGGGGGAAGTGTTTGGGGCGGAGGGGGGGGGAGGGGGAAGTGTTTGGGTCGGAGGGGGGGAGGGGGAAGTGTTTGGGTCGGAGGGGGGGAGGGGGAAGTGTTTGGGTCGGAGGGGGGGAGGGGGAAGTGTTTGGGTCGGGGGTGGGGGGGAAGTGTTTGGGTCGGAGGGGGGGGAGGGGGAAGTGTTTGGGTCGGAGGGGGGGGAGGGGGAAGTGTTTGGGTCGGAGGGCGGGGGAGGGGGAAGAGTTTGGGTCGGAGGGGGGGGAGGGGGAAGTGTTTGGGTCGGAGGGGGGGGAGGGGGAAGTGTTTGGGTCGGAGGGGGGGGGAGGGGGAAGTGTTTGGGTCGGAGGGGGGGGAGGGGGAAGTGTTTGGGTCGGAGGGGGGGGAGGGGGAAGTGTTTGGGTCGGAGGGGGGGAGGGGGAAGTGTTTGGGGAGGGGGAAGTGTTTGGGTCGGGGGGGGGAGGGGGAAGTGTTTGGGTCGGGGGGGGGAGGGGGAAGTGTTTGGGTCGGGGGGGGGGAGGGGGAAGTGTTTGGGTCGGAGGGGGGGAGGGGGAAGTGTTTGGGTCGGGGGAGGGGGAAGTGTTTGGGTCGGGGGGAGGGGGAAGTGTTTGGGTCGGGGGGAGGGGGAAGTGTTTGGGTCGGGGGGAGGGGGAAGTGTTTGGGTCGGAGGGGGGGGGGGGAAGTGTTTGGGTCGGGGGGAGGGGGAAGTGTTTGGGTCGGAGGGGAGGGAGGGGGAAGTGTTTGGGTCGGGGGGGAGTGGGAAGTGTTTGGGTCGGAGGGGGGGGAGGGGGAAGTGTTTGGGTCGGAGTGGGGGGGGAGGGGGAAGTGTTTGGGGTGGGGGGGGAGGGGGAAGTGTTTGGGTCGGGGGGGGGAGGGGGAAGTGTTTGGGTCGGAGGGGGGGGAGGGGGAAGTGTTTGGGTCGGAGGGGGGAGGGGGAAGTGTTTGGGTCGGAGGGGGGGGGAGGGGGAAGTGTTTGGGTCGGAGGGGGGGGAGGGGGAAGTGTTTGGGTCGGAGGGGGGGGAGGGGGAAGTGTTTGGGTCGGAGGGGGGGGAGGGGGAAGTGTTTGGGTCGGAGGGGGGGGAGGGGGAAGTGTTTGGGTCGGAAGGGGGGGAGGGGGAAGTGTTTGGGTCGGAAGGGGGGGGAGGGGGAAGTGTTTGGGGCGGGGGAGGGGGGAAGTGTTTGGGTCGGAGGGGGGGGGAGGGGGAAGTGTTTGGGTCGGAGGGGGGGGGGAGGGGGAAGTGTTTGGGTCGGAGGGGGGAGGGGGAAGTGTTTGGGTCGGACGGGGGGGGAGGGGAAGTGTTTGGGTCGGAGGGGGGGAGGGGGAAGTGTTTGGGTACGGAGGGGGGGGGAGGGGCAAGTGTTTGGGTCGGAGGGGGGGGAGGGGCAAGTGTTTGGGTCGGAGGGCGGGGGGGAGGGGGAAGTGTTTGGGGCGGGGGGGGAGGGGGAAGTGTTTGGGTCGGAGGGCGGGGCGGGGGGGGAGGGGGAAGTGTTTGGGTCGGAGGGCGGGGCGGGGGGGGAGGGGGAAGTGTTTGGGTCGGAGGGCGGGGGAAGTGTTTGGGTCGGAGGGCGGTGGGGGAGGGGGAAGTGTTTGGGTCGGAGGGCGGGGCGGGGGAGGGGGAAGTGTTTGGGTCGGAGGGCGGGGGAAGTGTTTGGGTCGGAGGGCGGGGGGGAGGGGGAAGTGTTTGGGTCGGAGGGCGGGGGTGGAGGGGGAAGTGTTTGGGTCGAAGGGCGGGGGGGGGGAAGTGTTTGGGGCGGGGGGGGGAGGGGGATGTGTTTGGGTCCGAGGGCAGGGGGGAGGGGGAAGTGCTTTGGGTCGGAGGGCGGGGGGAGGGGGGAAGTGTTTGGGTGGGGGGGAGGGGGGGAAGTGTTTGGGTCCAAGGGGGGGAGGGGGAAGTGTTTGGGTGGAAGGGCGGGGGAAGTGTTTGGGTGGAAGGGCTGGGGGGGCGGGCCGGGGGTGGGGGAGGGGGGTTTGGCTCGGAGGGGCGGGCCGGTGGGGGGGTGTTTGGGTCGAAGTGACAGCGTAACACAGAGAATTGGACCCAACACAATCGTCACTAAGCAAAAGGAAAAATATCTGTCATATTGGGCAGAAACAACAAAAACCCAAAGCAAACTCAATTGCTACTTGGCCCTAAACAGACAATACAACATGGCTGATTACCTGACCATGGTAAAGGATAGCAAACTGAGAAAAACCTTGACAATGTGCAGACTTAGTAAACATAGCCTGGCGATCGAAAAAGGTAGACACAGGCAGACCCGGCTACCAAGAGAGGACAGGATATGCTCACTGCAGTCAGGGAGTGGTGGAGACAGAGATGCACTTCCTCACAGCTTGTAGAAAATATCAGGGCATAAGGGGGAATTTCCACCCAAAATTCACAAAAATATGCCCGGAATTCAGAAATTTGAATGACGACCAAAAACTCCCATACCTACTCGGGGAAGAGAGAAATTGTGTAACCTTAGCGGCACACTATGTTACAGCTTGCCATAAACGGAGGGACAACCAGTAAATATAAGAAAAGAGTATATACAAATTATATGAATGTATATTTATACACTCGGGGATATATCTGTTTATACACTGTATGGATAGATCTGTATTTTTGTGTTCAACCATGAATGTTTTTCGATGCTTTGGCAACATAAGATGTACCTTGTCATGCCAATAAAGCGATTTGAATTTGAAGAGCTGGGAGGTAATGTGTGAACTGTATAAAACACTAGGCCTCCGCTAGAATACTGCGTGCTGGTCTGGTCAACACATTACAGGAAGGATGTGATTGCACTAGAGGGGGTACAGAGGAGATTTACGGGGATTTTGCCTGGGCTGGGGAATTTTTGCTCTGGAACGATTGGATAGGCTGGGGTTGTTTTCTCAAACAGAGAAGGCGAAGCGGGAGACTCGCTTGAGGTGCATCAATTTATTAGGGGCCTCGATTGAGTGGATAGGAAGGACCTATTTCCCTTAATGGAGAGGTCAATAGCCAGGGGGCATAGATTTAAAGCAGAGGGTCACAGGATTAGAGGGGTTTTGAGGAGAGTTATTTACACCCAGAGGGTGGTGGAGGTCTGGAACTCACTGCCTGAAAGGGTTTTAGAGGCAGAGACACTCATCACGTTTAAAAACTGCTTGAAGTGCCGTAAGCTACAGGGCTACGGACCAAGTGCTGGAAAGTGGGATTAGAGTGGATAGATCTTTGTCAGCTGGCTCGGACAAGATGGGCCGAATGTCCCCCTCCTGTGCTGTAAATTTCTATGATTGTGTAACCCGGGGAGGATGGGCCCAGTGAGATCAGACAGTGTGTAACCCGGGGAGGATGGGCCCAGTGAGATCAGACAGTGTGTAACCCGGGGAGGATGGGCCCAGTGAGATCAGACAGTGTGTAACCCGGGGAGGATGAGCCCAGTGAGATCAGACAGTGTGTAACCCGGGGAGGATGGGCCCAGTGAGATCAGACAGTGTGTAACCTGGGGAGGATGGGCCCAGTGAGATCAGACAGTGTGTAACCCGGGGAGGATGGGCCCAGTGAGATCAGACAGTGTGTAACCCGGGGAGGATGGGCCCAGTGAGATCAGACAGTGTGTAACCCGGGGAGGATGGGCCCAGTGAGATCAGACAGTGTGTAACCCGGGGAGGATGGGCCCAGTGAGATCAGACAGTGTGTAACCCGGGGAGGATGGGCCCAGTGAGATCAGACAGTGTGTAACCCGGGGAGGATGGGCCCAGTGAGATCAGACAGTGTGTAACCCGGGGAGGATGGGCCCAGTGAGATCAGACAGTGTGTAACCCGGGGAGGATGGGCCCAGTGAGATCAGACAGTGTGTAACCCGGGGAGGATGGGCCCAGTGAGATCAGACAGTGTGTAACCCGGGGAGGATGGGCCCAGTGAGATCAGACAGTGTGTAACCCGGGGAGGATGGGCCCAGTGAGATCAGGCAGTGTGTAACCCGGGGAGGATGGGCCCAGTGAGATCAGACAGTGTGTAACCCGGGGAGGATGGGCCCAGTGAGATCAGACAGTGTGTAACCCGGGGAGGATGGGCCCAGTGAGATCAGACAGTGTGTAACCCGGGGAGGATGGGCCCAGTGAGATCAGACAGTGTGTAACCCGGGGAGGATGGGCCCAGTGAGATCAGGCAGTGTGTAACCCGGGGAGGATGGGCCCAGTGAGATCAGACAGTGTGTAACCCGGGGAGGATGGGCCCAGTGAGATCAGACAGTGTGTAACCCGGGGAGGATGGGCCCAGTGAGATCAGACAGTGTGTAACCCGGGGAGGATGGGCCCAGTGTGATCAGACAGTGTGTAACCCGGGGAGGATGGGCCCAGTGAGATCAGACAGTGTGTAACCCGGGGAGGGTGGGCCCAGTGAGATCAGACAGTGTGTAACCCGGGGAGGATGAGCCCAGTGAGATCAGACAGTGTGTAACCCGGGGAGGATGGGCCCAGTGTGATCAGACAGTGTGTAACCCGGGGAGGATGGGCCCAGTGAGATCAGACAGTGTGTAACCCGGGGAGGATGGGCCCAGTGAGATCAGACAGTGTGTAACCCGGGGAGGATGGGCCCAGTGAGATCAGACAGTGTGTAACCCGGGGAGGATGGGCCCAGTGAGATCAGGCAGTGTGTAACCCGGGGAGGATGGGCCCAGTGGGATCAGACAGTGTGTAACCCGGGGAGGATGGGCCCAGTGAGATCAGACAGTGTGTAACCCGGGGAGGATGGGCCCAGTGAGATCAGACAGTGTGTAACCCGGGGAGGATGGGCCCAGTGAGATCAGACAGTGTGTAACCCGGGGAGGATGGGCCCAGTGAGATCAGACAGTGTGTAACCCGGGGAGGGTGGGCCCAGTGAGATCAGACAGTGTGTAACCCGGGGAGGATGGGCCCAGTGAGATCAGACAGTGTGTAACCCGGGGAGGATGGGCCCAGTGAGATCAGACAGTGTGTAACCCGGGGAGGATGGGCCCAGTGTGATCAGACAGTGTGTAACCCGGGGAGGATGGGCCCAGTGAGATCAGACAGTGTGTAACCCGGGGAGGATGGGCCCAGTGTGATCAGACAGTGTGTAACCCGGGGAGGATGGGCCAGTGAGATCAGACAGTGTGTAACCCGGGGAGGATGGGCCCAGTGAGATCAGACAGTGTGTAACCCGGGGAGGATGGGCCCAGTGAGATCAGACAGTGTGTAACCCGGGGAGGATGGGCCCAGTGAGATCAGACAGTGTGTAACCTGGGGAGGATGGGCCCAGTGAGATCAGACAGTGTGTAACCCGGGGAGGATGGGCCCAGTGAGATCAGACAGTGTGTAACCCGGGGAGGATGGGCCCAGTGAGATCAGACCGTGTGTAACCCGGGGAGGATGGGCCCAGTGAGATCAGACAGTGTGTAACCCGGGGAGGATGGGCCCAGTGAGATCAGACAGTGTGTAACCCGGGGAGGATGGGCCCAGTGAGATCAGACAGTGTGTAACCCGGGGAGGATGGGCCCAGTGAGATCAGACAGTGTGTAACCCGGGGAGGATGGGCCCAGTGAGATCAGACAGTGTGTAACCCGGGGAGGATGGGCCCAGTGAGATCAGACAGTGTGTAACTCGGGGAGGATGGGCCCAGTGAGATCAGACAGTGTGTAACCCGGGGAGGATGGGCCCAGTGAGATCAGACAGTGTGTAACCCGGGGAGGATGGGCCCAGTGAGATCAGACAGTGTGTAACCTGGGGAGGATGGGCCCAGTGAGATCAGACAGTGTGTAACCCGGGGAGGATGGACCCAGTGAGATCAGACAGTGTGTAACCCGGGGAGGATGGGCCCAGTGAGATCAGACAGTGTGTAACCCGGGGAGGATGGGCCCAGTGAGATCAGACAGTGTGTAACCCGGGAGGATGGGCCCAGTGAGATCAGACAGTGTGTAACCCGGGGAGGATGGGCCCAGTGAGATCAGACAGTGTGTAACCCGGGGAGGATGGGCCCAGTGAGATCAGACAGTGTGTAACCCGGGGAGGATGGGCCCAGTGAGATCAGACAGTGTGTAACCTGGGGAGGATGGGCCCAGTGAGATCAGACAGTGTGTAACCCGGGGAGGATGGGCCCAGTGAGATCAGACAGTGTTGGAGCGAGTATTGAATTGTGTGTGTGAACAAATCATTCCAAACATTCAGAAACATGAGATGTGATCTAGTATCTATAGAAGAAACGGGGACAAGTCAACATTCCCAGTGTTGGAGCTAGTATTGAGTTGTGTGTGAGTGTACAAATCCTTCCAAACATTCAGAAACATGAGATGTGATCTAGTATCTATAGAAGAAACGGGGACAAGTCAACATTCCCAGTGTTGGAGCTAGTATTGAGTTGTGTGTGAGTGTACAAATCATTCCAAACATTCAGAAACATGAGATGTGATCTAGTATCTATAGAAGAAACAGGGACAAGTCAACATTCCCAGTGTTGGAGCGAGTATTGAGTTGTGTGTGAGTGAACAAATCATTCCAAACATTCAGAAACATGAGATGTGATCTAGTATCTATAGAAGAAACGGGGACAAGTCAACATTCCCAGTGTTGGAGCGAGTATTGTGTGTGTGTGTGTGTACAAATCATTCCAAACATTCAGAAACATGAGAGATGTGATCTAGTATCTATAGAAGAAACGGGGACAAGTCAACATTCCCAGTGTTGGAGCGAGTATTGAGTTGTGTGAGTGAACAAATCATTCCAAACATTCAGAAACATGAGATGTGATCTAGTATCTATAGAAGAAACAGGGACAAGTCAACATTCCAGTGTTGGAGCGAGTATTGAGTTGTGTGTGAGTGTACAAATCATTCCAAACATTCAGAAACACGAGATGTGATCTAGTATCTATAGAAGTAATGGGGACAAGTCAACATTCCCAGTGTTGGAGCTAGTATTGAGTTGTGTGTGTGAACAAATCATTCCAAACATTCAGAAACATGAGATGTGATCGAGTATCTATAGAAGAAACGGGGACAAGTCAACATTCCCAGTGTTGGAGCGAGTATTGAGTTGTGTGTGAGTGTACAAATCATTCCAAACATTCAGAAACATGGGATGTGATCTAGTATCTATAGAAGAAACGGGGACAAGTCAACATTCCCAGTGTTGGAGCGAGTATTGAGTTGTGTGTGAGTGTACAAATCATTCCAAACATTCAGAAACATGAGATGTGATCTAGTATCTATAGAATAAACGGGGACAAGTCAACATTCCCAGTGTTGGAGCGAGTATTGAGTTGTGTGTGAGTGTACAAATCATTCCAAACATTCAGAAACATGGGATGTGATCTAGTATCTATAGAAGAAACGGGGACAATTCAACATTCCCAGTGTTGGAGCTAGTATTGAGTTGTGTGTGAGTGAACAAATCATTCCAAACATTCAGAAACATGAGATGTGATCTAGTATCTATAGAAGAAACGGGGACAAGTCAACATTCCCAGTGTTGGAGCGAGTATTGAGTTGTGTGTGTGAACAAATCATTCCAAACATTCAGAAACATGAGATGTGATCTAGTATCTATAGAAGAAACGGGGCAAGTCAACATTCCCAGTGTTGGAGCTAGTATTGAGTTGTGTGTGAGTGAACAAATCATTCCAAACATTCAGAAACATGAGATGTGATCTAGTATCTATAGAAGAAACGGGGACAAGTCAACATTCTCAGTGTTGGAGCGAGTATTGAGATGTGTGTGAGTGAACAAATCATTCCAAACATTCAGAAACATGAGATGTGATCGAGTATCTGTAGAAGAAACGGGGACAAGTCAACATTCCCAGTGTTGGAGCGAGTATTGAGTTGTGTGTGTGAACAAATCATTCCAAACATTCAGAAACATGAGATGTGATCTAGTATCTATAGAAGAAACGGGGACAAGTCAACATTCCCAGTGTTGGAGCGAGTATTGAGTTGTGTGTGAGTGAACAAATCATTCCAAACATTCAGAAACATGAGATGTGATCTAGTATCTATAGAAGAAACGGGGACAAGTCAACATTCCCAGTGTTGGAGCGAGTATTGAGTTGTGTGTGTGTGAGTGTACAAATCATTCCAAACATTCAGAAACATGGGATGTGATCTAGTATCTATAGAGGAAACGGGGACAAGTCAACATTCCCAGTGTTGGAGCTAGTATTGAGTTGTGTGTGAGTGAACAAATCCTTCCAAACATTCAGAAACATGAGATGTGATCTAGTATCTATAGAAGAAACGGGGACAAGTCAACATTCCCAGTGTTGGAGCGAGTATTGAGTTGTGTGTGAGTGAACAAATCATTCCAAACATTCAGAAACATGAGATGTGATCCAGTATCTATAGAAGAAACGGGGACAAGTCAACATTCCCAGTGTTGGAGCGAGTATTGAGTTGTGTGTGAGTGAACAAATCATTCCAAACATTCAGAAACATGAGATGTGATCTAGTATCTATAGAAGAAACGGGGACAAGTCAACATTCCCAGTGTTGGAGCGAGTATTGTGTGTGTGTGTGTGTACAAATCATTCCAAACATTCAGAAACATGAGAGATGTGATCTAGTATCTATAGAAGAAACGGGGACAAGTCAACATTCCCAGTGTTGGAGCGAGTATTGAGTTGTGTGAGTGAACAAATCATTCCAAACATTCAGAAACATGAGATGTGATCTAGTATCTATAGAAGAAACAGGGACAAGTCAACATTCCCAGTGTTGGAGCGAGTATTGAGTTGTGTGTGAGTGTACAAATCATTCCAAACATTCAGAAACACGAGATGTGATCTAGTATCTATAGAAGTAATGGGGACAAGTCAACATTCCCAGTGTTGGAGCTAGTATTGAGTTGTGTGTGTGAACAAATCATTCCAAACATTCAGAAACATGAGATGTGATCTAGTATCTATAGAAGAAACGGGTACAAGTCAACATTCCCAGTGTTGGAGCTAGTATTGAGTTGTGTGTGAGTGTACAAATCATTCCAAACATTCAGAAACATGGGATGTGATCTAGTATCTATAGAGGAAACGGGGACAAGTCAACATTCCCAGTGTTGGAGCTAGTATTGAGTTGTGTGTGAGTGAACAAATCATTCCAAACATTCAGAAACATGAGATGTGATCTAGTATCTATAGAAGAAACGGGGACAAGTCAACTTTCCCAGTGTTGGAGCGAGTATTGAGTTGTGTGTGTGAACAAATCATTCCAAACATTCAGAAACATGAGATGTGATCTAGTATCTATAGAAGAAACGGGGCAAGTCAACATTCCCAGTGTTGGAGCTAGTATTGAGTTGTGTGTGAGTGAACAAATCATTCCAAACATTCAGAAACATGAGATGTGATCCAGTATCTATAGAAGAAACGGGGACAAGTCAACATTCCCAGTGTTGGAGCGAGTATTGAGTTGTGTGTGAGTGAACAAATCATTCCAAACATTCAGAAACATGAGATGTGATCTAGTATCTATAGAAGAAACGGGGACAAGTCAACATTCCCAGTGTTGGAGCGAGTATTGAGTTGTGTGTGAGTGAACATATCATTCCAAACATTCAGAAACATGAGATGTGATCTAGTATCTATAGAAGAAACGGGGACAAGTCAACATTCCCAGTGTTGGAGCTAGTATTGAGTTGTGTGTGTGAACAAATCATTCCAAACATTCAGAAACATGAGATGTGATCTAGTATCTATAGAAGAAACGGGGACAAGTCAACATTCCCAGTGTTGGAGCGAGTATTGAGTTGTGTGTGAGTGTACAAATCATTCCAAACATTCAGAAACATGAGAGATGTGATCTAGTATCTATAAGACACGGCCTTGGTTTTCACAGGACTCGGAGGGAATTGTTCCTGGTGATAACATTTTGAGGGAAGAGCAACAAAATTGTGGACACCAGTATTAATAAAGCATTCTATGACAACGCAGCGACAACAAGAACAAACTGGTGTTTATATAGCGCCTTTAATGTTGAAAAACCTCTCGCTGTGCTTCGCAGGAGTGTGACCAATCAGAATTTGACACCGAGTCACATAAGGAGATATTGGGGCAGGTAAAGTTTAAGGAACGCCTGAAAGGAGGAGAGCGAGGCGGAGAGGTTTAGAAGGTAAGGGTGTTCCAGGGAGCAATGCTAAGATGGAATTCATATGTACACAGTGCAGCAACAGGAAGGGAGATAGCACAATTCTCTGGGTTTTACAGGTCAGCGAGCAGTGGAGGTGAGAGAGGTGGGACTGGGGAAACTAGTTCTGACGGATGCAATTTGGGGCGATACAAAATATTTCCTTAACTTTCTAAAAATGATGGTGGAAGTGAAGTTTTGATGTACTAGATGAGGATGTGGGCCCACAGTTAGACATCACTGTAGAGAAGGATTTGGATCTGAGTAAAATAGCCGAGGTGGAGAAGTCACTGGAGATAATACACCCCAGACTGTTAGAGGAAGTCAGAGAGGAGGGACGGAGCACAGCATTTCAACCCAGGTTTAATATCAGACTGTTAGAGGGAGTTAGAGAGGAGATAGGAGGGACGGAGCACAGCATTTCAACCCAGGTTTAATATCAGACTGTTAGAGGAAGTCAGAGCGGAGATAGGAGGGACGGAGCACAGCATTTCAACCCAGGTTTAATATCAGACTGTTAGAGGGAGTTAGAGAGGAGATAGGAGGGACGGAGCACAGCATTTCAACCCAGGTTTAATATCAGACTGTTAGAGGAAGTCAGAGAGGTGATAGGAGGGACTGAGCACAGCATTTCAACCCAGGTTTAATATCAGACTGTTAGAGGAAGTCAGAGAGGTGATAGGAGGGACGGAGCACAGCATTTCAACCCAGGTTTAATATCAGACTGTTAGAGGAAGTCAGAGCGGAGATAGGAGGGACGGAGCACAGCATTTCAACCCAGGTTTAATATCAAAAATATACAGGTGGACTGAAGGAGCCCAAGTGATTCTGTTCTAATGTGGAGAGAGGATCAACCTGGTAACCAGAGACCATTGTGTAGAAACTCCTCAAATCTGTTAATGCAGGTCGAATTAGTGAGCATTTAGCGATAAAGATGATGATGCGGGGTGGCTGGAACGGATTAGTTGTAGAAAAGTTGTATTTGACAATTTGACCTATTGGTCCATCCAGCCTTTCCCAGGCAATTGCGATGCTTTGTCATAATTTGTTCTAGTTATCCCAAACCAAACCATGGGCGAGGTGAAAAAACACAGGTAAAAACACAGCCAATTTGGGGAATTAAAATACGGGAAATTCCTCTCCGACCCATCTAGGCGATTGAAAGTAGTCCAGCAGATCAATCTTGCACTGAATTCCTGGAAGTGTCTTCCTGTTTTAAGCGGTGATGTCCGCACCAAACAGGAACAGGTCCAGCTCTCGCCTGAAGGAATTCACTGAGTCATTGTCCACTGCCAGAGAAGGTATCCTGTTCCAGAGGTCGACTATTCTCTGGGGAAAAGAACCACCTCCTGACATCTAACGTAAATTTGGCCTTTCACAACTTAAAATGGTGACCCCTGGCCCTCCGTAAGCTATGTAATTGGAACAAACTGTTAAATGGAACACAATCGATTCCCTTCATCATCTTATAAACCTCAATCAGATCACCGCTTAGTCTTTGCTTCTGTAAAGTGTAGAGTCCACATTCTTAGCCTATCTTGATAACTAAGGTGCTTTATACTGGGAATTAGTCTAATGTCCCTCCTCTGCAACAGGTTCAAAGCCCCAATATCACCCAACTTATGTGGGGACCATAACTAGACACAGTATTCCAAGTGAAGCCGTTACCAAGGTCTTGTACTAGGACAGAATAGGTCGTCTTATACCCAACTGTCCTATGAATGCACCCCAATACCCCCTTTGTTCTAGCTATTGCTTCACGACATTGCTCCTGTACCTTTAGAGATGTATCCACTAGAATACCCGGATCTTCCTTTCTCCCCCTTATTTAATGCCATGAAGGGTGTATGAATGTTGAGCACTCGCACTGCCCCAGGCATAACACGACACTTATCCAAGCTAAACACCATTTGCCAGTCATGTGCCCAATCTCCCAACACATTAAGATGCAGTTTTGTGGAGCCGTGACTATACAGGTTGATGGAATGTTGTACATGTGGTGTATGTGGGTTATCAGAAGGTGTTTGATAATGTGGCTCACCAGAAGGTGTTTGATAATGTGGCTCACCGGAAGGTGTTTGATAATGTGGCTCACCAGGTGTTTGATAATGTGGCTCACCGGAAGGTGTTTGATAATGTGGCTCACCGGAAGGTGTTTGACAATGTGGCTCACCAGAAGGTGTTTGATAATGTGGCTCACCGGAAGGTGTTTGATAATGTGGCTCACCAGGTGTTTGATAATGTGGCTCACCAGAAGGTGTTTGACAATGTGGCTCACCGGAAGGTGTTTGATAATGTGGCTCACCAGAAGGTGTTTGATAATGTGGCTCACCAGAAGGTGTTTGATAATGTGGCTCTCCAGGTGTTTGATAATGTGGCTCACCGGAAGGTGTTTGATAATGTGGCTCTCCAGGTGTTTGATAATGTGGCTCACCAGAAGGTGTTTGATAATGTGGCTCACCAGAAGGTGTTTGATAATGTGGCTCACCAGAAGGTGTTTGATAATGTGGCTCACCAGAAGGTGTTTGATAATGTGGCTCACCAGAAGGTGTTTGATAATGTGGCTCTCCAGGTGTTTGATAATGTGGCTCACCAGAAGGTGTTTGATAATGTGGCTCACCAGAAGGTGTTTGATAATGTGGCTCACCAGAAGGTGTTTGATAATGTGGCTCACCAGAAGGTGTTTGATAATGTGGCTCACCAGAAGGTGTTTGATAATGTGGCTCACCAGAAGGTGTTTGATAATGTGGCTCACCAGAAGGTGTTTGATAATGTGGCTCACCAGAAGGTGTTTGACAATGTGGCTCACCAGGTGTTTGATAATGTGGCTCACCAGGTGTTTGATAATGTGCCTCACCAGAAGGTGTTTGATAATGTGGCTCACCAGGTGTTTGATAATGTGGCTCACCAGAAGGTGTTTGATAATGTGGCTCACCAGAAGGTGTTTGATAATGTGGCTCACCAGAAGGTGTTTGATAATGTGGCTCACCAGAAGGTGTTTGACAATGTGGCTCACCAGGTGTTTGATAATGTGGCTCACCAGGTGTTTGATAATGTGCCTCACCAGAAGGTGTTTGATAATGTGGCTCACCAGGTGTTTGATAATGTGGCTCACCAGAAGGTGTTTGATAATGTGGCTCACCAGAAGGTGTTTGATAATGTGGCTCACCAGAAGGTGTTTGATAATGTGGCTCACCAGAAGGTGTTTGATAATGTGGCTCACCAGAAGGTGTTTGATAATGTGGCTCACCAGAAGGTGTTTGATAATGTGGCTCACCAGAAGGTGTTTGATAATGTGGCTCACCAGAAGGTGTTTGATAATGTGGCTCACAGGAAGGTGTTTGATAATGTGGCTCACCAGAAGGTGTTTGATAATGTGGCTCACCAGAAGGTGTTTGATAATGTGGCTCACCAGAAGGTGTTTGATAATGTGGCTCACCAGAAGGTGTTTGATAATGTGGCTCACAGGAAGGTGTTTGATAATGTGGCTCACCAGAAGGTGTTTGATAATGTGGCTCACCAGAAGGTGTTTGATAATGTGGCTCACCAGAAGGTGTTTGATAATGTGGCTCACAGGAAGGTGTTTGATAATGTGGCTCACCAGAAGGTGTTTGATAATGTGGCTCACCAGAAGGTGTTTGATAATGTGGCTCACCAGAAGGTGTTTGATAATGTGGCTCACAGGAAGCTGTAGCCGTTTGGTATACGATGACATGTAGCCGCCTGGGTAGAAAGTGGATAATGTGTTTAGTTTTCTCCATTTGTGTTCACAGATCCGAACTCTACAATCACTGAGTTCTTGACAAAGTGCGACGATTACCAGCTGTTCCGGTTCACGAAATTCTACTGGGACAGACTGGAACAGGCGATTGAAGGAGGGGTGGACGGACTGAGCTCGTTGTTAACAAACGAGAGGCATTTCAGTGGACAAGAACATCGAGTAAGTGGGAGGGACACAGAATGAGTCTGGATTATCCAAACATCACAGAACTGACAGGATATCAGATCTTCGAATCACAGAATGTTACTGAAGAGAAACTCGTCAAATAGGAACTAAATAGATAAACTGAAAATATTGTGAATCTGAAACAATGATAAGAAGAGGTGCAAATACCCAGCGGATCGGTCAGTATCTGTACAAAGGACAGGGGAACGGTTCGGGTATAACTCATTGTGGACTGAAAACAAAGGGAACAGTTTAAGTGGGACTGGGAAAAGGAGAGGCCAGAGGCAACAGACAGGAATTACAGGGAACGTCATGAGTTTACTGACCTGGAAACTACTTACATAAGAACATAAGAAATAGGAGCAGGAGTAGGCCAATCGGCCCCTCGAGCCTGCTCCGCCATTCAATAAGATCATGGCTGATCTGATCCTAACCGCCAATCCACTATCACAGAACCATCTCCGGAATCTAACAGAATTAGACACACGAAATAGGAGCAGGATCAGGCTACACGGCCCCTGGGCCCGCTCCGCTACCCACAGGGCCATGACCGATCCGAACCTAGATTCATGCCCAAATTCCTGCCCGCTCCCCGTAACCCTTAATTCCCTTTACTTCTAGGAAACTGTCTATTTCTGTTTTAAATTTATGTAATGATGTAGCTTCTACAGCTTTTTGGGGCAGCATATTCCATGGACCTACCACCCTCTGAGTGAAGTAGTTCCTCCTCATCTCAGTTTTGAAAGAGCAGCCGCTTATTCTAAGACTATGCCCCCTAGTTCTAGTTTCACCCATCATCGGGAACCCCTTCCCCGCATCCACCCGATCCAACCCCTTCACAATCTTATATGTTTCAATAAGATCGCCTCTCATTCTTCTGAACTCCAATGAGTAGAGTCCCAATCTACTCAACCTCTCCTCATATGTCCATCCCCTCATCCCCGGGATTAACCGAGTGAACCTTCTTTGTACTGACTCGAGAGCAAGAATGTCCTTTCTTAAGTATGGACGCCAAAACTGTACGCAGTATTCCAGGTGCGGTCTCACCAATACCTTGTTAAACTGAAGCAATACCTCCCTATTTTTATATTCTATCCCCCTAGCAATGAAAGCCAACATTCCATTGGCCTTCTTAATCACTTGCTGCACCTGCATACTAACCTTTTGAGTTTCGTGCACCAGGACCCCCAGATCCCTTTGTACTTCAGTACTTTCCATTTTCTTGCCATTAAGATAATAACTTGCTCTACGATTTTTCCTGCCAAAGTGCATAACCTCACACTTTCCAGTATTGTATTCCACCTGCCAAATCTCTGCCCACTTACTTAGCCTGTCGATGTCCCCTTGCAGGTTTTTTATGTCCTCCTCACTCACTACTTTCCCTCCCATCTTAGTATCATCTGCAAACTTTGCTATGTTACACTCGGTCCCCTCCTCCAAATCGTTAATATAGATTGTGAAGAGTTGGGGACCCAGCACTGACCCCTGCGGAACACCACTAGTTACTGATTGCCAGTCTGAGAATGAACCATTTATCCCAACTCTCTGCCTTCTGTTAGATAGCCAACCCTCTATCCATGCCAGAATATTACCCCCAATCCCGTGATTTTTTATCTTAAGCAATAATCTTTTGTGTGGCACCTTGTCAAATGCCTTTTGGAAGTCTAAATACACTACGTCCACTGGTTCCCCTTTATCCACCCTATACGTTACTTCCTCAAAGAACTCCAGCAAATTTGTCAAACATGACTTCCCCTTCATAAAACCATGCTGACTTTGTCCTATTAAATTATGATTATCCAAATGTCCTGTTACTGTCTCCTTAATAATAGACTCCAAAATTTTACCTACCACAGATGTTAGGCTAACCAGTCTATAGTTTCCAGCCTTCTGTCTACTGCCCTTTTTAAATAAGGGTGTTACATTAGCAGTTTTCCAGTCTGCTGGGACCTTTGCCGAGTCCAGGGAGTTTTGGAAAATTATTACCAATGCATCCACAATCCCTACCGCCACTTCCCTCAAGACCCTAGGATGTAAGCCATCAGGTCCAGGTGATTTATCCGCCTTGAGTCCCATTATTTTACCGAGTACCACTTCCTTAGTGATTGTTCGTGTTTAGCTCCTCCCCCCCCCCCTTTAGCCCCCTGTTTGTCCAGTGTTGGGATATTCTTAGTGTCTTCTACTGTAAAGACTGATGTAAAATATTCATTCAGTGTTTTTGCCATCTCCATATTTCCCACCATTAATTTCCCAGTCTCATCCTCTAAGGGACCAACATTTACTTTAGCCACCCTTTTTTCTTTTTATATAACTATAAAAACTCTTACTATCTGTTTTTATATTTTGTGCTAATTTACTTTCATAATCTATCTTCCCTTTCTTAATCTTTTTGTTGTTTTTTGCTGTCTTTTAAAGTTTTCTCTATC
Source organism: Somniosus microcephalus (assembly GCF_052327205.1). Lineage (NCBI taxonomy): Eukaryota > Metazoa > Chordata > Chondrichthyes > Squaliformes > Somniosidae > Somniosus > Somniosus microcephalus. The sequence goes on along the minus strand of NW_028225187.1, from coordinate 242,676 downwards.
CTCCCACTAGATTTGGCTACCTTATATGCCCTTGTTTTTAGTCGCATACTATCCTTAATTTCTTTACTTAGCCACGGATGGCTGTCTTTTCTTTTACACCCTTTTCTTCTCAGTGGAATATATATTGGAAGTTGTAAAATAACTCCTTAAATGTACACCACTGATCATGTATCGTCTTACCCTTTAATCTATTCTCCCAATCCACTCTACTCAATTCCGCTCTCATACCTTCATAGTCTCCTTTTATTCAAGCTTAGCACGCTTGTTTGAGATCCAACCTTCTCAACCTCTAATTGAATATGGAATTCAACCATTTTATGGTCACTCATTCCAAGGGGATCCTTTACTAGGACATTTTTAATTAATCCTGTCTCGTTACACAGGACCAGATGTAAGGTTGCTTGCCCCCTGGTCGGTTCAGTTACATACTGCTCAAGAAACCCATCCCTAATACACTCAATTAACTCATCCTCAAGGCAGCCCTGCCCAATTTGATTTGTCCAATTAATATGATAGTTAAAATCCCCCATAATTATAGATGTTCCCTTATTACAAGCCTCAACTATTTCCTGATTGATACTCCGGCCAACAGAGTTGCCACTGTTCGGAGGCCTATAGACTACGCCCACTAGTGTTTTTTCCCCTTATTATTCCTTACCTCCACCCAAACTGTTTCATTATCCTGATCTTTTGACCCAATATCATTTCTCTGTATTACAGTGATTCCTTCCTTTATTAACATAGCCACCCCACCTCCCCTCCCTTCCTGCCTGTCCTTCCTGATCGTTAAATAACCTGGTATGTTTAATTCCCAGTCATGGTCACCCTGCAGCCATGTTTCTGTAATGGCCACAAGATCATACCCATATGTAGTTATTTGTGCCATTAACTCGTCTATTTTGTTACGAATGCTACGTGCATTCAGATAGAGAACTTTCAAAGATGTTTTGTGACACTTAGTTCCTGCTTTTGCCCTTTTTATTACTTTACCTTTTACTCCATACCTTCTGCCCCTTCCTGACACGCTCTGGTTTTTAATTTCCCCACTGCTGCCTAAGTCCATGACCTTCTCTGTTGTCATTTGTATTATTTGCTCTCTAGGAACCTCCCCCCCCCCCACTAGTTAGTTTAAAGCCCTCTCTACAGCCCTAGTTATATGATCCGCCAGGACTCTAGTCCCAGCACTGGCCAAGTGAAGCCCGTCCCAACGGAACAGCTCCCTCCTGCCCCAGTACTGGTGCCAGTGTCCCAGGAAGCAAAACCCATTTCTCCCACACCAGTCTTTGAGCCACGCATTTAACTCTCTAATTTTATTTGTCCTAGCCAAATTCGCTTGTGGCTCAGGTAATAATCCAGAGATTATTACCCTTGTGGTTCAGCTTTTTAATTTGGCCCCTAGCTGCTCAAACTCCCTCAGCAGAACCTCCTTACTTGTCCTATCTATGTCGTTGGTACCAACATGGACCACGACAACTGGATCCTCCCCCTCCCACTCCAAGTTTCTCTGCAGTCCAGAGGAGGTGTCCTTTACCCTGGCACCGGGCAGGCAACACAGCCTTCGGGAACTCTCGCTCTCGGCTGCAAAGAACTCTATCTATCCCCCTAACGATACTATCCCCTACCACAACAACATTTCTTTTAACTCCCCCCCCCCCCACCCACTTGAATGGCCCCCTGCTCCACGGTGCTGTGGCCAGGTTGCTCATCCTCCCTGCAGTCCCTGCTCCTGTCCCCACAGGGAGTAAGAGCCTCGAACCTGTTGGACAAGTGCAAGGGCTGCGGCTCCTCCAACACTACCTCCTGGATCCCCGTACCTGCCTCACTTCTAGTCACACCATCCTGACCCTGGCCACGGACTACATCTGAATTAATTAATCTAATTGGTGTGACTACTTCCTGGAACAGAGTCCAGGTAACTCTTCCCCCCTCCCTGATGTGTCTCAGTGTTTGAAGCTCGGACTCCAGCTTTTCAACACGGAGCTGGAGTTCCTTGAGCAGCCAACACTTACTGCAAATGTGATCACTGTGAGCATCAATGGTGTCCACCAGCTCCCACATATTGCAGCAGCAACACATCGCCTGATCACAGAATCACAGAAACCCCACAGTGCAGATAGAGGCCATTTCGGCCCATCGAGCCTGCACCGACACATATCCCACCCGATCCCCGTAACCCCTACACCAACACATATCCCACCCTATCCCCGTAACCCCACGTATTTAATCCCCCTAACACTAAGGGTCAATTTATCATAGCCAATCAACCTAACCCGCACATCTTTGGACTGTGGGAGGAAACCGGAGCACCCGGAGGAAACCCACGCAAACACGGGGAGAATGTGCAAACTCCACACAGACAGTCACCCGAGGCCGGATTCGAACCCGGGTCCCTGGCGCTGTGAGGCAACAGTGCTAACCACTATGCCCATTCTATGTAATTAATTAAATTTATTAATATTATTCTTAAATATCCTCTGCCCCAATTCTAGATGGTGAATATCACACCTTAGAAACTATAAACCAAAACTATAAAGTAAATGAAGGAAATGAGAGATGACAAAAATCATCTGTGGAGTAAATGAGAGGCTTTTCAAGAAAAAAACACTGGTTAAAATGTATGAGACACGAACAGGAAAACTAACCCCCAAAGAATGAGGATTGAAAACCCGACGCTGTGCAGGTTTTTCCTCCCCCATTACTGTTAATATCCCACCTAGTCTAATCCCAACCTCCTGCTCACTGCCCATTACTGTTAATATCCCACCTAGTCTAATCTCAACCTCCTGCTCACTGCCCATTACTGTTAATATCCCACCTAGTCTAATCCCAACCTCCTGCTCACTGCCCATTACTGTTAATATCCCACCTAGTCCAATCCCAACCTCCTGCTAACTGCCCATTACTGTTAATATCCCACGTAGTCTAATCCCAACCTCCTGCTCACTGCCCATTACTGTTAATATCCCACCTAGTCTAATCCCAACCTCCTGCTCACTACCCATTACCGTTAATATCCCACCTAGTCTAATCCCAACCTCCTGCTCACTGCCCATTACCGTTAATATCCCACCTAGTCTAATCCCAACCTCCTGCTCACTGCCCATTACTGTTAGTATCCCACCTAGTCTAATCCCAACCTCCTGCTCACTACCCATTACTGTTAATATCCCACCTAGTCTAATCCCAACCTCCTGCTCACTGCCCATTACCGTTAATATCCCACGTAGTCTAATCCCAACCTCCTGCTCACTGCCCATTACCGTTAATATCCCACCTAGTCTAATCCCAACCTCCTGCTCACTGCCCATTACCGTTAATATCCCACCTAGTCTAATCCCAACCTCCTGCTCACTGCCCATTACTGTTAATATCGCACCTAGTCTAATCCCAACCTCCTGCTCACTGCCCATTACTGTTAATATCCCACCCAGTCTAATCCCAACCTCCTGCTCAATGCCCATTACTGTTAATATCCCACCTAGTCTAATCCCAACCTGCTGCTCACTACCCATTACTGTTAATATCCTACCTAGTCTAATCCCAACCTCCTGCTCACTGCCCATTACTGTTAATATCCCACCTACTCTAATCCCAACCTCCTGCTCACTACCCATTACTGTTAATATCCCACCTAGTCTAATCCCAACCTCCTGCTCACTGCCCATTACTGTTAATATCCCCCCTAGTCTAATCCCAACCTCCTGCTCACTGCCCATTACCGTTAATATCGCACCTAGTCTAATCCCAACCTCCTGCTCACTGCCCATTACTGTTAATATCCCACCTAGTCTAATCCCAACCTCCTGCTCACTGCCCATTACTGTTAATATCCCACCTAGTCTAATCCCAACCTCCTGCTCACTGCCCATTACTGTTAATATCCCACGTAGTCTAATCCCAACCTCCTGCTCACTGCCCATTACTGTTAATATCCCCCCTAGTCTAATCCCAACCTCCTGCTCACTGCCCATTACTGTTAATATCCCCCCTAGTCTAATCCCAACCTCCTGCTCACTGCCCATTACTGTTAATATCCCACCTAGTCTAATCCCAACCTCCTGCTCACTGCCCATTACCGTTAATATCCCACCTAGTCTAATCCCAACCTCCTGCTCAATGCCCATTACTGTTAATATCCCACGTAGAGTCACAGAGTCATAGAGTTTTACAGCACAGAAAGAGGCCCTTCGGCCCATCGTGTCTGCGCCGCCCATCCATCCCTGTCCAGTCTAATCCCATTTTCCAGCATTTGGTCCATAGCCTTGTATGCAATGGCATTTCAAGTGCTCATCCAAATGCTTCTTGAATGTTGTGAGGGTTCCTGCCTCCACCACCCTTTCAGGCATTGAGTTCCACATTCCAACCACCCTCTGGGTGAAAAAGTTCCTCCTCAAATCCCCTCTAAATCTCCTGCCCCTTACCCTGAATCTATGCCCCCTTGTTATTGACCCCCCCACTAAGGGGAAAAGTTCCTCTTTATCTACCCTATCTATGCCCCTCATTATTTTGTACACCTCAATCAGGTCCCCCCTCAGCCTTCTCTGCTCCAAGGAAAACAACTCCAGCCTGTCCAGCCTCTCTTCATAGCTGAGGCGCTCCATCCCAGGTAACATCCTGGTGAATCTTCTCTGCACCCTCTCCAAAGCAATCACATCCTTCCTATAGTGAGGCGACCAGAACTGCACACAGTACTCCAGCTGTGGCCTCACCAGCGTTTTGTACAGCCCCATCATAACCTCCCTGCTCTTATATTCTATGCCTCGGCTAATGAAGGCAAGTATCCCATATGCCTTTTTAACCACCTTATCTACCTGCTCCGCTGCCTTCAGGGATCTATGTACATGTACACCAAGGTCCCTCTGACCCTCTGTACTTCCTAGGGTCCTACCACTCCTTGTGTATTCCCTTGCCTTATTTGTCCGTCCAAAATGCATCACCTCGCACTTTTCAGGGTTAAATTCCATTTGCCACTTTTCCGCCCATCTGACCAACCCGTTTATATCGTCCTGTAGCCGGAGGCTTTCCTCCTCGCAATTTACCACCCCACCAATTTTCGTGTCATCTGCGAACTTACTGATCATACCTTTTACATTTTCATCCAAATCATTTATGTAGATCACAAACAATAAGGGACCCAGCACCGATCCCTGAGGTACCCCACTGGACACAGGCTTCCAGTCACAAAAGCAACCTTCGACCATCACCCTCTGCCTCCTGCCACTCAGCCAGTTTAGGATCCAACGCGCCAAGGCACCCTGGATCCCATGGGCTCTTACCTTCTTGACCAGTCTCCTATGCGGGACTTTGTCAAAAGCTTTACTGAAGTCCATGTACACCACATCCACAGCATTTCCCTCATCCACCCCACTAGTCACCCCCTCGAAAAATTCGATCAGATTTGTTAGACATGATTTACCCTTAACAAAGCCATGCTGACTATCCCCGATTAATCCTTGCCTCTCCAAGTGGAGATTAATTTTGTCCCTCAGAATTTTTTCCAATAATTTCCCCACCACAGATGTTAGACTCACTGGCCTGTAATTCCCTGGTTTATCCCTGCTACCCTTCTTGAATAATGGTACTACGTTAGCTGTTCTCCAGTCCTCTGGTACATCGCCTGTGGCCAGAGAGGTTCTGAAAATTAGTGTCAGAGCCCCTGCAATCTCCTCCCTTGCCTCCCACAGCAGCCTGGGATACATCCCGTCCGGGCCTGGGGATTTATCCACTTTTTGGCCCGCTAAAACCGCTAGCACCTCCTCCCTCTCGATGCTAATATGTTCAAGTATGTCACAGTCCCCTTGCCTGATTTCTATGTCTGCATCGTCTTTCTCCATAGTGAACACAGATGCAAAAAATTCATTTAAAACCCCGCCTACATCCTCTGGCTCTACACACAGATTGCCACTTTGGTCCCTAATGGGCCCTACCCTTTCCCTGGTTATCCTCTTGCCCTTAATATACTTATAAAACATCTTAGGATTTTCCTTTATTTTGCTCGCCAGTGTTATTTCATGGCCCCTCCTCGCCCTCCTAATTTCTTTTTTAAGTATGCCCCTGCACTTTTTATACTCCTCTAGGGCTTCTTCTGTCTTTAGTCTTTTGTAACTGCCAAAAGCCCCCCTCTTATTTCTAATGCATTTTTGTATATCCCTTGTCATCCAAGGTTCCCTTTGCTTGTTGGTCCCACCCTTGACCTTTACAGGAACATGTTGGCGTTGTACTCTCTCTATTTCCCTTCTGAAAGTCTCCCACTGTTTTGATGTGGATTTTCCTATAAGCAGCTGCTCCCAGTCCACTTTGGCCAGATCCTGCCTTATCATATTAAAATCGGCCTTCCCCCAATTTAGAACCCTTATTTCCGGGCCGTCTTTGTCTTTTTCCATGACCACCTTAAATCTCACCGAATTATAGTCACTATCGCCAAAATGCTCTCCTACTGACACTTCCACCACTTGCCCGGCTACATTCCCCAGAATTAGGTCCAGTACCGCCCCCTCTCTTGTAGGACTTTCTACACGTAGTCTAATCCCACCTCCAGTTGACCACATTAAGGTTAGTATCCCAGTCAGTCCAGGTGCAATCTTCCCTTCACTCCCCATACTCCAGCATTACTTTCTATCCACGCAGCAATAGAAAGAGATTTTAGCAAATAAATGTCCACTTGCTTCTACCATAGCTTGTGGGATTGAATTCTGCTTTCTAACCACCGCATGTGTAATTACATTTATCAACCTTCACCCCAATTCTTTGAATTTGCCTAAATATTTGCCCTCTGGGCAATCAGTGGAAATATCAGTAAATATTTTTGATCCGAACTCCTCACTTAACCTGCTCACCTCTTGTGGAATGAGCCCAACGTTCTCAAATCGCACTCTCTAACGGTAACTCCACAGCCCTGGTAACATCCTAGTGCAATTGCTCGCCAGTTTTTCCACTGCTTTTACATCCTACAATTGGAGTGTCCAAACCTGTACACAACTGGGTAAATTACCTGCCCCTGTGCTCTTGGTGTGGGACATCACTCCCCAGGGGGGGAACATGAGGAAATTGAGATTTCTCAGTCTGTAATTACCTGCCCCTGTGCTCTTGGTGTGGAGCGTCACTCCCCAGGGGGAACATGAGGACATTGAGATTTCTCAGTCTGTAATTACCTGCCCCTGTGCTCTTGGTGTGGGACGTCACTCCCCAGGGGGAACATTAGGAAATTGAGATTTCTCAGTCGGGATTTTCCATCCGCTCACTTTAATGGTTTGGTTTCTGCACCATTTTGTTCACGGACTGAGTGACTGGGGGATAAATTAGTGATAGTTTTGTGGCGTTGCCACATTGGGGAAACACTGTGTATGTAGATAAACCTGAATAATCCCCTTTTAACTGCTGTATTCCCCCCCCCCCGCAAGACAGTTGCAAGCTGAGAGGAATAAGGCACGTTCAGACTTGCCTGGTTTTCCTTCTCTCAGCAGCAATCAGGTTCCAGCAGGTGACCAATCCGTGAGTCATCATAGGCTCGCAGGCTTCACGAATTCAGTACTGTATTGTGAGAGTTGGAGTAAAGACCTATTTCTTGTAGCTCGCTGTGTTGCCTATTTCTTTACGCGGGAGACCGTAGTCCCCCACATTGGTGACCCCGAATGTCGGCGGCCGAAGCCCCCGACTCACGCAGCCCTACAGAGGCCAGCAATGACCCGATGGCAGCCAGCAGCAGCCTGATGTCGGCCGGCGCCGCGTCCTTGAAGCTCCCCACCTTCTGGGAACACCAAGCATCAGCTTGGTTCGCGCACTCGGAGGCCCAATTCACCCTTCGCAGGGTTCAAGACGATGAAGAAAGGTACCTCCACGTAGTCTCAGCACTAGCAAGCTCTACCGCCGCCGAAGTTCTCGACCTGCTGGGGAACCCACCACAGACCGGCAAGTACTCAACCATTAAGGGCTGCTTGCTGCAGGCTTACGGCCTGTCCGGGGAGGAGAGGGCCCGCAGGCTTCTTTCACTACCAGGCCTCGGCGATTCTACCCCGACCCAGTTGATGAGCCGGATGCTTGCGCTCCTGGGCTCTGAACCGCCGTGCTTCTTGTTTCGGGCCCTTTTCCTCAGCCTGCTTCCTCAGCCGGTACAGACTGCCCTCGCGGGGTCCCCGATCACGGACTGCGTACAACTGGCAGCCGCCACGGACAAAGTCTTCGCCGTCGCCCAACTCGGCTGTGCAGCCGCGAGGCTCCCCGACACCACCGAGCGCGCGCCGCCACGCCAGGCCGCCCAACTGCTATTACCACGCGCGTTTCGGCCACAAGGCCCAACGCTGCAGAGCACCCTGCTCTTTCGATCAAACCAAGATGGCCACCCGGCCCAACGCACCAGCCCCGCGCCACCGCCTAGGCCCGCTCGACCGCACCCCCGCCGCCGCGATGGCCATCGGCACCGCAGGTAAACTGCTGTACATAACCGACTCTCTTTCAGGGCGCAGATTCCTTTGCGACACCGGAGCCCAATGCAGCGTAATTCCTGCCTCCCAGCTCGACATCCAGGCAGGCCGCAGCGGCCCACCCCTCGTGGCGGCAAATGGCGTGGCCATTGCTACTTTCGGAAAGCGACTGGCCGAGGTTTGTTTCAACGGCCAGCGATTTTACATGGGATTTTGTGACGGCCTCGGTGGCACATCCCTTGCTGGGCGCCGATTTTCTTTGCGCCCACGGACTCCTGATCGACGTCCGCGACAAGCGCCTGATCGACGCAGCAACTTTCGCTTCACTGGCCTGCCAGCAGAGCAACAGCCCGGCCCTCATCGGGTCCTGCTCCGCCCCGGCGCATGACGACTACGCCCGCCTACTCGCAGATTTCCCGAGGCTCACACAACCTACCTTCTCAGCCGCGGCAGCCAAGCATGGGGTCGAGCACCACATCGCCACTACGGGACCACCAGTGTTCGTTCGAGCCAGACGCCTGGACCCAGCCAAGATGGCGGCCAAGGAAGAATTCGCCACGATGGAAAAACTGGGCATCATCCGCCGCTCGAACAGCCCTTGGTCGTCCCCCCTCCACATTGTGCCCAAGCCGGGCGGTGGCTGGCGCCCCTGCGGCGACTACAGACGGCTCAACGACGCCACCACACCCGATAGATACCCCATTCCACACATCCAAGACTTCTCGGCACACCTAGCAGGAAAGTCCGTCTTTTCCAAGGCCGACTTGATTCGCGGCTACCATCAGGTCCCCGTCCGCCACGCAGACGTCCAGAAGACGGCGGTCATCACCCCCTTCAGACTGTTTGAGTTCCTGCGCATGCCCTTCGGGCTCAAGAACGCCACACAGGCCTTCCAACGGCTCATGGATTCCGTCCTACAGGACCTGAGCTTCCTGTTCGTCTATCTGGACGATATCCTCGTGGCCAGCACCAGCAAGGCCGAGCACATCGCGCATTTGCGCTCCCTTTTCCAGCGCCTCAGCCAACACGGGCTAATCGTCAACCCGACCAAATGCCAGTTCGGAGCAGCCCAAATTGACACTCTCGGCCACAGAATCTCGCCAAGGGGAGCCATTCCCCTACCTTCCAAGGTGCAGGCGGTGGCGGACTTTCCCTAGCCCACCTCGGTCAAGGCGCTGCAGAAATTTTTGGGGATGGTCAATTTCTATCACCGGTTCGTGCCCAAGGCTGCCGCACTCATGCGCCCCCTCTACAAAGCCACCAGGGGCAAAACGGGCAAAGAGCAACTCACCTGGTCCAGCGAGATGGCGACAGCCTTCCACCAGACCAAAAGCGCCTTGGCCAACGCCACACTACTGGCCCACCCCATCCCAGGTGCCAAGACCGCCCTCACCACGGACGCCTCGGTTTGCGCCGTCCAGCAACAGTGGGTCGAAGGCGCGTGGCAGCCACTGGCATTTTTCAGCCGACAGCTGCGGAAGAACGAGCAGGCCTACACGTTCGACAGAGAGCCCCTGTTCCTGGCAATCCAGCACTTCCATTTCCTTCTGGAAGGCCGGCCGTTCACCGCATTCGTGGACCACAAGCCGCTCACTTTCGCCATGGCCAAAGTAACCGAACACTGGTCCGCGCGCCAACTCAACTTCATCTCGGAGTTCACCATGGACATCCGCCATGTCGCCGGCAAGGACAATTTGGTGGCCGACTGCCTATCAAGACCCTCGTTCCACGCAGTGCACCTGGGCGTCGACTATGCCAGCATGGCGAGAGACCAGGCCGCTGACGCGGAGATCCAGGCCCTCAGGACGTCAACTACCAGCCTCACCCTGGCCGACATCCACTTCCACACAGTCGGCACAACCCTCCTGTGCGACGTCTCAGTCCCCTTGCCTAGGCCGGTCGTCCCATCCGCCTGGCGCAAGCGAGTTTTCGACATCATCCACGGCCTCTCACATCCAGGGATGCGTGCGTCTCAGAAACTTATGTCCGCCAAGTTCGTCTGGCCTGGACTCCACAAGGATGTGAGACTGGACCAACACATGCGTGGCGTGTCAGCGCGCTAAGGTCCAGCAGCACACCAAGGCGCCATTGGAGTGTTTCCCGGTGTCAGAGAGGCGTTTCGACCACGTCCACGTCGATCTGGTAGGCCCCTTGCTGCCGTCGCACGGTTTTACACCTCATGATCGTCGACCGCACCACCAGATGGCCCGAGGTGGTTCCCCTCGCCTCCACCCCCACGACCGACGTCGCGAGAGCATTCGCCTCGACATGGGTGGCCCGGTTCAGCATGCCGACCGACATATCCTCGGACAGAGGCCCCCAGTTCACCTCCCACTTGTGGAATGCCATCACCGCCGGCCTCGGCACCAAGTTGCACAGGACAACAGCCTACCACCCGCAGGCCAACGGGCTCTGCGAGCGCTTTCATCGTTCTTTGAAAGCCTCTCTCCGTGCCAGCCTGGCTGACACCAGCTGGATCGACAAACGACCCTGGGTCCTCCTGGGATTGCGCACCACGCCCAAAGAGGACCTCCGCGCCTCCGCGGCCGAGATGGTCCATGGCCAACTGCTCAGAGTACCAGGCGACTTCCTCCCCCTGACAACGGAGCCGTGGTCAGCCGCCAGACAGTTTTCCCTGCACCAGGACACGGCCCAGCAATTCCGTCCAGTGCCCACTTTGCAACACGGCCCGCAGCAGTCCTACGTGCCTCAAGACTTACGACATGCGGAGTTTGTCTTCGTGCACCGGGACGCGCACAGAGGCCTGCTGCAGGCACCATACACTGGCCCCTTCCCAGTATTGGAGATGGGGGACAAAGCTTTTCTTATCGACGTCGGCGGGAAGCCGGACCTTATTTCAGTAGACCGCCTCAAACCGGCGCACCTGGACCTCAGCTTCCCGTTTCGGCCGGCTCTTCCCCCCACGGCGGGGCAGACCTCCCGCGTTGGCGGCGGCCCCACAAGAGGACCAAGACACGCCAGAACCTTACTTCCCGGCCGCCGCTCCACCTTCGCCGGCAGCCCGCCCACCGGCAGACCAGCCGACGAACCAACCGGCCGACCTCCCAGACAGCCCTCCTCACACGCCAGATGGCTACTACAGCCGCTACGGCCGCTTGGTCAAACCTCCGCAGAGACTGACTTTTACAGTTAACGAGGATTCTGGGGGGGGCGTTGCCACATTGGGGAAACACTGTGTATGTAGATAACCCTGTATAATCCCCTTTTTAACTGCTGTATTCCCCTCCGCCCCCCCACCCCCCCGCAAGACAGTTGCAAGCTGAGAGGAATAAGGCATGTTCAGACTTGCCTGCTGCTGAGAAGGAAAACCAATCAGGTTCCAGCAGGTGACCAATCCGTGAGTCATCACAGGCTCGCAGGCTTCACGAATTCAGTACTGTATTGTGAGAGTTGGAGTAAAGACCTATTTCTTGTAGCTCGCTGTGTTGCCTATTTCTTTACGCGGGAGACCGTAGTCCCCCACGGTTTCATATTTTCGTAATAGGCCAGATTTTGCGGTAGAATTAACGGTGGGGCTAGCAGCGCTCACTGTTATTAAAGTGTAAATTGGACAGTAACTTCCAGTGACCGCACATGTGGAGTTAAACAGGAAAATCGGGAATGTCCTGTCCGAGTTGCCCTGCTGCTCACACAGCTGCGCGAGAATGGTGTCTCGCCGAGAGACTCGCCATTGAAATGGAACGGCGTAAAATTACTGTACTTACCTGATAGATACACAGGAAACTCGCCAGGAAACGTCAGGGCTTGCCTATTCCAGTGCAATTATTTGTTTAACAGCGTGATCAGTCTTAACTGATGCCAGACAACCTCTCTTGCACTGAAAATTAACCTTTACACCTGTGGAGTCTCATTCCTTCAGATTTTAATCATTGTTGGAGCTGTACAAACAAAAATTCAATAATGTTGGTACCTTTTCTTTGTCACTTTTTTCGTTCCCTCTGAACATAAGATAAGAAATAATAGCAGGAGCCCATTTATCCCTTCGAGCCTGCTCCGCCATTTGATGAGATCATGGCTGATCATCCAAATTCAGTACCCTGTCCCTGCCTTCTCCCCATATCCCTTGATCCCTTTAGCCTTAAGAAATATATCCAACTCCTTCTTGAATATATTTAATGAATTGGCCTCAACTGCCTTCTGTGGCAGAGAATTCCACAGGTTCACCACTCTCTGGGTGAAGAAATTCCTCCTCATCTCTGTCCTAAATGGCTTACCCCTTATCCTTAGACTGTGACCCCTGGTTCTGGACTCCCCGGCCATCGGGAACATCCTTCCTGCATCTAGTCTGTCCGGTCCTGTCAGAATTTTATAAGTTTCAATGAGATCCCCTCTCATTCTTCTAAACTCCAGCGAGTATAAGTCTAATTGAACCAATCTCTCTTCATACATCATTCCTGCCATCCCAAGTATCAGTCTGGTGAATCTTCGCTGCACTCCCTCCATGACAAGAGCATCCTTCCTCAGATAAGGTGACCAAAACTGCACACTGCACACAATACTGAAGGTGTGGTCTCACCAAGGCCCTGTACAAATGCTGCAAGACATTCTTACTCCTGTACTCTAATCCTCTCCCTACGAAGGCCAACATACCACTTGCCTTCTTAAACACTGGCGAGCAAAATAAAGGAAAATCCTAAGATGTTTTATAAGTATATTAAGGGCAAGAGGATAACCAGGGAAAGGGTAGGGACCAAAGTGGCAATCTGTGTGTAGAGCCAGATGATGTAGGCGGGGTTTTAAATGAATTTTTTGCATCTGTGTTCACTATGGAGAAGGACGATGTAGACATAGAAATCGGGCAACGGGACTGTGACATACTTGAACATATTAGCATCGAGAGGGAGGAGGTACTAGCGGTTTTAGCAGGCCAAAAAGTGGATAAATCCCCAGGCCCGGACGAGATGTATCCCAGGCTGTTGTGGGAGGCAAAGGAGGAGATTGCAGGGGCTCTGACACAAATTTTCAGAGCCCCTCTGGCCACAGGGGATGTACCAGAGGACTGGAGAACAGCTAACGTCGTACCATTATACAAGAAGGGTAGCAGGGATAAACCAGGGAATTACAGGCCAGTGAGCCTAACATCTGTGGTAGGGAAATTATTGGAAAAAATTCTGAGGGCAAAATTAGTCTCCAATTGGAGAGGCAAGGATTAATCGGGGATAGTCAGCATGGCTTTGTCAAGGGTAAACCATGTCTGACAAATCTGATTGAATTTTTCGAGGGGGTGACTAGGTGTGTGGATGAGGGAAATGCTGTGGATGTGGTTTACATGGACTTCAGTAAAGCTTTTGACAAAGTCCCGCATAGGAGACTGGTCAAGAAGGTAAGAGCCCATGGGATCCAGGGTGCCTTGGCGCGTTGGAGCCTAAACTGGCTGAGTGGCAGGAGGCAGAGGGTGATGGTCGAAGGTTGCTTTTGTGACTGGAAACCTGTGTCCAGTGGGGTACCTCCGGGATCGGTGCTGGGTCCCTTGCTGTTTGTGATCTACATAAATGATTTGGATGAGAATGTAAAAGGTATGATCAGTAAGTTCGCAGATGACACGAAAATTGGTGGGGTGGTAAATTGCGAGGAAGAAAGCCTCAGGCTACAGGACGATATAAACGGGTTGGTCAGATGGGCGGAAAAGTGGCAAATGGAATTTAACCCTGAAAAGTGCGAGGTGATGCATTTTGGACGGACAAATAAGGCAAGAGAATACAAAATGAGTGGTAGGACCCTAGGAAGTTCAGAGGGACCTTGGTGTACATGTACATAGATCCCTGAAGGCAGCGGAACAGGTAGACAAGGTGGTTAAAAAGGCATATGGGATACTTGCCTTCATTAGCCGAGGCATAGAATATAAGAGCAGGGAGGTTATGATGGAGCTGTACAAAACGCTGGTGAGGCCACAGCTGGAGTACTGTGTGCAGTTCTGGTCGCCTCACTATAGGAAGGATGTGATTGCTTTGGAGAGGGTGCAGAGAAGATTCACCAGGATGTTACCTGGGATGGAGCGCCTCAGCTATGAAGAAAGACTAAACAGGCTGGGGTTGTTTTCCTTGGAGCAAAGAAGGCTGAGGGGGGACCTGATTGAGGTGTACAAAATGATGAGGGGCATAGATAGGGTAGATAAAGAGGAACTTTTCCCCTTAGTAGGGGGGTCAATAACAAGGGGGCATAGATTCAGGGTAAGGGGCAGGAGATTTAGAGGGGATTTGAGGAGGAACTTTTTCACCCAGAGGGTGGTTGTAATCTGGAACTCACTGCCTGAAAGGGTGGTAGAGGCAGGAACCCTCACAACATTCAAGAAGCATTTGGATGAGCACTTGAAATGCCATTGCATACAAGGCTATGGACCAAATGCTGGAAAATGGGATTAGACTGGACAGGGATTGATGGACGGCGCAGACACGATGGGCTGAAGGGCCTCTTTCTGTGCTGTAAAACTCTATGACTCTATGACTCACCTGCATGCTTACTTTCCGCGACTGGTGCACAAGGACACCCAGATCATGTTGCACTTCCCCTTTTCTCAATCTATTGCCGTTCAGATAATCTGCATCTTCCTCACAGCACACACGCCCACCCAGCTTTGTGTTATCTGCAAACTTGGAGATATTACATCTAGTTCCCTCGTCCAGATCATTAACATATATTGTGAATAGCTGAGATCCTAGCACCGATCCCTGTGGTACCCCACTAGTCACTGCCTGCCACTCGGAAAAAGGCGCGTTTATTCCAACACTTTGTTCCTGTCTGCCAACCAGTTCTCTATACAAGTCAGTACCTTACCCCCAATCCCAAGTGCCTTAACTTTGCACGCTAATCTCTTATGCAGGACCTTATCGAAAACCTTCTGAAAGTCCAAATATACTGTGTCCACTGGTTCTCCCTTATCTATTCTGCCAGTTACATCCTCAAAAAATTCCAGTAGATTAGTCAAGCATGATTTACCGTTTGTAAATCCATGTTGACTTTATCCGATCCCGTCACTGTTTTCTAAGTGCTCTGCTATTACATCTTTTATAATGGACTCTAGCATTTTCCCCACTACCGATGTCAGGCTTACCGGTCTGTAAGTCCCCATTTTCTCTCTACCACCTTTTTTGAATAGTGGGGTTACATTAGCTACCCTCCAATCCATGGGAACTGTTCCAGAGTCTATTGAATTTTGGAAGATGACCAGCAATGCATCTACTATTTCTAGGGCCACTTCCTTAAGTACCCTAGGATGTAGATTTATCGGCCTTCAATCCCATCAATTTCCCTAACACCATTTCCCTACAAATACTGATTTAATTCAATTCCTCCCTCTCATTAGACCCTATGTTCCCCGACATATCTGGGAGTTTATTTGTGTCCTCCTTTGTGAAGACAGAACCAAAGTATGTATTTAATTGGTCTGCCATGTCTTTGTTCCCCATTATAAATTCCCCTGATTCTGACTGCAAGGGACCTACACTTGACTTCACCAATCGTTTTCTCTTCACATATCTATAGAAGCTTTTACAGTCAGTTTTTATGTTCCCTGCAAGCTTACTTTCATATTCTGTCTTCCCCCTCTTAATTAATCCCTTTGTCCTCCTTTGCTGAATCCTAAACTGCTCCCAATCCTCAGGTTTGCAGCTCTTTCTGGCCAATTTATATGTCCTCTCCTTGGATCTTATGCTATCCCTAATTTCCCTTGTTAGCCACGGTTGAGTCACCTTTTTTGTTTTATTTTTATGCCAAAAAGGGATGAACAAATTCTGTAGTTCATCCATGCGATCTTTAAATGTTTGCTATTGCCTATCCACCATCAACCCTTTAAGTAACGTTCCCCAATCCATCCTAGCCAACTGACGCCTCATACCATCGTAGTTTCCTTTATTAAAATTCAGGACCTTAGCCTCTGAGTCAACTACTTCACTCTCAATCTTAATGAAGATTTCGATCATATTATGATCGCTCCTCCCCAAGGGGCCTCGCACAACAGGATTGTTGATCTCTGTCGATCTCTGTCCTGAATATACCCAATGACTGAGTCTCCACAGCCCTCTGGGGCAGAGAATTCCAAAGATTCACCACCCTGTGAGTGAAGAAATTTCTCCTTATCTCAGCCCTAAATGGCCGACCCCTTTTTCTGAGACTGTGACCCCTGGTTACAGACTCCCCAGCCAGGGGAAACACCCTCCCTGCATCTACCCTGTCAAGCCCTGTAAGAACGCTGTATGTTTCAGTGAGAACCATTCTGAATCCAATCTTTCTTTCCCTCTCTTTATTTCACTTCCTGCATGTGATTTGACATTGCATTCTATATTCTAACTAAGACTTCCTGGTTCAGACTTTGCATAAGGATTTTTCAAGCTGATTGGTTAAGGAAACTGTAGTGTATGTGCCTTTTAAGAGCCCCATATGTGCTGTAATGCCGGTAATGGCCACTCGGGCTATATAAGCCTGTATATTGTGTTATATCCGTTAGTACCCCTCCAGACTTTGCTTAGTAAACACCTATGAACCAACTCCTGTCTTCAGTGTCTCTATCAACACACGGACACTACAGAAACATACAGTCGCTTCTCCTGTTCCATCTGTAGAGGGCGCTGGGTGTTTTGGCTCTAATTTACACTGACGATGAAGGAACGGCGATACATCTTGAAGTCAGGATCGTATGTTACTTGAAGTGGAACTTGGAGGTGGTGGTGTTTCCATGCGGATGATGCTCTTGTCCTTCTAGGTGGCAGAGGGCGCGGGTTTGAGAGGTGCTGTCAAAGAAGCCTTGGTGAACTGCTGCAGTTCTTTCTGTAAATAGCACACACTGCAGTGATGGTGCACCGTTGGTGGAGGGATTGGATGTTTAAGGTGGTGGGTGGGTGGACTGATGATGTGTATTTCTCTGTCCTGGATTGCGGGGAGCTTCGAGTGTTGTTGCAGCTGCACCTATCCAGGCAAGTGGAGAGTTTTCCATCACACCGCAGTTGTACCTATAGGTGCAGGAGAGGCTCCTAGGTGGCCAGGAGTTGAGCCACTCACCACAGAATACACAGCCTCTTACCTGCTCTAGCAGCCATGAGTTTTTTGTGGCTAGTCAATGGTAGGGATTTGACGATGGCAATGCCAGTGAATGACAAACGGACATGGTTGGACACTCCTGTGAGAGATGGGCATTGCCTGACACTTGTGGGGTGCGAATGTTACTTGCCACTTGTCTGCCCAAGTCTAGATTTTGTCCAGGACTTGCTGCATTCGAGCACGGGCTGCTTCATTATCTGACTAATTGAAAATGGAGCTGAACACTGCAATCATCAGAGAACATCCCCACTCCTGGCTTTATGATGGAGGGAAGGTCATTGGCAAAGCAGCTGAAGTGGTTAGTCCGAAGACTCTGCCCCGAGGAACTCCTGCAGTGATGTCCTGGTGCTGAGACGATTCTCCAATAACCACACTCCATGGTGTCACACATGTCGAACACTGTCCCGAGGATCTCCTGCAGTGATGTCCTGGTGCTGAGACGATTCTCCAATAACCACACTCCATGGTGCCACACACGTCGAACACTGTCCCGAGGATCTCCTGCAGTGATGTCCTGGTGCTGAGACGATTCTCCTCCAATAACCACACTCCATGGTGCCACACACGTCGAACACTGTCCCGAGGATCTCCTGCAGTGATGTCCTGGTGCTGAGACGATTCTCCAATAACCACACTCCATGGTGTCACACACGTCGAACACTGTCCCGAGGATCTCCTGCAGTGATGTCCTGGTGCTGAGACGATTCTCCAATAACCACACTCCATGGTGTCACACACGTCGAACACTGTCCCGAGGATCTCCTGCAGTGATGTCCTGGTGCTGAGACGATTCTCCTCCAATAACCACACTCCATGGTGTCACACACGTCGAACACTATCCCGAGGAACTCCTGCAGTGATGTCCTGGTGCTGAGACGATTCTCCTCCAATAACCACACTCCATGGTGTCCCACACGTCGAACACTGTCCCGAGGATCTCCTGCAGTGATGTCCTGGTGCTGAGACGATTCTCCAATAACCACACTCCATGGTGTCACACACGTCGAACACTGTCCCGAGGAACTCCTGCAGTGATGTCCTGGTGCTGAGACGATTCTCCTCCAATAACCACACTCCATGGTGTCACACACGTCGAACACTGTCCCGAGGATCTCCTGCAGTGATGTCCTGGTGCTGAGACGATTCTCCTCCAATAACCACACTCCATGGTGCCACACACGTCGAACACTGTCCCGAGGATCTCCTGCAGTGATGTCCTGGTGCTGAGACGATTCTCCAATAACCACGCTCCATGGTGCCACACACGTCGAACACTGTCCCGAGGATCTCCTGCAGTGATGTCCTGGTGCTGAGACGATTCTCCAATAACCACACTCCATGGTGCCACACACGTCGAACACTGTCCCGAGGATCTCCTGCAGTGATGTCCTGGTGCTGAGACGATTCTCCAATAACCACACTCCATGGTGCCACACACGTCGAACACTGTCCCGAGGATCTCCTGCAGTGATGTCCTGGTGCTGAGACGATTCTCCAATAACCACACTCCATGGTGTCACACACGTCGAACACTGTCCCGAGGAACTCCTGCAGTAATGTCCTGGTGCTGAGACGATTCTCCAATAACCACACTCCATGGTGTCACACACGTCGAACACTGTCCCGATGATCTCCTGCAGTGATGTCCTGGTGCTGAGACGATTCTCCTCCAATAACCACACTCCATGGTGTCACACACGTCGAACACTGTCCCGAGGATCTCCTGCAGTGATGTCCTGGTGCTGAGACGATTCTCCAATAACCACACTCCATGGTGTCACACACGTCGAACACTGTCCCGAGGAACTCCTGCAGTGATGTCCTGGTGCTGAGACGATTGTCCAATAACCACACTCCATGGTGTCACACACGTCGAACACTGTCCCGAGGATCTCCTGCAGTGATGTCCTGGTGCTGAGACGATTCTCCTCCAATAACCACACTCCATGGTGTCACACACGTCGAACACTGTCCCGAGGATCTCCTGCAGTGATGTCCTGGTGCTGAGACGATTCTCCTCCAATAACCACACTCCATGGTGCCACACACGTCGAACACTGTCCCGAGGATCTCCTGCAGTGATGTCCTGGTGCTGAGACGATTCTCCAATAACCACACTCCATGGTGCCACACACATCGAACACTGTCCCGAGGATCTCCTGCAGTGATGTCCTGGTGCTGAGACGATGCTCCTCCAATAACCACACTCCATGGTGTCACACACGTCGAACACTGTCCCGAGGAACTCCTGCAGTGATGTCCTGGTGCTGAGACGATTCTCCAATAACCACACTCCATGGTGCCACACACGTCGAACACTGTCCCGAGGATCTCCTGCAGTGATGTCCTGGTGCTGAGACGATTCTCCAATAACCACACTCCATGGTGTCACACACGTCGAACACTGTCCCGAGGAACTCCTGCAGTGATGTCCTGGTGCTGAGACGATTCTCCAATAACCACACTCCATGGTGCCACACACGTCGAACACTGTCCCGAGGATCTCCTGCAGTGATGTCCTGGTGCTGAGACGATTCTCCAATAACCACACTCCATGGTGCCACACACGTCGAACACTGTCCCGAGGAACTCCTGCAGTGATGTCCTGATGCTGAGACGATTCTCCAATAACCACACTCCATGGTGTCACACACGTCGAACACTGTCCCGAGGATCTCCTGCAGTGATGTCCTGGTGCTGAGACGATTCTCCTCCAATAACCACACTCCATGGTGTCACACACGTCGAACACTGTCCCGAGGATCTCCTGCAGTGATGTCCTGGTGCTGAGACGATTCTCCAATAACCACTCTCCATGGTGCCACACACGTCGAACACTGTCCCGAGGATCTCCTGCAGTGATGTCCTGGTGCTGAGACGATTCTCCAATAACCACACTCCATGGTGCCACACATGTCGAACACTGTCCCGAGGATCTCCTGCAGTGATGTCCTGGTGCTGAGACGATTCTCCAATAACCACACTCCATGGTGCCACACACGTCGAACACTGTCCCGAGGATCTCCTGCAGTGATGTCCTGGTGCTGAGACGATTCTCCAATAACCACACTCCATGGTGCCACACACGTCGAACACTGTCCCGAGGATCTCCTGCAGTGATGTCCTGGTGCTGAGACGATTCTCCAATAACCACACTCCATGGTGTCACACACGTCGAACACTGTCCCGAGGAACTCCTGCAGTGATGTCCTGGTGCTGAGATGATTCTCCAATAACCACACTCCATGGTGCCACACACGTCGAACACTGTCCCGAGGATCTCCTGCAGTGATGTCCTGGTGCTGAGACGATTCTCCAATAACCACACTCCATGGTGTCACACACGTCGAACACTGTCCCGAGCATCTCCTGCAGTGATGTCCTGGTGCTGAGACGATTCTCCAATAACCACACTCCATGGTGTCACACACGACGAACACTGCCCTGAGGATCTCCTGCAGTGATGTCCTGGTGCTGAGATGATTCTCCAATAACCACACTCCATGGTGCCACACATGTAGAACACTGTCCCGAGGATCTCCTGCAGTGATGTCCTGGTGCTGAGATGATTCTCCAATAACCACACTCCATGGTGTCACACACGTCGAACACTGTCCCGAGGATCTCCTGCAGTGATGTCCTGATGCTGAGACGATTCTCCAATAACCACACTCCATGGTGTCACACACGTCGAACATTGTCCCGAGGATCTCCTGCAGTGATGTCCTGGTGCTGAGATGATTCTCCAATAACCACACTCCATGGTGTCACACACGTCGAACATTGTCCCGAGGATCTCCTGCAGTGATGTCCTGGTGCTGAGACGATTCTCCTCCAATAACCACACTCCATGGTGTCACACACGACGAACACTGTCCCGAGGATCTCCTGCAGTGATGTCCTGGTGCTGAGACGATTCTCCAATAACCACACTCCATGGTGTCACACACGTCGAACACTGCCCCGAGGATCTCCTGCAGTGATGTCCTGGTGCTGAGATGATTCTCCAATAACCACACTCCATGGTGTCACACACGTCGAACACTGTCCCGAGGATCTCCTGCAGTGATGTCCTGGTGCTGAGACGATTCTCCAATAACCACACTCCATGGTGCCACACATGTCGAACACTGTCCCGAGGATCTCCTGCAGTGATGTCCTGGTGCTGAGATGATTCTCCAATAACCACACTCCATGGTGCCACACACGTCGAACACTGCCCCGAGGATCTCCTGCAGTGATGTCCTGGTGCTGAGACGATTCTCCTCCAATAACCACACCCCATGGTGCCACACATGTCGAACACTGCCTTGATGCCAAGCACAGTCACTGTCACCTCACAGCTGGAATTCAGTTCTTTGGTCCTTTGTTTGGAGTCGATTGGTCCTGGTGGAACTCAAATTGAGCCTCGGTGAGCAGCTTATTTGTGACGAAGTGCTGCTTGATCGCAGTGTTTATAACTCCTTCCAACACTTTGATGATTGCAAACAGGCTGATAGGGCAGTAATTGATCGGGTTGGATTTGTCCTGCTCTTTGTGGACAGGACATACCTGGACAATTCTGGATATCTGGAACAACTTCACTCGATGTGCGGTTAGTTCCAGAGCACAGATCTTCAGCACCACAGCCAGAATATTGACAGGACCTGTGGTAAACCACTTTTATCGTTCACTATCGTTACACTATAGTTATCACTGTTCACATTGTTGTATCACTGTACGAGGTCGCCTCTTGTCACACTGTTATACCTGGGCTGACCACTGCCGACTCCGCCCATGGCTCCACCTACCTGCCCAGGTATAAAGGTGGTCGACTGGCTGGTATTCCTCCTTGTTGGATCCGATCACCCACGAGGGTGGGCTCTGTTATTTAGCCAATAAAAACCTATAGTTACTTTCTTAACTCGTCGCTTTTCATTGGATGAATTGATAGGTATATCAATTTTATTGGCTAAATTTTAAAATGTCTAACGTGCCAGACCAGTCAGACGCCCAGCTACAACAGCCACACGCTGAGCTACAACAGCCACAGCAGCCGGCTTGGCTGCGAGCCCTCAGACCACCGTACCTGGATCTAAACCCACAGGCAGCAAACTCAGCCCTCGACTTCGAACACTGGCTGTGCTGCTTCGAATCCTACCTGGAAGAATCCGGCGTCCCTCAGAGATCCAAACTAAGAGTTCTGACCGCCCAAGCGAGCCCTAAAGTATACGCACTCATCCAGGACATTACTACATACGAGGCCGCTATCAACCTACAGAAACAACAGTACCGGAGCCCGGTAAATTCCATGTATGCCAGACACCTCCTAAGATCCCGCCCGCAACAGCCAGGAGAGTCTGCAGCTGAATTTTTACGGGCGCTACGAACACTCGGCAGGGACTGTGACTTTAAAGCAGTATCGGCTGCAGAAAACACTGAAGATAACATCCGCGATGCCTTCGTGAAAGGCCTTTGGTCCGACTACTCATGGCAGAGACTGCTGGAATCAAAGGACCTCGACCTGAACACAGCTGCAGCCCTGGCCTACTCCCGAGAAGTGACCCAGCGGGACCTCGGTGTATTCCAGGTACTGTTCGCGACTCTGGGACTCGGCCCCGACCGCAATACCCCCCGCAGCGCCGCCCCCGGGACCTACCTCAGCGTCGGCGTCCCGGACCCGACCGGGACCGCCACCCCCGGTACCGGCTGCGACTTCAGACCCCCGCGATCGGGCCGCCGGCTGCTTCTTCTGTGGGCAGGCGAAACACCCGAGGTCGCGCTGCCCAGCCAGAAACACGACGTGTTCCAGCTGCCAGAAAAAAGGCCATTTCGCTAAGGCCTGCAGAGGGAGAGCAGCAGAGGCCAGCAGTGCCTCATGCGAGTTGTGGGGGCGGCCATCTTTTATCAAGGCCACAGATGCCAGCATTCTCTCGTGTGAGCAGTGGGGGTGGCCATCTTTGATCCAGGCAACCGACACCAGCAGTGCCTCGTGGGTTGTGGGGGCAGCCATCTTCGCCGCCATTTTACCCACCGCACTCGACCGCCACCTTACCTCCAGACCTGACGACCGCTTCACCCACAGACTACAGCGACTCGCTCGGCCACACACTAGCCTCCGTCACACTAGACCAAGCTCGCCCGCATCATCTGTCCAAATCAATGATGGACATCAAAGTAGACGGCCACGCCACGACCTGCCTGTTCGACAGCGGAAGCACGGAGAGCTTCATACATCCAGACACGGTGAGCCACTACTCCCTCACTGTCCAGCCAATGCGCAACCGGATCTCGATGGCATCGAGGTCCCACGCCACAGACATCAGCGGCTACTGTGTTGTGACCCTGTCGGTTAAGGGCACGGAGTATAAAAACTTTAAACTCCTCGTCCTGCCCCAGCTATGCGCTGCCGTCCTACTAGGGCTGGACTTTCAATCCCACCTCCAAAGTGTCACTCTAGCATACGGTGGACCCCTCCCCCCGCTAACAGTCGACAACCAGCAGCCTTTAAATCGCCCACCGCGTAACACCTGCGGCCTATCCACCCTCAAGGTCCCGCCACCTTCCCTGTTCGCTAACCTCACCCCCGACTGCAAACCCGTCGCTACCAAGAGCAGGCGGTACAGCGCCGGGGACAGAGCTTTTATTAGCTCTGAGGTGCAGCGTCTCCTGAAGGAGGGCATCATCGAGGGGAGCACCAGCCCCTGGCGTGCCCAGGTCGTAGTCGTTAAGACCGGCAATAAAAACCGCTTGGTCATCGACTACAGCCAAACCATAAACCGGTACACCCAGCTGGACGCATACCCCCTTCCCTGCATATCTGATATGGTCAATCAGATTGCACGATACCGGGTATTCTCTACCATCGACCTCAAGTCGGCCTACCACCAACTCCCTATCCGCCCCGAGGACCGCCAGTATACCGCCTTCGAGGCGAATGGCCGCCTCTACCACTTCCTTAGGGTCCCCTTCGGCGTCACCAACGGGGTTTCGGTCTTCCAAAGGGAGATGGACCGGATGGTTGACCAGAACAGGCTGCAAGCCACGTTCCCCTATCTAGATAACGTCACCATCTGCGGCCGCGACCGGCAAGACCATGACGTTAATCTGGAAAGATTCCTCCGTACGGCCCAACGGCTGAACCTCACCTACAATAAGGAGAAATGTGTGTTTAACACCTCGCGCCTTGCCATCCTCGGCTGCGTAGTAGAGAACGGAGTCATCGGCCCTGATCCCAAAAGAATGCGCCCCCTCATGGAGCTACCCCTCCCCCACTGTCCAAAGGCGCTGAAGAGAACCCTGGGGCTCTTCGCCTACTATGCCCAATGGGTGCCGAATTATGCGGACAAAGCCAGACCCCTCATGAAGTCCACATCCTTCCCCCTGATGGCAGAAGCGTGCGCGGCCTTCTCCCTCATCAAGGGAGACATTGCTAAGGCCACTATGCACGCGGTGGATGAGTCCATCCCCTTCCAAGTGGAGAGCGATGCATCTGACTTCGCCCTAGCCGCTACCCTCAACCAGGAGGGGAGACCGGTGGCCGCCTTCTCAAGGACCCTACAGGGCCCTGAGATCCGACACTCTTCGGTCGAGAAGGAGGCCCAGGCGATTGTGGAGGCGGTACGCCGCTGGAGGCATTACCTCGCAGGCAAGCGATTTACCCTCCTCACCGACCAGCGTTCGGTCGCTTTTATGTTTAATAACAAGCTGAGGGGTAAAATCAAGAACGACAAGATCTTGAGGTGGAGAATCGAGCTATCCACCTCCGATTATGATATCTTGTACCGGCCTGGTAAGCTGAACGAACCCCCTGACGCTCTATCGCGAATTACATGCGCCAACGCGCAAACTGATAGACTTCAGACCCTCCACAATGACCTCTGCCACCCTGGGGTCACCAGACTTTACCACTTCATTAAGGCCCGCAACCTGCCCTACTCCATCGAGGAGGTCAGGACCATGACCAGGAACTGCCAGACCTGTGCCGAGTGCAAACCGCACTTCTTTAGACCGGACAGAGCAAGCCTGATCAAGGCAACCCGCCCCTTCGAGCGCTTGAGCATCGATTTTAAGGGGCCCCTCCCGTCCTCTGACCGTAATGTGTACTTCCTCAACATTGTTGATGAGTACTCCCGTTTCCCCTTTGCCTTCCCCTGCCCAGACATGACCAGTACCACGGTCATTAAATGCCTGAACGACCTCTTCGCCTTGTTCGGGTTCCCAAACTATATACATAGTGACCGGGGCTCCTCCTTCATGAGCGAGGAACTCCGTCAGTTCCTACTAGCGAGAGGTATTGCTGCAAGCAGGACCACCAGCTACAACCCCCGAGGGAACGGCCAGGTGGAAAGAGAGAACGCGACTGTCTGGAAGGCCGTTCCCTTAGCCTTAAAGTCTAAGGGCCTCCCAACCTCTCGCTGGCAGGAAGTCCTCCCGGCAGCGCTGCATTCCACCCGGTCACTACTTTGCACTGCCGTTAACGCCACCCCCCATGAACGAATGTTTGTTTTCCCCAGGAAGTCGACTACAGGAACCACGCTACCAACCTGGCTGACCTCTCCGGGGCCTGTCTTGCTGCGAAAGCACGTGAGGGCCCATAAAACGGACCCCCTGGTCGAGAGGGTGAACCTCCTGCACGCCAACCCCCAGTACACCTACGTGGCATACCCAGACGGACGGGAGGACACAGTCTCCTTACGAGACCTCACACCCTCGGGCACTCCGGAGACACCACCTTTACCCCCCCACCACCCCCCCAATTCTAGCCCAGGTAGACGGTACGCCGGAACCCCAAGAGCCTTCGCCTACCTCGCAGACGCCAGCATTAACACCGGATACCGCAACACCGCCGCTGCGACGATCAGAAAGGCTTACGAGGCCTCCGGACAGACTGACATACCAGAACTGGTAGTACACTTCACCCCGCCGGACTCCAATCTAAACAAGGGGTGAATGTGGTAAACCACTTTTATCGTTCACTATCGTTACACTATAGTTATCACTGTTAGATCGTTTCCCTATAGTTATCACTGTTCACATTGTTATCACTGTACGAGGTCGCCTCTTGTCACACTGTTATACCTGGGCTGACCACTGCCGACTCCGCCCATGGCTCCACCTACCTGCCCAGGTATAAAGGTGGTCGACTGGCTGGTATTCCTCCTTGTTGGATCCGATCACCCACGAGGGTGGGCTCTGTTATTTAGCCAATAAAAACCTATAGTTACTTTCTTAACTCGTCGCTTTTCATTGGATGAATTGATAGGTATATCAGGACCTTTAGCATTTGCTGTGCCCAGTTCGTTCATTTGTTTCTTGATACTGAAATGCGGGGGAACTCTGCACTAAATCTCACACCTACTGTACATTCTGGAACTTTTGTCACCTTTAGTGCTTCCTCCAAGTTGTGCTCAAAATGGAGGAGCACTGATTCATCGGCTGAGGGAGGGCGGTAGGTGGTAATCAGCAGGAGGTTTCCTTGCCCATGTTTGACCTGAAGGCATGAGATTTCCTTGGCTCTGGAGTCAATGTTAATGACACGAAGGACACTTGCATCTGAGGGTACATCACTGCGCCCCACCACTGGTGGGTCTGTCCTGTCCGATGACTGCTGATGGAGGTACCTGGGACTTTGCCTAATAACTATGATTTTAAATGTATCACTACGTCACACAGTTGCTTGACTAATGTGTGGTCCACTTCTCCCTACTTTGGCACCAGTCCCCAGGAGTTAATGAGGAGGGCTTTGCAGGCTTGACTGGGCTGGGTGTTCCTTTGTGGTGTCCGAATCCAATGCCGAAGCTGAGCGGTCCGCCCAGTTTTATTCTTCTGTATCCTTCTTTCGAGAGGCTTTCTAGGCCATTTCAGAGGCCATCACATTGGTGAAGGACTGGAGTCACGTATAGACCAGGTATAAAGGGCATTGGGTTTTACAACAATCTTTACTAATCAGCTTTTTGTTTTGAAATGTTTCAAATTTGAATTCAAATTCATGAAACGTCCACGATGATATTTGGACCGTTATCTCAGGATTACTTGTCCAGTAACATAACCAACAGGCTATCGTTCTCCACACCTCACCCTCTCTATATCATTACCCGTCCAGTAACATAACCAACAGGCTATCGTTCTCCACACCTCGCCCTCTCCATATCGTTACCCGTCCAGTAACATAACCAACAGGCTATCGTTCTCCACACCTCGCCCTCTCTATATCATTACTCGTCCAGTAACATAACCAACAGGCTATCGTTCTCCACACCTCGCCCTCTCCATATCGTTACCCGTCCAGTAACATAACCAACAGGCTATCGTTCTCCACACCTCGCCCTCTCCATATCGTTACCCGTCCAGTAACATAACCAACAGGCTATCGTTCTCCACACCTCGCCCTCTCCATATCGTTACCCGTCCAGTAACATAACCAACAGGCTATCGTTCTCCACACCTCGCCCTCTCTATCATTACTCGTCCAATAACATAACTAACAGGCTATCGTTCTCGACGTCTCATCATCTCTGTGTCCATTGTCTGATTGCACCTCTGAAGTGCCTTTCGACGCTTTCTTTTCTGCATTAAAGGTGTTATATAAATGTAATCTTTGATGATGAAAGTCCTGACTACACCAACCCCATTGCTGGATATCTGTTCCCAGTTACCGAGGTTTCATACCGGCAGCGGATGTGTAAAATAACGGGTGTCGGACATTTCAATTACCCGGGGGGGAAAGCGATTAGATTTTTCATTATTTTTATTGGTCGATTCCCCAGCCCTACACCAACAGTGATTGTTTCGATTAGTCAGTGTAATTTCTCAGGCAGTTTTCTAGCTGTTTCTCTCACTTCAGATTCGTTCCTTCCCTGCCACTACAGTTCTGACTCGCTTTTTTATTTCTCGGGAAATCGCAAAGTGCAGCAGCAGGAAAAACTGAGAGAAATTCTATCTGTCAGTCAGTAACCTGATGTCATGTTGGACACTGAAGGACAGAGACAAATAATCACATTAAAACTGCTGCAGATTCTCAGTGATTCCTCACTCTCCGAGAACTATAATTCATCAAATTTCTTTGCCATTAACGACTGAATCAAGATGTTTACAGAATATTCAGCCCATGTTCAGAATGAATCAGAACCCGGCACAGTGACTGCTTCCTGTGCTCAACAACTGGGAGATCCCATCACTGAGCAGATCCTTTCCTTCTCATTCTCGGTGTTTATATTTCACTCAGCTCCTCAATTCATTCATTACTATTCTTTACAGAAAGTCACTGAGCTCGCGGAGAAGGGAAACCGGGCGGACAGTTCCAAACTTCTCCTAACTCTGGTGATGGAGAAAGGCTCTCGGGCCCGAAGGGTGATGTGGGAATCCTTTGTGAAAATGCGCCATGGGGTACCAAAGCTGGACAAAATACTGAAAGAAATACAGGAACTTGGTACGGTAAAATCACACGCTGAATTCAATTTCACATTCAAACAGGATTTCACTATAATATTACACAGATCTGATTTCATGAACACTAATTGATTTAAACAGGTTCTGAACCATTTGATTACATGAACATCGCACGAGGTTTATCCGAAGTACCCAGACACCTGAGAGGTAAGTGATGAAATGGAGATTTCAAACCGTTTATCTCACGATAGAATCCAAATATTTGACTGGAGCTGATTTGTTTAAATGTTGTCAGAATCTGTGAATGAGAAGGTCCAAGGCTCAGGGAATAGGATGGAACATTATTTGGATTCGTGATTAATCCACAAAAGTTCTGCATAGATTCAATTTACAAATAAAGCCGATTTTTGAATTATTGGTAAATTTGCTGGTCTTGTATGCTCCAGTTAATCCAACTGCACATTGCCTACACCTGGCAGTATCCTGATACACTGTGAAACCCCATACACACCTGGCAGGATCCTGATACACTGTGAAACCCCATACAGAACTGGCAGGATCCTGATACACTGTGAAACCCCATACACACCTGGCAGAATCCTGATACACTGTGAAACCCCATACACACCTGGCAGGATCCTGATACAATGTGAAACCCCATACACACCTGGCAGGATCCTGATACACTGTGAAACCCCATACACACCTGGCAGAATCCTGATACACTGTGAAACCCCATACACACCTGGCAGGATCCCGATACACTGTGAAACCCCATACACACCTGGCAGGATCCTGATACACTGTGAAACCCCATACACACCTGGCAGGATCCTGATACACTGTGAAACCCCATACACACCTGGCAGGATCCTGATACACTGTGAAACCCCATACACACCTGGCAGGATCCTGATACACTGGGAAACCCCATACACACCTGGCAGGATCCTGATACACTGTGAAACCCCATACACACCTGGCAGGATCCTGATACACTGGGAAACCCCATACACACCTGGCAGGATCCTGATACACTGTGAAACCCCATACACACCTGGCAGTATCCTGATACACTGTGAAACCCCATACACACCTGGCAGGATCCTGATACACTGTGAAACCCCATACACACCTGGCAGGATCCTGATACACTGGGAAACCCCATACACACCTGGCAGGATCCTGATACACTGTGAAACCCCATACACACCTGGCAGTATCCTGATACACTGTGAAACCCCATACACACCTGGCAGGATCCTGATACACTGTGAAACCCCATAAACACCTGGCAGGATCCCGATACACTGTGAAACCCCATACACACCTGGCAAGATCCTGATACACTGAAACCCCATACACACCTGGCAGGATCCTGATACACTGCGAAACCCCATACACACCTGGCAGGATCCTGATACACTGCGAAACCCCATACACACCTGGCAGGATCCTGATACACTGCGAAACCCCATACACACCTGGCAGGATCCTGATACACTGTGAAACCCCATACACACCTGGCAGGATCCTGATACACTGTGAAACCCCATACACACCTGGCAGTATCCTGATACACTGAAACCACATACACACCTGGCAGGATCCTGATACACTGTGAAACCCCACACACACCTGGCAGGATCCTGATACACTGTGAAACCCCATGCACACCAGGCAAGATCCTGATACACTGAAACCCCATACACACCTGGCAGGATCCTGATACACTGCGAAACCCCATACACACCTGGCAGGATCCTGATACACTGCGAAACCCCATACACACCTGGCAGGATCCTGATACACTGCGAAACCCCATACACACCTGGCAGGATCCTGATACACTGTGAAACCCCATACACACCTGGCAGGATCCTGATACACTGTGAAACCCCATACACACCTGGCAGGATCCCAATACACTGAAACCACATACACACCTGGCAGGATCCTGATACACTGTGAAACCCCACACACACCTGGCAGGATCCTGATACACTGAAACCCCATACACACCTGGCAGGATCCTGATACACTGTGAAACCCCATACACACCTGGCAGGATCCTGATACACTGTGAAACCCCATACACACCTGGCAGGATCCTGATACACTGTGAAACCCCGTACACACCTGGCAGGATCCTGATACACGGTGAAACCCCATACACACCTGGCAGGATCCTGATACACTGTGAAACCCCATACACACCTGGCAGGATCCTGATACACTGTGAAACCCCATACACACCTGGCAGGATCCTGATACACTGGGAAACCCCATACACACCTGGCAGGATCCTGATAATGTGAAACCCCATACACACCTGGCAGGATCCTGATACACTGTGAAACCCCATACACACCTGGCAGGATCCTGATACACTGTGAAACCCCATACACACCTGGCAGGATCCTGATACACTGGGAAACCCCATACACACCTGGCAGGATCCTGATACACTGTGAAACCCCATACACACCTGGCAGGATCCTGATACACTGTGAAACCCCATACACACCTGGCAGGATCCTGATACACTGTGAAACCCCCATACACACCTGGCAGGATCCTGATACACTGTGAAACCCCATACACACCTGGCAGGATCCTGATACACTGTGAAACCCCATACACACCAGGCAGGATCCTGATACACTGTGAAACCCCATACACACCTGGCAGGATCCTGATACACTGTGAAACCCCACACACACCTGGCAGGATCCTGATACACTGGGAAACCCCATACACACCTGGCAGGATCCTGATACACTGTGAAATCCCATACACACCTGGCAGGATCCTGATACACTGTGGAACCCCATACACACCTGGCAGGATCCTGATACACTGTGAAACCCCATACACACCTGGCAGGATCCCGATACACTGTGAAACCCCATACACACCTGGCAGGATCCTGATACACTGGGAAACCCCATACACACCTGGCAGGATCCTGATACACTGAAACCCCACACACACCTGGCAGGATCCTGATACACTGTGAAACCCCATACACACCTGGCAGGATCCTGATACACTGTGAAACCCCATACACACCTGGCAGGATCCCGATACACTGTGAAACCCCATACACACCTGGCAGGATCCTGATACACTGTGAAACCCCACACACACCTGGCAGGATCCTGATACACTGTGAAACCCCACACACACCTGGCCAGATCATTATACCGTGTGAAACGAATGCCTTTGTGCCTGATGTGGATGTTATCTCTGCCCCTGGGCAGCTATTCAGCACAAACTGTGGTCAGTGGTGGAGAATTGGGAAAAGGTTAAGCATTACCATTGTACATCACCTCATGAACATCCGATAGTGTTCGCTCTAATCTGAGAAGATGTTCAGAGTTTCACAATCAAACATTAACTGAGGAGGAACATGAGCAATAGGCCATGTTCTGGGTGATTTGAAATTGACTGTGCCGATTACCTCTGGCAGTAAAACAGACAAACTAGGCACAGAGAATCTTGTACTGAAAGAACCGTCATTTCATTCAGGGGGATTTTGAATCCCAATTTAATTATTATCACAAACATATTTATAATTTTCAAAACTACATTATCGGCAACTCGTATCCAAATGAAACGATGGAGTTTAATAATAGTAACAGTTGAAATGAAGTCTGTCTTCCCTAACGTAATACTGAGTGAAGTGGGCGGTAGTTCTAGTTCTGATTCTGATCGGTTATCTGATGAGACTGTTATCTAAAAATAATATAAATGTAAAATTACTGAAAGCTGATCGCATTTTCTGAAACACAACAGGAGGATGTTTAGGGGAACAAAAGGCTACTTTGGTCCAAACCAGTCTTTCCCTGTTCGAGATGAACTCACCTTCCTCTTTTCAGCTTATCCACAGAAACACAACCAATTGTCTCTTGTCCCCAATCACACTGCCCCTTAGTGTCCTCCCTGGTAACTGGTCTCCCACTCTACTACCCTTCAGTGAAAAATATTACCCTGATTTCACACAGAAACACAACCAATTGTCTCTTGTCCCCAATCACACTGCCCCTTAGTGTCCTCCCTGGTAACTGGTCTCCCACTCCACTACCCTTCAGTGAAAAATATTACCCTGATTTCACACAGAAACACAACCAATTGTCTCTTGTCCCCAATCACACTGCCCCTTAGTGTCCTCCCTGGTAACTGGTCTCCCACTCTACTACCCTTCAGTGAAAAATATTACCCTGATTTCACACAGAAACACAACCAATTGTCTCTTGTCCCCAATCACACTGCCCCTTAGTGTCCTCCCTGGTAACTGGTCTCCCACTCTACTACCCTTCAGTGAAAAATATTACCCTGATTTCACACAGAAACACAACCAATTGTCTCTTGTCCCCAATCACACTGCCCCTTAGTGTCCTCCCTGGTAACTGGTCTCCCACTCTATTACCCTTCAGTGAAAAATATTACCCTGATTTCACACAGAAACACAACCAATTGTCTCTTGTCCCCAATCACACTGCCCCTTAGTGTCCTCCCTGGTAACTGGTCTCCCACTCTACTACCCTTCAGTGAGAAATATTACCCTGATTTCACACAGAAACACAACCAATTGTCTCTTGTCCCCAATCACACTGCCCCTTAGTGTCCTCCCTGGTAACTGGTCTCCCACTCTACTACCCTTCAGTGAAAAATATTACCCTGATTTCACACAGAAACACAACCAATTGTCTCTTGTCCCCAATCACACTGCCCCTTAGTGTCCTCCCTGGTAACTGGTCTCCCACTCTACTACCCTTCAGTGAAAAATATTACCCTGATTTCACACAGAAACACAACCAATTGTCTCTTGTCCCCAATCACACTGCCCCTTAGTGTCCTCCCTGGTAACTGGTCTCCCACTCTACTACCCTTCAGTGAAAAATATTACCCTGATTTCACACAGAAACACAACCAATTGTCTCTTGTCCCCAATCACACTGCCCCTTAGTGTCCTCCCTGGTAACTGGTCTCCCACTCTACTACCCTTCAGTGAGAAATATTACCCTGATTTCACACAGAAACACAACCAATTATCTCTTGTCCCCAATCACACTGCCCCTTAGTGTCCTCCCTGGTAACTGGTCTCCCACTCTACTACCCTTCAGTGAGAAATATTACCCTGATTTCACACAGAAACACAACCAATTGTCTCTTGTCCCCAATCACACTGCCCCTTAGTGTCCTCCCTGGTAACTGGTCTCCCACTCTACTACCCTTCAGTGAAAAATATTACCCTGATTTCACACAGAAACACAACCAATTGTCTCTTGTCCCCAATCACACTGCCCCTTAGTGTCCTCCCTGGTAACTGGTCTCCCACTCTACTACCCTTCAGTGAAAAATATTACCCTGATTTCACACAGAAACACAACCAATTGTCTCTTGTCCCCAATCACACTGCCCCTTCGTGTCCCCCCTGGTAACTGGTCTCCCACTCTACTACCCTTCAGTGAAAAATATTACCCTGATTTCACACAGAAACACAACCAATTGTCTCTTGTCCCCAATCACACTGCCCCTTAGTGTCCTCCCTGGTAACTGGTCTCCCACTCTACTACCCTTCAGTGAAAAATATTACCCTGATTTCACACAGAAACACAACCAATTGTCTCTTGTCCCCAATCACACTGCCCCTTAGTGTCCTCCCTGGTAACTGGTCTCCCACTCTACTACCCTTCAGTGAGAAATATTACCCTGATTTCACACAGAAACACAACCAATTGTCTCTTGTCCCCAATCACACTGCCCCTTAGTGTCCTCCCTGGTAACTGGTCTCCCACTCTACTACCCTGATTTCACACACAAACACAACCAATTGTCTCTTGTCCCCAATCACACTGCCCCTTAGTGTCCTCCCTGGTAACTGGTCTCCCACTCTATTACCCTTCAGTGAGAAATATTACCCTGATTTCACACAGAAACACAACCAATTGTCTCTTCCTTAGTGTCCTCCCTGGTAACTGGTCTCCCACTCTATTACCCTTCAGTGAAAAATATTACCCTGATTTCACACAGAAAACACAACCAATTGTCTCTTGTCCCCAATCACACTGCCCCTTAGTGTCCTCCCTGGTAACTGGTCTCCCACTCTACTACCCTTCAGTGAGAAATATTACCCTGATTTCACAACAGAAAACACAACCAATTGTCTCTTGTCCCCAATCACACTGCCCCTTAGTGTCCCTCCCTGGTAACTGGTCTCCCACTCCACTACCCTTCAGTGAAAAATATTACCCTGATTTCACACAGAAACACAACCAATTGTCTCTTGTCCCCAATCACACTGCCCCTTAGTGTCCTCCCTGGTAACTGGTCTCCCACTCTACTACCCTTCAGTGAAAAATATTACCCTGATTTCACACAGAAAACACAACCAATTGTCTCTTGTCCCCCAATCACACTGCCCCTTAGTGTCCTCCCTGGTAACTGGTCTCCCACTCTACTACCCTTCAGTGAAAAATATTACCCTGATTTCACACAGAAACACAACCAATTGGTCTCTTGTCCCCAATCACACTGCCCCTTAGTGTCCTCCCTGGTAACTGGTCTCCCACTCTACTTACCCTTCAGTGAAAAATATTACCCTGATTTCACACAGAAACACAACCAATTGTCTCTTGTCCCCAATCACACTGCCCCTTAGTGTCCTCCCTGGTAACTGGTCTCCCGACTCTACTACCCTTCAGTGAAAAATATTACCCTGATTTCACACAGAAAACACAACCAATTGTCTCTTGTCCCCCAATCACACTGCCCCTTAGTGTCCTCCCTGGTAACTGGTCTCCCACTCTACTACCCTTCAGTGAAAAATATTACCCTGATTTCACACAGAAACACAACCAAATTGTCTCTTGTCCCCAATCACACTGCCCCTTAGTGTCCTCCCTGGTAACTGGTCTCCCACTCTACTACCCTTCAGTGAAAAATATTACCCTGATTTCACACAGAAACACAACCAATTGTCTCTTGTCCCCAATCACACTGCCCCTTAGTGTCCTCCCTGGTAACTGGTCTCCCCACTCTACTACCCTTCAGTGAAAAATATTACCCTGATTTCACACAGAAACACAACCAATTGTCTCTTGTCCCCAATCACACTGCCCCTTAGTGTCCTCCCTGGTAACTGGTCTCCCACTCTACTACCCTTCAGTGAGAAAATATTACCCTGATTTCACACAGAAACACAACCAATTATCTCTTGTCCCCAATCACACTGCCCCTTAGTGTCCTCCCTGGTAACTGGTCTCCCACTCTACTACCTTCAGTGAAAAATATTACCCTGATTTCACACAGAAACACAACCAATTGTCTCTTGTCCCCAATCACACTGCCCCTTAGTGTCCTCCCTGGTAACTGGTCTCCCACTCTACTACCCTTCAGTGAAAAAATATTACCCTGATTTCACACAGAAAACACAACCAATTGTCTCTTGTCCCCAATCACACTGCCCCTTCGTGTCCTCCCTGGTAACTGGTCTCCCACTCTACTACCCTTCAGTGAGAAATATTACCCTGATTTCACACAGAAACACAACCAATTGTCTCCTGTCCCCAATCACACTGCCCTCTTAGTGTCCTCCCTGGTAACTGGTCTCCCACTCTACTACCCTTCAGTGAAAAATATTACCCTGATTTCACACAGAAACACAACCAATTGTCTCTTGTCCCCAATCACACTGCCCTTCGTGTCCTCCCTGGTAACTGGTCTCCCACTCTACTACCCTTCAGTGAGAAATATTACCCTGATTTCACACAGAAACACAACCAATTGTCTCTTGTCCCCAATCACACCTGCCCCTTAGTGTCCTCCCTGGTAACTGGTCTCCCACTCTACTACCCTTCAGTGAGAAATATTACCCTGATTTCACACAGAAACACAACCAATTGTCCTCTTGTCCCCAATCACACTGCCCCTTAGTGTCCTCCCTGGTAACTGGTCTCCCACTCTACTACCCTTCAGTGAGAAATATTACCCTGATTTCACACAGAAACACAAACCAATTGTCTCTTGTCCCCAATCACACTGCCCCTTAGTGTCCTCCCTGGTAACTGGTCTCCCACTCTACTACCCTTCAGTGAAAAATATTACCCTGATTTCACACAGAAACACAACCAATTGCCTCTTGTCCCCAATCACACTGCCCCTTCGTGTCCCCCCTGGTAACTGGTCTCCCCACTCTACTACCCTTCAGTGAAAAATTATTACCCTGATTTCACACAGAAACACAACCAATTGTCTCTTGTCCCCCAATCACACTGCCCCTTAGTGTCCTCCCCTGGTAACTGGTCTCCCACTCTTACTACCCTTCAGTGAAAAATATTACCCCTGATTTCACACAGAAACACAACCAATTGTCTCTTGTCCCCAATCACACTGCCCCTTAGTGTCCTCCCTGGTAACTGGTCTCCCACTCTACTACCCTTCAGTGAAAAATATTACCCTGATTTCACACAGAAACACAACCAATTGTCTCTTGTCCCCAATCACACTGCCCCTTAGTGTCCTCCCTGGTAACTGGTCTCCCACTCTACTACCCTTCAGTGAGAAATATTACCCTGATTTCACACAGAAACACAACCAATTGTCTCTTGTCCCCAATCACACTGCCCCTTAGTGTCCTCCCTGGTAACTGGTCTCCCACTCTACTACCCTTCAGTGAAAAATATTACCCTGATTTCACACAGAAACACAACCAATTGTCCTCTTGTCCACAATCACACTGCCCCTTAGTGTCCTCCCTGGTAACTGGTCTCCCACTCTACTACCCTTCAGTGAAAAAATATTACCCTGATTTCACACAGAAACACAACCAATTGTCTCTTGTCCCCAATCACACTGCCCCTTAGTGTCCTCCCTGGTAACTGGTCTCCCACTCTACTACCCTTCAGTGAAAAATATTACCCTGATTTCACACAGAAACACAACCAATTGTCTCTTGTCCCCCAATCACACTGCCCCTTAGTGTCCTCCCTGGTAACTGGTCTCCCACTCTACTACCCTTCAGTGAAAAATATTACCCTGATTTCACACAGAAACACAACCAATTGTCTCTTGTCCCCAAATCCACACTGCCCCTTAGTGTCCCTCCCTGGTAACTGGTCTCCCACTCTACTACCCTTCAGAGAAAAATATTACCCTGATTTCACACAGAAACACAACCAATTGTCTCTTGTCCCCAATCACACTGCCCCTTAGTGTCCTCCCTGGTAACTGGTCTCCCACTCTACTACCCTTCAGTGAAAAATATTACCCTGATTTCACACAGAAACACAACCAATTGTCTCTTGTCCCCAATCACACTGCCCCTTAGTGTCCTCCCTGGTAACTGGTCTCCCACTCTACTACCCTTCAGTGAAAAATATTACCCTGATTTCACACAGAAACACAACCAATTGTCTCTTGTCCCCAATCACACTGCCCCTTAGTGTCCTCCCTGGTAACTGGTCTCCCACTCTACTACCCTTCAGTGAAAAAATATTACCCTGATTTCACACAGAAAACACAACCAATTGTCTCTTGTCCCCAATCACACTGCCCCTTAGTGTCCTTCCCTGGTAACTGGTCTCCCACTCTACTACCCTTCAGTGAAAAATATTACCCTGATTTCACACAGAAACACAACCAATTGTCTCTTGTCCCCCAATCACACTGCCCCTTAGTGTCCTCCCTGGTAACTGGTCTCCCCACTCTACTACCCTTCAGTGAGAAATATTACCCTGATTTCACACAGAAACACAACCAATTGTCTCTTGTCCCCAATCACACTGCCCCTTAGTGTCCCTCCCTGGTAACTGGTCTCCCACTCTACTACCCTTCAGTGAGAAATATTACCCTGATTTCACACAGAAACACAACCAATTGTCCTCTTGTCCCCAATCACACTGCCCCTTAGTGTCCTCCCTGGTAACTGGTCTCCCACTCTACTACCCTTCAGTGAAAAATATTACCCTGATTTCACACAGAAACTACAACCAATTGTCTCTTGTCCCCAATCACACTGCCCCTTAGTGTCCTCCCTGGTAACTGGTCTCCCACTCTACTACCCTTCAGTGAAAAATATTACCCTGATTTCACACAGAAACACAACCAATTGTCTCTTGTCCCCAATCACACTGCCCCTTAGTGTCCTCCCTGGTAACTGGTCTCCCACTCTACTACCCTTCAGTGAAAAATATTACCCTGATTTCACACAGAAACACAACCAATTGTCTCTTGTCCCCAATCACACTGCCCCTTAGTGTCCTCCCTGGTAACTGGTCTCCCACTCTACTACCCTTCAGTGAAAAATATTACCCTGATTTCACACAGAAACACAACCAATTGGTCCTCTTGTCCCCAATCACACTGCCCCTTAGTGTCCCCTCCTGGTAACTGGTCTCCCACTCTACTACCCTTCAGTGAAAAATATTACCCTGATTTTCACACAGAAACACAACCAATTGTCTCTTGTCCCCAATCACACTGCCCCTTAGTGTCCTCCCTGGTAACTGGTCTCCCACTCTACTACCCTTCAGTGAAAAATATTACCCTGATTTCACACAGAAACACAACCAATTGTCTCTTGTCCCCAATCACACTGCCCCTTAGTGTCCTCCCTGGTAACTGGTCTCCCACTCTACTACCCTTCAGTGAGAAATATTACCCTGATTTCACACAGAAACACAACCAATTGTCTCTTGTCCCCAATCACACTGCCCCTTAGTGTCCTCCCTGGTAACTGGTCTCCCACTCTACTACCCTTCAGTGAGAAATATTACCCCTGATTTCACACAGAAACACAACCAATTGTCTCTTGTCCCCAATCACACTGCCCCTTAGTGTCCTCCCTGGTAACTGGTCTCCCACTCTATTACCCTTCAGTGAAAAATATTACCCTGATTTCACACAGAAACACAACCAATTGTCTCTTGTCCCCAATCACACTGCCCCTTAGTGTCCTCCCTGGTAACTGGTCTCCCACTCTACTACCCTTCAGTGAGAAATATTACCCTGATTTCACACAGAAACACAACCAATTGTCTCTTGTCCCCAATCACACTGCCCCTTAGTGTCCTCCCTGGTAACTGGTCTCCCACTCCACTACCCTTCAGTGAAAAATATTACCCTGATTTCACACAGAAACACAACCAATTGTCTCTTGTCCCCAATCACACTGCCCCTTAGTGTCCTCCCTGGTAACTGGTCTCCCACTCTACTACCCTTCAGTGAAAAATATTACCCTGATTTCACACAGAAACACAACCAATTGTCTCTTGTCCCCAATCACACTGCCCTTAGTGTCCTCCCTGGTAACTGGTCCTC
This sequence comes from Somniosus microcephalus, assembly GCF_052327205.1. Taxonomy (NCBI): domain Eukaryota; kingdom Metazoa; phylum Chordata; class Chondrichthyes; order Squaliformes; family Somniosidae; genus Somniosus; species Somniosus microcephalus. The sequence goes on along the minus strand of NW_028225187.1, from coordinate 202,507 downwards.
CCACTCTACTACCCTTCAGTGAAAAATATTACCCTGATTTCACACAGAAACACAACCAATTGTCTCTTGTCCCCAATCACACTGCCCCTTAGTGTCCTCCCTGGTAACTGGTCTCCCACTCTATTACCCTTCAGTGAAAAAATATTACCCTGATTTCACACAGAAACACAACCAATTGTCTCTTGTCCCCAATCACACTGCCCCTTAGTGTCCTCCCTGGTAACTGGTCTCCCGCTCTACTACCCTTCAGTGAAAAATATTACCCTGATTTCACACAGAAACACAACCAATTGTCTCTTGTCCCCAATCACACTGCCCCTTAGTGTCCTCCCTGGTAAACTGGTCTCCCACTCTACTACCCTTCAGTGAAAAATATTACCCTGATTTCACACAGAAACACAACCAATTGTCTCTTGTCCCCAATCACACTGCCCCTTAGTGTCCTCCCTGGTAACTGGTCTCCCACTCTACTACCCCTTCAGTGAAAAATATTACCCTGATTTCACACAGAAACACAACCAATTGTCTCTTGTCCCCAATCACACTGCCCCTTAGTGTCCCTCCCTGGTAACTGGTCTCCCACTCTACTACCCTTCAGTGAAAAATATTACCCTGATTTCACACAGAAACACAAACCAATTGTCTCTTGTCCCCAATCACACTGCCCCTTAGTGTCCTCCCTGGTAACTGGTCTCCCACTCTACTACCCTTCAGTGAGAAATATTACCCTGATTTCACACAGAAACACAACCAATTATCTCTTGTCCCCAATCACACTGCCCCTTAGTGTCCTCCCTGGTAACTGGTCTCCCACTCTACTACCCTTCAGTGAGAAATATTACCCTGATTTCACACAGAAACACAACCAATTGTCTCCTGTCCCCAATCACACTGCCCCTTAGTGTCCTCCCTGGTAACTGGTCTCCCACTCTACTACCCTTCAGTGAAAAATATTACCCTGATTTCACACAGAAAACACAACCAATTGTCTCTTGTCCCCAATCACACTGCCCCTTCGTGTCCTCCCTGGTAACTGGGTCTCCCACTCTACTACCCTTCAGTGAAAAATATTACCCTGATTTCACACAGAAACACAACCAATTGCCTCTTGTCCCCAATCACACTGCCCCTTAGTGTCCTCCCTGGTAAACTGGTCTCCCACTCTACTACCCTTCAGTGAAAAAATATTACCCTGATTTCACACAGAAACACAACCAATTGTCTCTTGTCCCCAATCACACTGCCCCTTAGTGTCCTCCCTGGTAACTGGTCTCCCCACTCTACTACCCTTCAGTGAAAAAATATTACCCTGATTTTCACACAGAAACACAACCAATTGTCTCTTGTCCCCAATCACACTGCCCCTTAGTGTCCCTCCCTGGTAACTGGTCTCCCACTCTACTACCCTTCAGTGAAAAATATTACCCTGATTTCACACAGAAACACAACCAATTGTCTCCTGTCCCACAATCACACTGCCCCTTAGTGTCCTCCCTGGTAACTGGGTCTCCCACTCTATTACCCTTCAGTGAGAAATATTACCCTGATTTCACACAGGAAACACAACCAATTGTCTCTTGTCCCCAATCACACTGCCCCTTAGTGTCCTCCCTGGTAACTGGTCTCCCACTCTACTACCCTTCAGTGAGAAAATATTACCCTGATTTCACACACAAACACAACCAATTGTCTCTTGTCCCCCAATCACACTGCCCCTTAGTGTCCTCCCTGGTAACTGGTCTCCCACTCTACTACCCTTCAGTGAAAAATATTACCCTGATTTCACACAGAAACACAACCAATTGTCTCTTGTCCCCAATCACACTGCCCCTTAGTGTCCTCCCTGGTAACTGGTCTCCCACTCTACTACCCTTCAGTGAAAAATATTACCCTGATTTCACACAGAAACACAACCAATTGTCTCTTGTCCCCAATCACACTGCCCCTTAGTGTCCTCCCTGGTAACTGGTCTCCCACTCTACTACCCTTCAGTGAAAAATATTACCCTGATTTCACACACAGAAACACAACCAATTGTCTCCTGTCCACAATCACACTGCCCCTTAGTGTCCTCCCTGGTAACTGGTCTCCCACTCTATTACCCTTCAGTGAGAAATATTACCCTGATTTCACACAGAAACACAACCAATTGTCTCTTGTCCCCAATCACACTGCCCCTTAGTGTCCTCCCTGGTAACTGGTCTCCCACTCTACTACCCTTCAGTGAGAAATATTACCCTGATTTCACACACAAACACAACCAATTGTCTCTTGTCCCCAATCACACTGCCCCTTAGTGTCCTCCCTGGTAACTGGTCTCCCACTCTATTACCCTTCAGTGAGAAATATTACCCTGATTTCACACAGAAACACAACCAATTGTCTCTTGTCCCCAATCACACTGCCCCTTAGTGTCCTCCCTGGTAACTGGTCTCCCACTCTACTAACCCTTCAGTGAAAAATATTACCCTGATTTCACACAGAAACACAACCAATTGTCTCTTGTCCCCAATCACACTGCCCCTTAGTGTCCTCCCCTGGTAACTGGTCTCCCACTCTACTACCCTTCAGTGAAAAATATTACCCTGATTTCACACACAAACACAAACAATTGTCTCTTGTCCCCAATCACACTGCCCCTTAGTGTCCTCCCTGGTAACTGGTCTCCCCACTCTACTACCCTTCAGTGAGAAATATTACCCTGATTTCACACAGAAACACAACCAATTGTCCTCTTGTCCCCAATCACACTGCCCCCTTAGTGTCCTCCCTGGTAACTGGTCTCCCACTCTACTACCCTTCAGTGAGAAATATGACCCTGATTTCACACAGAAACACAACCAATTGTCTCTTGTCCCCAATCACACTGCCCCTTAGTGTCCTCCCTGGTAAACTGGTCTCCCACTCTACTACCCTTCAGTGAAAAATATTACCCTGATTTCACACAGAAACCACAACCAATTGTCTCTTGTCCCCAATCACACTGCCCCTTCGTGTCCTCCCTGGTAAACTGGTCTCCCACTCTACTACCCTTCAGTGAAAAAATATTACCCTGATTTCACACAGCAAACACAACCAATTGTCTCTTGTCCCCAATCACACTGCCCCTTAGTGTCCTCCCTGGTAACTGGTCTCCCACTCTATTACCCTTCAGTGAAAAATATTACCCTGATTTCACACAGAAAACACAACCAATTGTCTCTTGTCCCCAATCACACTGCCCCTTAGTGTCCTCCCCTGGTAACTGGTCTCCCACTCTACTACCCTTCAGTGAAAAATATTACCCTGATTTCACACAGAAATACAACCAATTGTCTCTTGTCCCCAATCACACTGCCCCTTAGTGTCCTCCCTGGTAACTGGTCTCCCACTCTACTACCCTTCAGTGAAAAATATTACCCTGATTTCACACAGTAACACAACCAATTGTCTCTTGTCCCCAATCACACTGCCCCTTAGTGTCCTCCCTGGTAACTGGTCTCCCACTCTACTACCCTTCAGAGAAAAATATTACCCTGATTTCACACAGAAACACAACCAATTGTCTCTTGTCCCCAATCACACTGCCCCTTAGTGTCCTCCCTGGTAACTGGTCTCCCACTCTACTACCCTTCAGTGAAAAATATTACCCTGATTTCACACAGAAACACAACCAATTGTCTCTTGTCCCCAATCACACTGCCCCTTAGTGTCCTCCCTGGTAACTGGTCTCCCACTCTATTACCCTTCAGTGAAAAATATTACCCTGATTTCACACAGAAACACAACCAAATTGTCTCTTGTCCCCAATCACACTGCCCCTTAGTGTCCTCCCTGGTAACTGGTCTCCCACTCTACTACCCTTCAGTGAGAAATATTACCCTGATTTTCACACAGAAACACAACCAATTGTCTCTTGTCCCCAATCACACTGCCCCTTAGTGTCCTCCCTGGTAACTGGTCTCCCACTCTACTACCCTTCAGTGAAAAATATTACCCTGATTTCACACAGAAACACAACCAATTGTCTCTTGTCCCCAATCACACTGCCCCTTAGTGTCCTCCCTGGTAACTGGTCTCCCACTCTACTACCTTCAGTGAAAAATATTACCCTGATTTCACACAGAAACACAACCAATTGTCTCTTGTCCCCAATCACACTGCCCCTTAGTGTCCTCCCTGGTAACTGGGTCTCCCACTCTACTACCCTTCAGTGAAAAATATTACCCTGATTTCACACAGAAACACAACCAATTGTCTCTTGTCCCCAATCACACACTGCCCCTTAGTGTCCTCCCTGGTAACCTGGTCTCCCACTCTATTACCCTTCAGTGAAAAATATTACCCTGATTTCACACAGAAACACAACCAATTGTCTCTTGTCCCCAATCACACTGGCCCCTTAGTGTCCTCCCTGGTAACTGGTCTCCCACTCTACTACCCTTCAGTGAGAAAATATTACCCTGATTTCAACACAGAAACACAACCAATTGTCCTCTTGTCCCCAATCACAACTGCCCCTTAGTGTCCTCCCTGGTAACTGGTCTCCCACTCTACTACCCTTCAGTGAAAAATATTACCCTGATTTCACACAGAAACACAACCAATTGTCTCTTGTCCCCAATCACACTGCCCCTTTAGTGGTCCTCCCTGGTAACTGGTCTCCCACTCTACTACCCTTCAGGTGAAAAATATTACCCTGATTTCACACAGAAACACAACCAATTGTCTCTTGTCCCCCAATTCACAGCTGCCCCTTAGTGTCCTCCCTGGTAACTGGTCTCCCACTCTACTACCCTTCAGTGAAAATATTACCCTGATTTTCACACAGAAACACAACCAATTGTCTCTTGTCCCCAATCACACTGCCCCTTAGGTGTCCTCCCTGGTAACTGGTCTCCCACTCTACTACCCTTCAGTGAGAAATATTACCCTGATTTCACACAGAGAAACACAATTCCAA
>NW_028225187.1:87510-197065 GCF_052327205.1 Somniosus microcephalus | reverse complement strand
CAGCTCAACCCTCTTCCTATTGGTCAGTGCTCCCGTCAGTCAGAATCACATTGCTGCGGCTCAATCCGCTCCGTTCGGCGTCCGCGGAGGTCCCGCCCGCTCGCCAGACTCTCAGGTTTGGTTTTCCTCGTATTTTACTTTATAATCTCGCTCTCCGCTCCCCCCTCACCTCGATTTAAATCGATTCCCCAAACACTTGACTTTACCCCGGCCGCTGATTCCGCCTCTTCCCTGGGCCCGGCCTTCCGTCTGCTCCCGGGAAGCCTCGCGCAGGCGCACTGGCAGCCTGGTGTTGGGGTGAGGGGCCGAATGAGCATGCGTGGCCCCGCCTCTCCACATTTAAAGGGACACCCGCCCCTCCACATTTAAAGGGACACCCGCCCCCTCCACATTTAAAGGGACACCCGCCCCCTCCACATTTAAAGGGACACCCGCCCCCCTCTCGTGTGTTTTTCTGATTAAAGGGACTGTGACAATTCCCCCAGCCACTGCACTTTAGCAAGGATGTGAAAGACATTGAGAGCCAGCCAGTGGCTCCGTTGGGAGCACCCTCGTCTCTCAGTCAGAAAGTTGTGGGTTCAACGTCCCCACTCCAGGGACTCGAGCACATAAACCTAGGCTGACGCTCTGGGGCAGTGCCGAAGGAGTGCCGCGCTGTCGGAGGGGCAGTACTGAGGGACCGCCGTGCTGTCGGAGGGGCAGTATTGAGGGAGCGCCGCACTGTTGGAGGGGCAGTACTGAGGGAGCGCCGCGCTGTCGGAGGGGCAGTACTGAGGGAGTGCTGCACTGTCGGAAGGGCAGTACTGAGGGAGCCCTGCACTGTCGGAGGGGCAGTACTGAGGGAGCGTTGCACTGTCGGAGGAGCAGTACTGAGGGAGCGCTGCACTATCGAAGAGGCAGTACTGAGGGAGCGCCGCACTGTCGGAGGAGCAGTACTGAGGGAGCACTGCACTATCGGAGAGGCAGTACTGAGGGAGCGCTGCACTGTCGGAGGGGCAGTACTGAGGGAGTGCTGCACTGTCGGAGGGCCGTCTTTCGGAAGAGACATTCAGGTGCACATAAAAGATCCCATTATTTCGAAGAAGGGCAGGAGAGTTATCCCCGGTGTCCTGGCCATTATTTATCATGGAAATTGGCTGCAGTGTTTCCAAAATTACAACAGCGACTACACTTCATAAAGTAATTCATTGGCTGTAAAACCGTTGGTCGTGAAAGGCGCTGTATAAAGACCAGTCTTTATTTATTTTCTCTCCTGTATTTACATTAATTACTTATATAAACCTCTTTTACTGTCTCTTGCAAGAGGAGGAATTGCAGACGGGCAGCTTAATGCAAACTTCACACGAAGATCTGACAGAGTCACTCGATTCATCAGGACCTGAATATCATCGACATATGGAAGCGGAAAGCAGCAATCAGAGTGCGGGCAAACTGCACACGTGTCTTGTGTATGGACATGGATTCAACCGAACGAGCAGCCTGGGGAGGCACAAGTGTAACCAAAGCAAGGAGAGTCTATGTAAATGTCGGGAATGTGGGAAGGGATTCAGTTGCCTCTCCGAGCTGGAGACTCATCAACGCAGTCACTCCGTGAAATGGCCGTTCACCTGCTCCGTGTGTGGGAAGGGATTCACTCATTCAGGCTCCCTGCAGAGACACCGGCGAGTTCACACTGGGGAGAAGCCGTTCGCCTGCTCTCACTGTGAGAAGAGGTTTAACCAGTCTTGCAACCTGTTGATACACGAGCGTGTTCACACCGATGAGAGACCTTTTCAGTGCTTCGACTGCAAGAAGGGCTTCAGAAGATCCAGCGAACTGATACAGCACCACCAGCGAGTTCACACCAGGGAGAGGTCGTTCACCTGCTCCGTGTGTGGGAAGGGATTCACTCTCTCCTCCACCCTGCAGACACACCAGCGAGTTCACACTGGGGAGAGGCCGTTCACCTGCTCCGAGTGCGGGAAAGGGTTCACTCTCTCCTCCACCCTGCTGACACACCGGGAAGTGGCCGTTCTCCTGCTCCGAGTGCGGAAAAAGATTCACTCGTCCCTCCTCTCTGCGGGAACACCAGCTGGTTCACACTGACGAGAGGCCATTCTCCTGCTCCGAGTGCGGGAAAGGATTCACTCGTCCCTCCGCTCTGCTGATACACCAGCGAGTTCACACTAACGAGAGGCCGTTCTCCTGCTCCGAGTGCGGGAAAGGATTCCGTCGTTCATTCCACCTGCAGACACACCAGTGAGTTCACACTGACGAGAGGCCGTTCACCTGCTCCGAGTGCGGGAAAGGATTCACATGTTCCGACTCCCTGCGGGAACACCAGCGCGTTCACACTGATGAGAGGCCGTTCACCTGCTCCGAGTGCGGGAAAGGTTTCACTCGTCCCTCCGCTCTGCTGATACACCAGCGCGTTCACACTGATGAGAGGCCGTTCTCCTGCTCCGAGTGCGGGAAAGGATTCCGTCGTTCATTCCACCTGCAGACACACCAGTGAGTTCACACTGACGAGAGGCCGTTCACCTGCTCCGAGTGCGGGAAAGGATTCACATGTTCCGACTCTCTGCGGGAACACCAGCTGGTTCACACTGATGAGAGGCCGTTTAAATGTTCCGACTGCGACAAGAGTTTCAAATGCTCCAAGGGCCTAGAGATGCATCAACGCATCCACACCGGGGAGAGGCCGTTCAGCTGCTCTCGCTGTGGGAAGAGGTTTACCCACTCATCCGGTCTTTGGAAACACCAGCGCACTCACACTGGGAAGATGCCGTTCCCCTGCTCAGTGTGTGAAAAGGGATTCACCAGTTCAACTCACCTGCTGAGACACCAGCGAGTTCACACCTGAGCGCACTGGTCCCATTCTGCTGTTAATCACATGAAGGACTATTCTGTGTTAATAATGGCAATTAGGGGGCTGGGGGGCGGTTTGAAGATGCTGATAATAATCCCAGTAACTAGGCTGGCGTTTAAGAGGGTCAGCCTCGGCTCAGTGGGTGACACTTAACTCTAGATTCAGAAGGTCGTGGATTTGAGTCCCACTCTGGAGACTTGAGACTGACACTCCAGGGCAGTACTGAGGGAGAGCTGCTCTGTCAGAGGTGCTATCTTTACGATGCGATGTTAAACCGCTGCCCCGTCTGCCCTCTCAGGTGGGTGTAAAAGATCCCGTGGCCGCTATTTTGAAAAACGGAAGTGAGAAAGAATCTCGACTTGGAAGATCAGGAAGTAGATGTGAAACTGTAATGTCACTTGAAATGATTGTAAGACTGAATTTAACTGTGACTGTAATAATTTTATTTTGTAGTAACAGAGCGTGAGAAAAACCAGTACGAATCCAGTATGAGGTGATTTTGGTGGTGCCTCCTGTGTCACTACCACCACAACTACCATGGTTTACGGGTCTAACAGGACCTGTCCCACCAACCAACACGTTTTTAAGTAGGAGCTGCACAGTTATGTGGCACAATTCAGACCCGACATTCCCCTATTGTTTGAGGGTTTCAGTGAGCTCATGATACGACTGAACTCCTCCCTAAAGCATTTTTTGTGTTTTGGAGCAAGACAACTGGAGAATAGATATTGAAATTGAAAGCATAAGGGACAACACACACTGGTGGGATATTGGGCTTAATACATTAGCATGCCCTTAGGCTCGTATTATTTCACACGCTCTGGTTGTTCTCCAACTTGAAATGATTTTGTATTTGAGATATGTAACCCATGTAGTAAAACTTTGAACTATGTAAGATCAGAAGTTTGTTTAAGATCTACCCAGTTAAACACAAATGTCACAAGGTAAGGAGTCAAAAATTGTTAGGACTAATAAGACAACATAGGGACAAACATGGAAATTCCTCATTGGATTAGGATAATTTCCCATGTACTGGTCATAGCCCAACTTGTAGTAATGATGTGCTTACTACACCTGCTACCTGAAACACCTAAAGTCCAATGCCCAATCACATTTAAATATGGTCACAGCCCAGAACATGTTAGAGTTACATAAACGGAAGAAAAATAATCCATATGTAAGATTTTAGTTTAGAGGGGTCGGCAAATGCCTCGCCCTCAAGGTAGGGATATGTAGGATAGGGTGTACCTGTAGGATTTAGTAAACATTATTAAGATTCGATAACCATTCTAATATAACTATAATATGTGAAATTGTACGTTAAGATCCAAAAAGCCTGTATAAAATGGAGACTGACTGAGGGCAAAGCAGGATGGGATTATACCAACCTGACTAAAAAGCTCTGTTTAAAATTACTGAAGTAATGGAATGTTGTGCTAAGTTTATGGAGACGAGGAATTCAGCAATATTATGCTTAAAGAGATAAAAACTAGAGAGATAGATAAGAGTTGGAGACGTCCTTCATTGGTCCAGCTATCGGATGGACCGTCTGTTTTGTCAACATTCTGGGGAGTGTTCTGTGAAAAGTGAAGATCTGAGATAAGGGTACTTTGTTATGCATGGAGAAAAAGTCGGAAGGATCAAACAAGGTCATAAGGTGGGTAACGAGGGAAGCAAGACTTTTCACCAGGTATTAGAGGGTTAATTACTGCCACGTAGGCAAAACAAGAGGGAAAAGGGTATAAAGATACAGTTTTTGAACATCGAAAGCAGCGTACCGTGTAATCAGAGATTGATAGGAGCTTCGGTCAACAGAACACAGCAAGATCCCAAGTAAGCGCGCATGGGTCAACGGAACACAGCAAGATACATCAGGAGACTTGCGCCACGCTCGCTCGGAAGGAACGCCGGGGTTTGAACGAACAGACTGTGACTATCTTCTTGTTAAGTATTACTTCTTTGTACTGGATTTTTAATGCTTAATAAACCTGTTTTACTGATACACAATATACCTGTACCCAGAGTGGTTTGTGTAGTCACGGACTGTTTTACTGATACACAATATACCTGTACCCAGAGTGGTTTGTGTAGTCACGGACTGTTTTACTGATACACAATATACCTGTACCCAGAGTGGTTTGTGTAGTCACAGACTGTTTTACTGATACACAATATACCTCGACCCAGAGTGGTTTGTGTAGTCATGGACTGTTTTACTGATACACAATATACCTGTACCCAGAGCGGTTTGTGTAGTCACGGACTGTTTTACTGATACACAACATACCTGGACCCAGAGTGGTTTGTGTAGTCACGGACTGTTTTACTGATACACAATATACCTGTACCCAGAGTGGTTTGTGTAGTCACGGACTGTTTTACTGATACACAATATACCTCGACCCAGAGTGGTTTGTGTAGTCACGGACTGTTTTACTGATACACAATATACCTGTACCCAGAGTGGTTTGTGTAGTCACGGACTGTTTTACTGATGCACAATATACCTGGACCCAGAGTGGTTTGTGTAGTCACGGACTGTTTTACTGATACACAATATACCTGGACCCAGAGTGGTTTGTGTAGTCACGGACTGTTTTACTGATACACAATATACCTGTACCCAGAGTGGTTTGTGTAGTCATGGACTGTTTTACTGATACACAATATACCTGGACCCAGAGTGGTTTGTGTAGTCACGGACTGTTTTACTGATACACAATATACCTGTACCCAGAGTGGTTTGTGTAGTCATGGACTGTTTTACTGATACACAATATACCTGGACCCAGAGTGGTTTGTGTAGTCATGGACTGTTTTACTGATACACAACATACCTGGACCCAGAGTGGTTTGTGTAGTCACGGACTGTTTTACTGATACACAATATACCTGGACCCAGAGTGGTTTGTGTAGTCACGGACTGTTTTACTGATACACAATATACCTGGACCCAGAGCGGTTTGTGTAGTCACGGACTGTTTTACTGATACACAATATACCTGGACCCAGAGTGGTTTGTGTAGTCACGGACTGTTTTACTGATACACAATATACCCGTACCCAGAGTGGTTTGTGTAGTCACGGACTGTTTTACTGATACACACTATACCTGGACCCAGAGTGGTTTGTGTAGTCACGGACTGTTTTACTGATACACAATATACCTGGACCCAGAGTGGTTTGTGTAGTCACGGACTGTTTTACTGATACACAATATACCTGGACCCAGAGTGGTTTGTGTAGTCACGGACTGTTTTACTGATACACACTATACCTGGACCCAGAGCGGTTTGTGTAGTCACGGACTGTTTTACTGATACACAATATACCTGTACCCAGGGTGGTTTGTGTAGTCACGGACTGTTTTACTGATACACAATATACTTGGACCCAGGGTGGTTTGTGTAGTCACGGACACATTATTATAAGAGCCTTTGAAAGCTACATCAGTCATCGGGAAAATGCTGCAATCCATTGTTAAGGAAGTGGTATCAAGTCACTTAGAAAATCATAACATGATTCGGCAGAGTCAACATGGTTTTATGGAAAGGAAATCGTGTTTGACAAATTTATTAGAGTTTTTTGAGGATGTAACTAGCAGGGTAGATGGAGGGGAACCAGTGGATGTAGTATATTTGGATTTCCAAAAGGCATTCGATAAGGTGCCACATAAAAGGTTATTACACAAGATTAGGGCTCATGGTGTTGGTGGTAATAAAGTAGCATGGATCAAGGATTGGTTAACGGACTGAAAACAGAGAGCAGGGATAAACAGATCTTTTTCAGGTTGGCAGGCTGTATCTAGTGGGGTGCCGCATGGATCAGTGTTGGGGCCTCAGCTATTTACAATCTATACTAATGACCTGGATGAAGGGACCGAGTGTAATGTATCCAAGTTTGCTGATGATACAAAGCTTGGTGGGACAGTAAGCTGTGAGGAGCCTTTGGACCTTCTGACAATCACCTTAAATCTGTCCTCTGGTTCTCGAGCCTTCCGCCAATGGGAACAGTTTCCCTCTATCTACTCTGTCCAGACCCCCTCACGATTTTGAACACCTCCATCAAATCTCCTCTCAACCTTCTCTGCTCTAAGGAGAACAACCCCAGCTTCTCCAGTCTCTCCACATAACTGAAGTCCCTCATTCCTGGAACCATTCCTCTCTAAGGCCTCTCTAAGGCCTTCACATCCTTCCTAAAGTGCGGTGCCCAGAATTGGACACAATAAGAAAGAAAGACTTGCATTTATAAGAACATAAGAAATAGGAGCAGGAGTCGGCCATTTGGCCCTTCGAGCCTGCTCCGCCATTCAGTGAGATCATGGCTGCTCTTCTGCCTCAACTCCATTCACCGGCCCTATCGCCCTATCCCTTGATGCCCTTACTAGTCAGAAATCTATCGACCTCTGTTTTGAATATACTCAATGACTGAGCCTCCACAGCCCTCTGAGGTAGAGAATTCCAAAGATTCACCACACTCTGTGTGGAGAAATTTCTTCTCATCTCAGTCCTGAATGGCCTACCCTTTATCCTGAGGCTGTGACCCCTGTTTCTAGACTCCCCAGCCAAGGGAAACATTCTCCCAGCATCCACCCTATCAAGCCCTGTAATAATTTTGTATGCTTCAATGAGATCCTCTCTCATTCTTCTGAATTCAAGAGAATACAGGCCTAGTTTACTCAATCTCTTCTCATACGACAGTCCCGCCATCCCAGGAATCAATCTCGTGAACCTTTGTTGCACTCCCTCTATGGCAAGTTTATCCTTTCTTAGGTAAGGAGACCAAAATTGTACACAGTACTCCAGGTGTGGTCTCACCAAGGCCCTATATAATTGGAGGAAGCATTGGTGGTACCTCTCCAGTGATTTGAGGTGCACTGGAGCGATACCACCAACGCTGCCTCCGCAAGATCCTGCAAATTCATTGGCAGGATAGACGCACCAACGCCAGTGTTCTCGCTCAGGCCAACATCCCCAGCATCGAAGCTTTGACCACGCTTGATCAGCTCCGGTGGATGGGTCACACTGTCCGCATGCCCAACACAAGACACCCAAAACAAGCCCACTACTCGGAGCTCCGACACGGCAAAAGAGCCCCAGGTGGAGAGGAAATGCTTCAAGGACACCCTCAAAGCCTCCTTGAAAAAGGGCAACATTCCCACTGATAGCTGGGAATTCCTGGTCCAAGACCTGACAAAGTGGAGGAGAAGCTTCCGGGAAGGCGCCGAACACCTCGAGTCCCTTCGCCAGGAGCAAGTGGAAGCCAAGCGCAAACAGCGGAAGGAGCACACGTCAACCCAAGCACCCTACCCACCCGCCGCTTCAACCACCGTCTGCCCCACCTGTGACAGAGACTGTAGGTCCTGCATTGGACTCATCAGCCACCTGAGAACTCATTTTTAATGTGTAAGCAAGTCATCCTCGGTTCCGAGGGACTGCCTAAGAAGAAGACATAACTGGAGTAAGACTTCTTTACTCCTGTACTCGAATCATTTTGTAATGAAGGCCAGCATACCATTTGCCTTCTTAACCGCCTTTCATGACCACTGGACGTCCCAAAGCGCTTTACAGCCAATGAAGTACTTTTTGAAGTGTAGTCACTGTTGTAATGTGGGAAATGCGGCAGCCAATTTGCACACAGCAAGCTCCCACAAACAGCAATGAGATAATGAGCAGATAATCTGCTTTTTCGTCATGTTGATTGTGGGATAAATATCGGGCTCAAAACACCGGGAATAACTTATTCGAAGTAGTACCACGGGATCTTAAACGTCCACCTGAGGGGGCAGACGGGGGCCTCAGGTTAACATCTCATCAGTAAGACAGCACCTCCGACACTGCAGCGCTCCTTCATTACTGCCCCTCCGACATTGCGGCACTCCCACAGCATTGCTTCCCTGACAGTGCAGCGCTCCCTCAGTACTGCCCCTCCGACAGTGCGGCGCTCCCTCAGTACTGCCCCTCCGACAGTGCGGCGCTCCCTCAGTACTGCCCCTCCGACAGTGCACTGCTCCCTCAGTACTGCCCCTCCGACAGTGCGGCGCTCCCTCAGTACTGCCCCTCTGACAGTGCGGCGCTCCCTCAGTACTGCCCCTCCGACAGTGCAGCGCTCCCTCAGTACTGCCGCTCCGACAGTGCGGCGCTCCCTCAGTACTGCCCCTCCGACAGTGCGGTGCTCCCTCAGTACTGCCCCTCTAACAGTGCGGCGCTCCCTCAGCACCGCACTGGAGTGTCTGCCTCGCTTTATATGCTCAAGTCCCTGGAGCGGGACTTGAGCCCAGAACCTACTGACTCTGCTATCCACTGAGCCACAGCTGAATCCAGTCTTTTACACAGTTTCATCATAACTTCCTTGCTTTTGCACTCTACGCCTCTCCTAAAGCAGGGGAGTTATGATGAATTGTTAAACAGTTTTTTTTGCAGAGTGACCAAGGCTGTCTGTAGGAAACAATTTTGCATTTGAAAGAAGCTTGTATTGTGAAGCTTGTGCCCCATTGCCAGGCCCACTGCCTGCGGTCCCTCTCCCAGATTCCAGCCCCAGCTCTGTGCTGCCTGCGGCCCCTCTCCCAGATTCCAGCCCCAGCTCTGTGCTGCCTGCGGCCCCTCTCCCAGATTCCAGCCCCAGCTCTGTGCTGCCTGCGGCCCCTCTCCCAGATTCCAGCCCCAGCTCTGTGCTGCCTGCGGCCCCTCTCCCAGATTCCAGCTCCAGCTCTGTGCTGCCTGCGGCCCCTCTCCCAGATTCCAGCCCCAGCTCTGTGCTGCCTGCGGCCCCTCTCCCAGATTCCAGCCCCAGCTCTGTGCTGCCTGCGGCCCCTCTCCCAGATTCCAGCCCCAGCTCTGTGCTGCCTGAGCTGCTCTCACCTGGGGACAGCGCGTCACAATCGGCCCCAGCGCACCTGAGCTGGAGAGGAAGGCCCCGCCCCCTTGCCGCGCCACCATTGGTTGGAGGACCAGGCCACCCAGTTCAGTCCTCCCACCTCAGCCGTCTTCCTATTGGTCAGAGCTCCCGTCAGTCACAGGCAGGATCGGGCCTCCATCCACTTGATTGGGCCTCTTCCTCTGATGACGTCACAATCGGGCCCCAGCCTCAGCGCCGGAGAGGAGGCCCTGCCCCCTTGCCGCGCCGCCATTGGTTGGAGGACCAGGCCGCCCAGTTCAGTCCTCCCAGCTCAGCCCTCTTCCTATTGGTCCGCGCTCCCGTCAGTCAGAAACACGTTGCTCCGGCTCACTCCGCCCCCCCGAGCGGCTCAATCCGCTCCGTTCGGGCTCCGCGGAGGTCCCGCCCGACTCTCAGGTTTGGTTTTTCCCGTATTTTACTTTATAATCTCGCTCTCCGCTCCCCGCTCACCTCAATTTAAATCGATTCCCCAACACTTTACTTTACCCCGGCCGCTGATTCCGCCTCTTCCACGGGCCCGGCCTTCAGGCTGCTGCCCGGAGGCCCCGCGCAGGCGCACTGGCAGCCTCGTGTTGTGGTGGGGCCGAATAAGCATGCGCAGCCCCCCCTCTCCACATTTAAAGGGACATCCACCCCCTCCACATTTAAAGGGACATCCACCCCCTCCACATTTAAAGGGACATCCACCCCCTCCACATTTAAAGGGACACCCACCCCCCTCCGCATTTCAAGGGACACCCACCCCCCCTCCGCATTTAAAGGGACACCCACCCCCCTCCGCATTTAAAGGGACACCCACCCCTCTCTGCATTTCAAGGGACACCCTCCCCCCTCCGCATTTCAAGGGACACCCTCCCCCCTCCGCATTTCAAGGGACACCCTCCCCCCTCCGCATTTCAAGGGACACCCACCCCCCTCCGTATTTAAAGGGATATCCACCCCCTCCACATTTAAAGGGACACCCACCCCCCTCCGCATTTCAAGGGACACCCACCCCCCCTCCGCATTTCAAGGGACACCCACCCCCCTCCGCATTTAAAGGGACACCCACCCCCCTCCGCATTTCAAGGGACACCCTCCCCCCTCCGCATTTCAAGGGACACCCTCCCCCCTCCGCATTTCAAGGGACACCCACCCCCTCCGTATTTAAAGGGATATCCACCCCCTCCACATTTAAAGGGACACCCACCCCCCTCCGCATTTCAAGGGACACCCACCCCCCCTCCGCATTTAAAGGGACACCCACCCCCCTCCGCATTTAAAGGGACACCCACCCCCTCCGCAGTTAAAGGGACACCCACCCCCCTCCGCATTTCAAGGGACACCCTCCCCCCTCCGCATTTAAAGGGACACCCTCCCCCCTCCGCATTTAAAGGGACACCCACCCCCCTCCGCATTTCAAGGGACACCCTCCCCCCTCCGCATTTAAAGGGACACCCTCCCCCCTCCGCATTTCAAGGGACACCCTCCCCCCTCCGCATTTCAAGGGACACCCTCCCCCCTCCGCATTTCAAGGGACACCCTCCCCCCTCCGCATTTCAAGGGACACCCACCCCCCTCCGTATTTAAAGGGATATCCACCCCCTCCACATTTAAAGGGACACCCACCCCCCTCCACATTTCAAGGGACACCCACCCCCCCTCCGCATTTAAAGGGACACCCACCCCCCTCCGCATTTAAAGGGACACCCACCCCCCTCCGCATTTCAAGGGACACCCTCCCCCCTCCGCATTTCAAGGGACACCCTCCCCCCTCCGCATTTCAAGGGACACCCAGCCCCTCCGTATTTTAAGGGAGATCCACCCCCTCCACATTTAAAGGGACACCCACCCCCCTCCGCATTTCAAGGGACACCCACCCCCCCTCCGCATTTAAAGGGACACCCACCCCCCTCCGCATTTAAAGGGACACCCACCACCTCCGCAGTTAAAGGGACACCCACCCCCCTCCGCATTTCAAGGGACACCCTCCCCCCTCCGCAATTAAAGGGACACCCACCCCCTCCGCAGTTAAAGGGACGCCCACCCCCCTCCGCATTTCAAGGGACACCCTCCCCCCTCCGCATTTAAAGGGACACCCACCCCCTCCGCATTTCAAGGGACACCCTCCCCCCTCCGCATTTCAAGGGACATCCTCCCCCCTCCGCATTTCAAGGGACACCCTCCCCCCTCCGCATTTCAAGGGACACCCTCCCCCCTCCGCATTTCAAGGGACACCCTCCCCCCTCCGCATTTCAAGGGACACCCACCCCCCTCCGTATTTAAAGGGATATCCACCCCCTCCACATTTAAAGGGACACCCACCCCTCTCCACATTTCAAGGGACACCCACCCCCCCTCCGCATTTAAAGGGACACCCACCCCCCTCCGCATTTAAAGGGACACCCACCCCCCTCCGCATTTCAAGGGACACCCTCCCCCCTCCGCATTTCAAGGGACACCCTCCCCCCTCCGCATTTCAAGGGACACCCAGCCCCTCCGTATTTAAAGGGAGATCCACCCCCTCCACATTTAAAGGGACACCCACCCCCCTCCGCATTTCAAGGGACACCCACCCCCCCTCCGCATTTAAAGGGACACCCACCCCCTCCGCGGTTAAAGGGACACCCACCCCCCCTCCGCATTTCAAGGGACACCCTCCCCCCTCCGCAATTAAAGGGACACCCACCCCTTCCGCAGTTAAAGGGACGCCCACCCCCCCCGCATTTCAAGGGACACCCTCCCCCCTCCGCATTTAAAGGGACACCCACCCCCTCCGCATTTAAAGGGACACCCACCCCCTCCGCAGTTAAAGGGACACCCACCCCCCTCCGCAGTTAAAGGGACACCCACCCCCCTCCGCATTTCAAGGGACACCCTCCCCCCTCCGCATTTCAAGGGACACCCTCCCCCCTCCGCATTTCAAGGGACACCCTCCCCCCTCCGCATTTCAAGGGACACCCTCCCCCCTCCGCATTTCAAGGGACACCCACCCCCCTCCGTATTTAAAGGGATATCCACCCCCTCCACATTTAAAGGGACACCCACCCCCTCCACATTTCAAGGGACACCCACCCCCCCCTCCGCATTTAAAGGGACACCCACCCCCCTCCGCATTTAAAGGGACACCCACCCCCCTCCGCATTTAAAGGGACACCCACCCCCCCTCCGCATTTCAAGGGACACCCTCCCCCCTCCGCATTTCAAGGGACACCCTCCCCCCTCCGCATTTCAAGGGACACCCACCCCCTCCGTATTTAAAGGGATATCCACCCCCTCCGCATTTCAAGGGACACCCACCCCCCCTCCGCATTTAAAGGGACACCCACCCCCTCCGCAGTTAAAGGGACACCCACCCCCCTCCGCATTTCAAGGGACACCCTCCCCCCTCCGCAATTAATGGGACACCCACCCCCTCCGCAGTTAAAGGGACGCCCACCCCCCTCCGCATTTCAAGGGACACCCTCCCCCCTCCACATTTCAAGGGACACCCTCCCCCCTCCGCATTTCAAGGGACACCCACCCCCCTCCGCATTTAAAGGGACACCCACCCCCCTCTGCATTTAAAGGGACACCCACCCCCCGCCACATTTGAAAGGACTCCCTCCCCCCTCCGCATTTAAAGGGACACCCTCCCCCCTCCGCATTTAAAGGGACACCCACCCCCTCCACATTTGAAGGGACTCCCTCTCCCCCCTCTCATGTCCTTTACTGTGGAGGAGTAATTCCTGGAGTGTTTACGGGATGGTTTCCTGGACCAATATGTCGAGGAACCAACCAGAGATCAGGCCATCTTAGACTGGGTATTGTGTAACGAGAAAGGATTAATTAGCAATGTTGTTGTACGAGGCCCCTTGGGTTACATAGAAGATAGGAGCAGGCGTAGGCCATTCGGCCCTTCGAGCCTGCTCCGCCATTCAATGAGATCATGGCTAATCATTGAAATTCAGTACCCTGTCCCTGCCTTCTCCCCATATCCCTTGATCCCTTTAGCCTTAAGAAATATATCCAAATCTTTCTTGAATATATTTAATGAACTGGCCTCCACCGGCCTCTGTGGCAGAGAATTCCACAGGTTCACCACTCTCTGGGTGAAGAAATTCCTCCTCATTTCAGTCCTAAATGTCCTACCCCTTATCCTTAGACTATGACCCCTGGTTCTGGACTCCCTGACCATTGGGAACATCCTTCCAGCATCTAGTCTGTCCAGGCAATTAGATCCGTGATTCTTAGGGTATGATGTTTCCCAATAACTACACGGAGGCTGTAACTTAACAATCAACAGGTGTTTACTGGAGTAGGGTAGTCTCAAGACTGCAGTACAGAGGCATGCTCAAAGCTTATATACAGGTGTGGTCACTGCCGGTACTACAGTATACAGGAGCTGTAAAAGTAGTTCTCTCTTAAAGGTACATACACTACACAGGCCTGACAGAATTTTAAAGGTTTCGATGAGAGCCCCTCTCAATCTTCTAAACTCCAGTGAGTATAAGCCCAATCGACACAATCTCTCCTCATACGTCATTCCTGCCATCCCAGGTATCAGCCTGGTGAATCTTCGCTGCACTCCTTGCATAGCAAGAACGTCCTTCCTCAGATAAGGCAACCAAAACTGCACACAATACTCAAGATGTGGTCTCACCAAGGCCCTGTACAACTGCAGCAAGACATCCTTGTTCCTGTACTCAAACCCTCTCGCTACGAAGCCCAACATACCATTTGCCTTCTTAACCGCCTGCTGCACCTGCATGCTTACCTTCAGTGACTGGTGCACAAGGACACCCAGGTTTCGTTGCACTTCCCCTTCTCCCAATCTATTGCCATTTAGATAATAATCTGCCTTCCTGTTTTTGCCACCGA
Organism: Somniosus microcephalus; assembly: GCF_052327205.1. NCBI lineage: Eukaryota > Metazoa > Chordata > Chondrichthyes > Squaliformes > Somniosidae > Somniosus > Somniosus microcephalus. The sequence goes on along the minus strand of NW_028225187.1, from coordinate 182,481 downwards.
AGTGGATAAGCTCACATTTATCCACGTTATATTGCACCTGCCATGTTTCTGCCCAATTACCCAACATGTCCAAATCATCCTGGAGTTTCTCGGCATCCTCCTCACAGCACACACACCCACCCAGCTTTGTCTCATCTGCAAATTTGGAGAAATTACATCTAATTCCCTTGTCCAGATCATCTATCTCTATCTATATATATAAAAGCGGCTCTTCTGTCTGTCCCGATGTCTGTCCCGATGTCTGTCTGTCTGTCCATTCTCTATACGTTTGAAAGTTACAGAGCGTACCAACGCGCGCGTCGCCTCAAAAGAAAGCTTGCGATTCCGGACCGGTCATAGGCGTATTTACGTTTCGGCCGGACAAAAATCCCGCCCGCGGTATCCCAAAAACGTTCAGCGTTCCGCTCATTAGCATCTCATTAGCGACCGTGTGACGTCGAGGTCCACCAATCGGACGGCGAGTTCCTTCCTACAGTTGAGTGTCGAGTGACTCGACGATTGACCAATCCTACGCTTCGGTGACCAGACCGGTCGACCAATGCGTGTGTGGGCGGGCCTTATCCTTCTGAACCGAGGTGAGTGGCCGCCATCTTGATTTTTCACAATTTTTCCCCCCACACTTTCTGTGTGTTAGGGAACTAAGGTAAATATTTTAATGATGTGTTAGGGAATTAAATAACAATTTAATAGGGGGGGGGAGAGCCTCAGGAAATCGCGGGGGGGGAGAGCCTCGGGAAATCGCGGGGGGGGGGAGAGCCTCGGGAAATCGCGGGGGGGGGAGAGCCTCGGGAAATCGCGGGGGGGGGGAGAGCCTCGGGAAATCACGGGGGGGGGGAGAGCCTCGGGAAATCGCGGGGGGGGCGAGCCTCGGGAAATCGCGGGGGGCTCGCGCTGCCCGCACTGACCGTGCATGCACTGACCGCGCATGCACCGCCCGCCCGCCCACAGCGGCCGTCCATCAGCCGCACGATACGCGGGGGACCTCAGCTCCGGACCTCAGGCGCTAGGCAGGGGGAGGGGCCGGAGAGAGGGACAGAGGGGAGTGGGGGAGCGGGGGAGTGGGGGACGGGAGGGAGTGGGGGAGGGGTGGGGGAGTGGGGGAGGGGAGGGGGTGGGGGAGGGTAGGGGTGGGGGAGGGAGGGAGGAAGACAGGGGAGGGGAGGGAGGGAGGGGAGGGAGGGAGAGGAGGGGAGGGGAGGGAGAGAGGGGAGGGAGGGATAGGACAGGGAGAGGACATGACCGGGAGAGGGGGGACACACAGGGGCAGGGAGACCAAGCGCCCCAAAATTGCCCTCGCAACGCGGTGCTCCCCAGCTAGTCTATATATATAAACGAGTCGATCTGTCTGTCCTTCTGACCTCGGGTGTGCGTCTGTCCGGCTATGTGCTCGAAAGTTATAGAGCGTACCTACGCGCGCGTTACCTCCGAAGAAAGCTTATGGTTCCGGGACGGTCGTAAGCATATTTACTTTTCGGTCGGACCAAAATTGTTCGCCGCCTTATGCAAAACACCTTCAAAATTAAACTAATTATCTGCTACTTAGCATTGATTGACTGATGTCAAGGTTCGACCAATCCTGTGCCGTCACGATTGACCAATCCTACAGTACGGTCCCCTGATGGTTGGCCAATCGGTGTGTGTGTGTGTGTGTGCGGGACTAATCGTTTTCATCTCAGGGATCTGGCAGCCATTGTTTCACTGCCATTATTTCAGCTTCCAGCTCAAACTACTTTGATCATCCAGCTTTGAAAAAGTTAGTATCTCTTTTAAAAATAACATAAGATTTACCAAAAACGTTTTATAAGTACTTTCACTTTCATCTTTCAAGGTATTAAAAGGTAGAAATGTTGCCCGGCAGCAGATTGAGAGAGGGACACAGAGACAGGGCCCAAAAGCCTGGGACTCCATTTAAAATGTTGCCCGGCACCAGATTCACAGAGGGACACAGAGAGGCCCCAAAGCCTGGGACTCGATTTAAACCGCCCGGCCCAAAACAGCTCTGGCAAAGCCAGGCTCCCCCAGCTAGTTTATATATATTGTGAATAGCTGGGGTCCAAGGACCGATCCCTGCGGTACCCCACTAGTCGCTGCCATTCAGAAAAAGACCCGTTTATTCCAACTCTTTGCTTTCTGTCTGCCAACCAGTTCTCTATCCAAGTCAATACCTTGCCCCCGATCCCATGTGCCCAAACTTTACACGCCAATCTCTTATGTGGGACCTTATCGAAGGCCCCCTGAAAGTCCAGATACACCACATCCACTGGTTCTCCCTTATCTATTTTACCAGTTACATCCTCAAAATATTCCAGTAGATTCGTCAAGCACGATTTACCTTTTGTGAATCCATGTTGACTTTGTCCAATCCTGTCACAGTTTACCAAGTGCTCTGCTATTGCATCTTTTATAATGGACTCTAGCATTTTCCCCACTACCGATGTCAGGCTTACTGGTCTGTAATTCCCCGTTTTCTCTCTACCACCTTTTTTGAATAGTGGGGTAGCATTAGCTACCCTCCAATCCATGGGTACTGTTCCAGATTCCATCGAATGTTGGAAGATGATCAGCAATGCATCTACTATTTCTAGGGCCACTTCCTTAAGTACCCTAGGATGTAGATTATCAGGCCCTGGGGATTTATCGGCCTTCAGTCCCATCAATTTCCCTAACAATTTCCCTACAAATACTGATTTCTTTCAGTTCCTCATTTTCATCAGACCCTATGTTCCCCGGCATTTCTGGGAGGTTATTTGTGTCCTCCTTTGTGAAGACAGAACCAAAATATGTATTTAGTTGGTCTGCCATTTCTTTGTTCCCCATTATAAATTCCCCTGATTCTGACTGCAAGGGACCTACATTTGACTTCACCAATCCTTTTCTCTTCACATATCTACAAAAGCTTTTACAGTCAGTTTTTATGTTCCCTGAAAGCTTACTCTCATATTCTATTTCCCCTTCTTAATTAATCCCTTTGTCCTCCTTTGTTGAATCCTAAACTGCTCCCAATCCTCAGGATTATTGTTTTTTCTGGCAAATTTATATGTCCTCTCCTTGGATCTTATGCTATCCCTAATTTCCCTTGTTAGCCACAGTTGAGTCACCTTTTTTGTTTTATTTTTATGCCAAACTGGGATGAACAAATTCTGTAGTTCATCCATGCGGTCTTTGAATGTTTGCCATTGCCTATCCACCGTCAACCCTTTGAGAGACATTCCCCAATCAATTCTACCCAACTCGCGCCTCAGACCATCGTAGTTTCCTTTATTTAAATTCAGGACCCCAGTCTCTGAGTCAACTACTTCATTCTCCATCTTAATGAAGAATTCAATCATATTATGATTGCTCCAACCCAAGGGGCCTCGTACAACAGGATTGCTAATTTATCCTTTCTCGTTATATAATACCCAGTCTAAGATGGCCTGATCTCTGGTTGGTTCCTCAATATATTGGTCCAGCAAACCATCCCGTAAACACTCTAGGAATTCCTCCTCCACAGTATTGTTACTAATTTGGTTAGCCCAATCTATATGTAGATTAAAGTCACCCATGATAGCTGCTGTACCCTTATTGCACGCTTCTCTAATTTCCCTTTTAATGCCATCTCCAACCTCCGCATTACTGTTTGGAGGTCTATATACCACTCCCACTAACGTTTTTCTGCCCCTTGGTATTTCTCAGTTCTACACATACAGATTCCACATCATCAGAGCTAATATCCTTCCTTAGCATTGTGTTAATCCCCTCTTTAGCCAGCAATGCTACCCCACCTCCCTTTCCTTTTTGTCTGTCTTTCCTGAATATTGAATACCCCTGGATGTTGAGTTCCCTGCCTTGGCCACCCTGGAGCCATGTTTCCGTAATCCGAATCAAATCATATTAGTTTACCTCTATTTGCGCAGCTAATTCATCCACCTTATTACGAATGCTCCTCGCATTAAGACACAAAGACTTCAGGCTTGTTTTTTAAACACACTTAGACCTTTTAGCATGATGTACGATAGCAAAATACTGCAGATGCTGTAAATCCGAAATAACAACAGAAAATGCTGGAAAAACTCAGCAGGCCAGGCAACATCCGTGGAGAGAAATTAGAGTCAACGTTTCGGGTCAAAACCCTTTATCAAGACTAAAGAGGCACAGGGAATGAAACAGATTGAGAGGCCAGGCTGGGAGAGAACAAAAGAGAAGAGACATTAAGAGGTATTCAAAACGAGACAGATGGTGATAGGACTAGTGGAGACAAAAGACAGCTCTAGATTAGGAGTGAAATGCGCTGGCAGAATGGGAGACAGCTGCCATGTGGGAGAGAGAAAAAAAAGAAAAAGGGGGGGGGGGAAAGGCCAAAACAAAGGTGTGGATAAAACATATAAAATATATCAGTAAAAATGTAATAGGGGCCGAGGTTATGATCTGAAATTGTTGAACTCGATATTGAGTCCGGAAGGCTGTAAAGTGTCTAATCGGAAGATGAGGTGCTGTTGCTCGAGTTTACGTTGAGCTTCCGTGGAACAATGCAAGAGCCCGAGTACGGTGAGGTCCGAGTGGGAATGGGGCGGTGAATTAAAATGACAGGCGACCAGAAGCTCGGGGTCCCCCTTACGGACTGAACGGAGGTGTTCTGCAAAGCGGTCACCCAATCTGCGTTTGGTCTCCCCAATGTAGAGGAGACCGCACCATGAGCAGCGAATACAGTATACTAGATTGCAAGAAGTACAAGTAAATCGCTGTTTCACCTGGAAGGGGTGTTTGGGGCCCTGGACAGTGGGAAGGTATAAGGGCAGGTGTTACATCTCCTCCGCTTGCATGGGAAGGTGCCAGGAGAAGGGGAAGAGTTGTTGGGGGTGATAGAGGAGTGGACTAGGGTGTCTCGGAGGGAGCGGTCCCTACGGAATGCTGAAAGGGCAGGGGAGGGGAAGATGTGTTTGGTGGTGGGATCACGTTGGAGGTGGCGGAAATGGTGGAGGATGATCCGTTGAATGTGGAGGCTGGTGGGGTGAAAGGTGAGGACAAGGGGAACCCTATCGTGGTTTTGGGAGGGAGGGGCAGGGGTGAGGGCAGAAGTGCGGGAGATAGAACGGACACGGTCGAGGGCCGTGTCGACCACGGTAGAGGGGAATCCTCGGTTGAGGAATAAGGAAGACATGTCGGAAGCACTGGTGTGGAAGGTGGCATCGTTGGAGCAGATACGGCGGAGACGGAGAAACTGGGAGAATGGAATAGAGTCCTTGCAGGAGGCGGGGTGGGAGTCCTATCACCATCTCGTCTGGTTTTGAATAGCTCTTAATGTATCTTCTCTTTGGTTCTCTCCCAGGCGGCCTTTCAATCTATTTCATTCCCTGTGTCTCTTTAGTCATGATAAAGGGTTAGACCTGAAACAATGACTCAAATTTCCATTCACGGATGTTGCCTGGCCTGCTGAGTTTTGCAGCATTGTCTGTGGTGATTTTAGACCCTTTCACATCATTGTTCACTGTGGCCATGGAGAGGCCTGCCTGGCCTGCTGAGTTTTGCAGCATTGTCTGTGGTGATTTTAGACCGTTTAACACCATTGTTCACTGTGGCCATGGAGAGGCCTGCCTGCCATGCTGAGTTTTGCAGCATTGTCTGTGGTGATTTTAGACCATTTAACACCATTGTTCACTGTGGCCATGGACAGGCCTGCCTGGCCTGCTGAGTTTCCCAGCATTGTCTGTGGTGATTTTAGGCCGTTTAACATCATTGTTCACTGTGGCCATGGAGAGGCCTGCCTGGCCTGCTGAGTTTTGCAGCATTGTCTGTGGTGATTTTAGACCCTTTAACACCATTGTTCACTGTGTCCACGGAGAGGCCTGCCTGGCCTGCTGAGATTTGCAGCATTGTCTGTGGTGATTTTAGACCTTTAACACCATTGTTCACTGTGGCCATGGAGAGGCCTGCCTGGCCTGCTGAGTTTTGCAGCATTGTCTGTGGTGATTTTACAACGTTTAATGCCATTGTTCACTGTGGCCATGGAGAGGTCTGCCTGGCCTGCTGAGTTTCCCAGCATTGTCTGTGGTGATTTTAGACCTTTAACACCATTGTTCACTGTGGCCATGGAGAGGCCTGCCTGGCCTGCTGAGTTTTGCAGCATTGTCTGTGGTGATTTTAGACCCTTTAGCACCATTGTTCACTGTGACCATGGAGAGGCCTGCCTGGCCTGCTGAGTTTTGCAGCATTGTCTGTGGTGATTTTAGACCCTTTAACACCATTGTTCACTGTGGCCATGGAGAGGCCTGCCTGGCCTGCTGAGTTTTGCAGCATTGTCTGTGGTGATTTTAGACCCTTTAACACCATTGTTCACTGTGGCCATGGACAGGCCTGCCTGGCCTGCTGAGTTTCCCAGCATTGTCTGTGGTGATTTTAGGCCATTTAACATCATTGTTCACTGTGGCCATGGAGAGGCCTGCCTGGCCTGCTGAGTTTTGCAGCATTGTCTGTGGTGATTTTAGGCCGTTTAACATCATTGTTCACTGTGGCCATGGAGAGGCCTGCCTGGCCTGCTGAGTTTTGCAGCATTGTCTGTGGTGATTTTAGACCCTTTAACACCATTGTTCACTGTGTCCACGGAGAGGCCTGCCTGGCCTGCTGAGATTTGCAGCATTGTCTGTGGTGATTTTAGACCGTTTAACACCATTGTTCACTGTGGCCATGGAGAGGCCTGCCTGGCCTGCTGAGTTTTGCAGCATTGTCTGTGGTGATTTTAGACCCTTTAACACCATTGTTCACTGTGGCCATGGACAGGCCTGCCTGGCCTGCTGAGTTTCCCAGCATTGTCTGTGGTGATTTTAGGCCGTTTAACATCATTGTTCACTGTGGCCATGGAGAGGCCTGCCTGGCCTGCTGAGTTTTGCAGCATTGTCTGTGGTGATTTTAGACCCTTTAACACCATTGTTCACTGTGGCCATGGAGAGGCCTGCCTGGCCTGCTGAGATTTGCAGCATTGTCTGTGGTGATTTTAGACCTTTAACACCATTGTTCACTGTGGCCATGGAGAGGCCTGCCTGGCCTGCTGAGTTTTGCAGCATTTTCTGTGGTGATTTTACAACCTTTAACGCCATTGTTCACTGTGTCCATGGAGAGGCCTGCCTGGCCTGCTGAGTTTTGCAGCATTGTCTGTGGTGATTTTAGACCCTTTAACACCATTGTTCACTGTGTCCATGGAGAGGCCTGCCTGGCCTGCTGAGATTTGCAGCATTGTCTGTGGTGATTTTAGACCTTTAACACCATTGTTCACTGTGGCCATGGAGAGGCCTGCCTGGCCTGCTGAGTTTTGCAGCATTGTCTGTGGTGATTTTACAACCTTTAACGCCATTGTTCACTGTGGCCATGGAGAGGCCTGCCTGGCCTGCTGAGTTTTGCAGCATTGTCTGTGGTGATTTTAGACCCTTTAACACCATTGTTCACTGTGGCCATGGAGAGGCCTGCCTGGCCTGCGGAGTTCTGCTCCATTGTCTGTGGTGATTATAGACCCTTTAACACCATTGTTCACTGTGGCCATGGAGAGGCCTGCATGGCCTGCTGAGTTTTGCAGCATTGTCTGTGGTGATTTTAGACCCTTTAACGCCATTGTTCACTGTGGCCATGGAGAGACAATGTCTGGCCTGCTGAGTTTTGCAGCATTGTCTGTGGTGATTTTAGACCCTTTAACACCATTGTTCACTGTGACCATGGAGAGGCCTGCCTGACCTGCTGAGTTTCCCAGCATTGTCTGTGGTGGTTTTAGACCCTTTAACACCATTGTTCACTGTGGCCATGGAGAGGTCTGCCTGGCCTGCTGAGATTTGCAGCATTGTCTGTGGTGATTTTAGACCTTTAACACCATTGTTCACTGTGGCCATGGAGAGGCCTGCCTGGCCTGCTGAGTTTTGCAGCATTGTATGTGGTGATTTTAGACCCTTTAACACCATTGTTCACTGTGGCCATGGAGAGGCCTGCCTGGCCTGCTGAGTTTTGCAGCATTGTCTGTGGTAATTTTAGACCCTTTAACACCATTGTTCACTGTGGCCATGGAGAGGCCTGCCTGGCCTGCTGAGTTTTGCAGCATTGTCTGTGGTGATTTTAGACCCTTTAACACCATTGTTCACTGTGTCCATGGAGAGGCCTGCCTGGCCTGCTGAGTTTTGCAGCATTGTCTGTGGTGATTTTAGACCCTTTAACACCATTGTTCACTGTGGCCATGGAGAGGCCTGCCTGGCCTGCTGAGTTTTGCAGCATTGTCTGTGGTGATTTTAGACCCTTTAACACCATTGTTCACTGTGGCCATGGAGAGGCCTGCCTGGCCTGCTGAGTTTTGCAGCATTGTCTGTGGTGATTTTAGACCCTTTAACACCATTGTTCACTGTGGCCATGGACAGGCTTGACTGGCCTGCTGAGTTTTGCAACATTGTCTGTGGTGATTTTAGACCATTTAACACCATTGTTCACTATGGCCATGGAGAGGCCTGCCTGGCCTGCTGAGTTTTGCAGCATTGTCTGTGGTGATTTTAGACCCTTTAACACCATTGTTCACTGTGACCATGGAGAGGCCTGCCTGGCCTGCTGAGTTTCCCAGCATTGTCTGCGGTGATTTTAGAGCCTTTAACACCATTGCTCACTGTGGCCATGGAGAGGCCTGCCTGGCCTGCTGAGTTTTGCAGCATTGTCTGTGGTGATTTTAGACCCTTTAACACCATTGTTCACTGGGGCCATGGAGAGGCCTGCCTGGCCTGCTGACTTTTGCAGCATTGTCTGTGGTGATTTTAGACCCTTTAACACCATTGTTCACTGGGGCCATGGAGAGGCCTGCCTGGCCTGCTGAGTTTCCCAGCATTGTCTGTGGTGATTTTAGACCCTTTAACACCATTGTTCACTGTGACCATGGAGAGGCCTGCCTGGCCTGCTGAGATTCCCAGCAGTGTCTGTGGTGATCTTAGACCCTTTAACACCATTGTTCACTGTGGCCATGGAGAGGCCTGCCTGGCCTGATGAGTTTTGCTCCATTGTCTGTGGTGATTTTAGACCCTTTAACACCATTGTTCACTGTGGCCATGGAGAGGCCTGCCTGGCCTGCTGAGTTTTGCAGCATTGTCTGTGGTGATTTTAGACCCTTTAACACCATTGTTCACTGTGGCCATGGAGAGGCCTGCCTGGCCTGCTGAGTTTCCCAGCATTGTCTGTGGTGATTTTAGACCCTTTAACATCATTGTTCACTGTGGCCATGGAGAGGCCTGCCTGGCCTGCTGAGTTTTGCAGCATTGTCTGTGGTGATTTTAGACCCTTTAACACCATTGTTCACTGTGGCCATGGAGAGGTCTGCCTGGCCTGCTGAGATTTGCAGCATTGTCTGTGGTGATTTTAGACCTTTAACACCATTGTTCACTGTGGCCATGGAGAGGCCTGCCTGGCCTGCTGAGTTTTGCAGCATTGTCTGTGGTGATTTTAGACCCTTTAACACCATTGTTCACTGTGGCCATGGAGAGGCCTGCCTGGCCTGCTGAGTTTTGCAGCATTGTCTGTGGTGATTTTAGACCCTTTAACACCATTGTTCACTGTGGCCATGGAGAGGCCTGCCTGGCCTGCTGAGTTTTGCAGCATTGTCTGTGGTGATTTTAGACCCTTTAACACCATTGTTCACTGTGTCCATGGAGAGGCCTGCCTGGCCTGCTGAGTTTTGCAGCATTGTCTGTGGTGATTTTAGACCCTTTAACATCATTGCTCACTGTGGCCATGGAGAGGCCTGCCTGGCCTGCTGAGTTTCCCAGCATTGTCTGTGGTGATTTTAGACCCTTGAACACCATTGTTCACTGTGGCCATGGACAGGCCTGCCTGGCCTGCTGAGTTTCCCAGCATTGTCTGTGGTGATTTTAGACCCTTTAACACCATTGTTCACTGTGGCCATGGAGAGCCTGCCTGGCCTGCTGAGTTTTGCAGCATTGTCTGTGGTGATTTTAGACCCTTTAACACCATTGTTCACTGTGGCCATGGAGAAACCTGCCTGGCCTACTGAGTTTTTCAGCATTGTCTGTGGTGATTTTAGACCCTTTAACACCATTGTTCACTGTGGCCATGGAGAGGTCTGCCTCGGCTGCTGAGTTTTGCAGCATTGTCTGTGGTGATTTTAGACCCTTTAACATCATTGTTCACTGTGACCATGGAGAGGCCTGCCTGGCCTGCTGAGTTTTGCAGCATTGTCTGTGGTGATTTTGGACCCTTTAAGATCATTGTTCACTGTGGCCATGGAGAGGCCTGCCTGGCCTGCTGAGTTTTGCAGCATTGTCTGTGGTGATTTTAGACCCTTTAACACCATTGTTCACTGTGACCATGGAGAGGCCTGCCTGGCCTGCTGAGTTTTGCAGCATTGTCTGTGGTGATTTTAGACCCTTTAACATCATTGTTCACTGTGGCCATGGAGAGGCCTGCCTGGCCTGCTGAGTTTCCCAGCATTGTCTGTGGTGATTTTAGACCCTTTAACACCATTGTTCACTGTGACCATGGAGAGGCCTGCCTGGCCTGCTGAGTTTCCCAGCATTGTCTGTGGTGATTTTAGACCCTTTAACACCATTGTTCACTGTGGCCATGGAGAGGCCTGCCTGACCTGCTGAGTTTTGCAGCATTGTCTGTGGTGATTTTAGACCCTTTAACACCATTGTTCACTGAGGCCATGGAGAGGCCTGCCTGGCCTGCTGAGTTTTGCAGCATTGTCTGTGGTGATTTTAGACCCTTTAACACCATTGTTCACTGTGGCCATGGAGAGGCCTGCCTGGCCTGCTGAGTTTTGCTCCATTGTCTGTGGTGATTTTAGACCCTTTAACACCATTGTTCACTGTGGCCATGGAGAGGCCTGCCTGGCCTGCTGAATTTTGCAGCATTGTCTGTGGTGATTTTAGACCCTTTAACACCATTGTTCACTGTGGCCATGGAGAGGCCTGCCTGGCCTGCTGAGTTTTGCAGCATTGTCTGTGGTGATTTTAGACCCTTTAACACCATTGTTCACTGTGGCCATCGACAGGCCTGACTGGCCTGCTGAGTTTTGCAGCATTGTCTGTGGTTATTTTAGAATCTTTAACACCATTGTTCACTGTGGCCATGGAGAGGCCTGCCTGGCCTGCTGAGTTTTGCAACATTGTCTGTGGTGATTTTAGACCCTTTAACATCATTGTTCACTGTGGCCATGGAGTGGCCTGCCTGGCCTGCTGAGTTTTGCAGCATTGTCTGTGGTGATTTTAGACCCTTTAACACCATTGTTCACTGTGGCCATGGAGAGGCCTGCCTGGCCTGCTGAGTTTCCCAGCATTCTCTGTGGTGATTTTAGACCCTTTAACACCATTGTTCACTGTGTCCATGGAGAGGCCTGCCTGGCCTGCTGAGATTTGCAGCATTGTCTGTGGTGATTTTAGACCCTTTAACACCATCGTTCACTGTGGCCATGGAGAGGCCTGCCTGGCCTGCTGAGTTTCCCAGCATTCTCTGTGGTGATTTTAGACCCTTTAACACCATTGTTCACTGTGTCCATGGAGAGGCCTGCCTGGCCTGCTGAGTTTTGCAGCATTGTCTGTGGTGATTTTAGACCCTTTAACATCATTGTTCACTGTGGCCATGGAGAGGCCTGCCTGGCCTGCTGAGTTTCCCAGCATTGTCTGTGGTGATTTTAGACCCTTTAACACCATTGTTCACTGTGGCCATGGAGAGGCCTGCCTGGGCTGCTGAGTTTCCCAGCATTGTCTGTGGTGATTTTAGACCATTTAACACCATTGTTCACTGTGGCCATGGAGAAACCTGCCTGGCCTGCTGAGTTTTGCAGCATTGTCTGTGGTGATTTTAGACCCTTTAACACCATTGTTCACTGTGACCATGGAGAGGCCTGCCTGGCCTGCTGAGTTTTGCAGCGTTGTCTGTGGTGATTTTAGACCCTTTAACATCATTGTTCACTGTGGCCATGGAGAGGCCTGCCTGGCCTGCTGAGTTTCCCAGCATTGTCTGTGGTGATTTTAGACCCTTGAACACCATTGTTCACTGTGGCCATGGACAGGCCTGCCTGGCCTGCTGAGTTTCCCAGCATTGTCTGTGGTGATTTTAGACCCTTTAACACCATTGTTCACTGTGGCCATGGAGAGCCTGCCTGGCCTGCTGAGTTTTGCAGCATTGTCTGTGGTGATTTTAGACCCTTTAACACCATTGTTCACTGTGGCCATGGAGAAACCTGCCTGGCCTACTGAGTTTTTCAGCATTGTCTGTGGTGATTTTAGACCCTTTAACACCATTGTTCACTGTGGCCATGGAGAGGTCTGCCTCGGCTGCTGAGTTTTGCAGCATTGTCTGTGGTGATTTTAGACCCTTTAACATCATTGTTCACTGTGACCATGGAGAGGCCTGCCTGGCCTGCTGAGTTTTGCAGCATTGTCTGTGGTGATTTTGGACCCTTTAAGATCATTGTTCACTGTGGCCATGGAGAGGCCTGCCTGGCCTGCTGAGTTTTGCAGCATTGTCTGTGGTGATTTTAGACCCTTTAACACCATTGTTCACTGTGACCATGGAGAGGCCTGCCTGGCCTGCTGAGTTTTGCAGCATTGTCTGTGGTGATTTTAGACCCTTTAACATCATTGTTCACTGTGGCCATGGAGAGGCCTGCCTGGCCTGCTGAGTTTCCCAGCATTGTCTGTGGTGATTTTAGACCCTTTAACACCATTGTTCACTGTGACCATGGAGAGGCCTGCCTGGCCTGCTGAGTTTCCCAGCATTGTCTGTGGTGATTTTAGACCCTTTAACACCATTGTTCACTGTGGCCATGGAGAGGCCTGCCTGACCTGCTGAGTTTTGCAGCATTGTCTGTGGTGATTTTAGACCCTTTAACACCATTGTTCACTGAGGCCATGGAGAGGCCTGCCTGGCCTGCTGAGTTTTGCAGCATTGTCTGTGGTGATTTTAGACCCTTTAACACCATTGTTCACTGTGGCCATGGAGAGGCCTGCCTGGCCTGCTGAGTTTTGCTCCATTGTCTGTGGTGATTTTAGACCCTTTAACACCATTGTTCACTGTGGCCATGGAGAGGCCTGCCTGGCCTGCTGAATTTTGCAGCATTGTCTGTGGTGATTTTAGACCCTTTAACACCATTGTTCACTGTGGCCATGGAGAGGCCTGCCTGGCCTGCTGAGTTTTGCAGCATTGTCTGTGGTGATTTTAGACCCTTTAACACCATTGTTCACTGTGGCCATCGACAGGCCTGACTGGCCTGCTGAGTTTTGCAGCATTGTCTGTGGTGATTTTAGAATCTTTAACACCATTGTTCACTGTGGCCATGGAGAGGCCTGCCTGGCCTGCTGAGTTTTGCAACATTGTCTGTGGTGATTTTAGACCCTTTAACATCATTGTTCACTGTGGCCATGGAGTGGCCTGCCTGGCCTGCTGAGTTTTGCAGCATTGTCTGTGGTGATTTTAGACCCTTTAACACCATTGTTCACTGTGGCCATGGAGAGGCCTGCCTGGCCTGCTGAGTTTCCCAGCATTCTCTGTGGTGATTTTAGACCCTTTAACACCATTGTTCACTGTGTCCATGGAGAGGCCTGCCTGGCCTGCTGAGATTTGCAGCATTGTCTGTGGTGATTTTAGACCCTTTAACATCATTGTTCACTGTGGCCATGGAGAGGCCTGCCTGGCCTGCTGAGATTTGCAGCATTGTCTGTGGTGCTTTTAGACCTTCAACACCATTGTTCACTGTGGCCATGGAGAGGCCTGCCTGGCCTGCTGAGTTTCCCAGCATTGTCTGTGGTGATTTTAGACACTTTAACATCATTGTTCACTGTGGCCATGGAGTGGCCTGCCTGGCCTGCTGAGTTTTGCAGCGTTGTCTGTGGTGATTTTAGACCCTTTAACACCATTGTTCACTGTGACCATGGAGAGGCCTGCCTGGCCTGCTGAGTTTTGCAGCATTGTCTGTGGTGATTTTAGACCCTTTAACATCATTGTTCACTGTGGCCATGGAGAGGCCTGCCTGGCCTGCTGAGTTTCCCAGCATTGTCTGTGGTGATTTTAGACCCTTTAACACCATTGTTCACTGTGGCCATGGAGAGGCCTGCCTGGCCTGCTGAGTTTTGCAGCATTGTCTGTGGTGATTTTAGACCCTTTAACATCATTGTTCACTGTGACCATGGAGAGGCCTGCCTGGCCTGCTGAGTTTTGCAGCATTGTCTGTGGTGATTTTGGACCCTTTAAGATCATTGTTCACTGTGGCCATGGAGAGGCCTGCCTGGCCTGCTGAGTTTTGCAGCATTGTCTGTGGTGATTTTAGACCCTTTAACACCATTGTTCACTGTGACCATGGAGAGGCCTGCCTGGCCTGCTGAGTTTTGCAGCATTGTCTGTGGTGATTTTAGACCCTTTAACATCATTGTTCACTGTGGCCATGGAGAGGCCTGCCTGGCCTGCTGAGTTTCCCAGCATTGTCTGTGGTGATTTTAGACCCTTTAACACCATTGTTCACTGTGACCATGGAGAGGCCTGCCTGGCCTGCTGAGTTTCCCAGCATTGTCTGTGGTGATTTTAGACCCTTTAACACCATTGTTCACTGTGGCCATGGAGAGGCCTGCCTGACCTGCTGAGTTTTGCAGCATTGTCTGTGGTGATTTTAGACCCTTTAACACCATTGTTCACTGAGGCCATGGAGAGGCCTGCCTGGCCTGCTGAGTTTTGCAGCATTGTCTGTGGTGATTTTAGACCCTTTAACACCATTGTTCACTGTGGCCATGGAGAGGCCTGCCTGGCCTGCTGAGTTTTGCTCCATTGTCTGTGGTGATTTTAGACCCTTTAACACCATTGTTCACTGTGGCCATGGAGAGGCCTGCCTGGCCTGCTGAATTTTGCAGCATTGTCTGTGGTGATTTTAGACCCTTTAACACCATTGTTCACTGTGGCCATGGAGAGGCCTGCCTGGCCTGCTGAGTTTTGCAGCATTGTCTGTGGTGATTTTAGACCCTTTAACACCATTGTTCACTGTGGCCATCGACAGGCCTGACTGGCCTGCTGAGTTTTGCAGCATTGTCTGTGGTGATTTTAGAATCTTTAACACCATTGTTCACTGTGGCCATGGAGAGGCCTGCCTGGCCTGCTGAGTTTTGCAACATTGTCTGTGGTGATTTTAGACCCTTTAACATCATTGTTCACTGTGGCCATGGAGTGGCCTGCCTGGCCTGCTGAGTTTTGCAGCATTGTCTGTGGTGATTTTAGACCCTTTAACACCATTGTTCACTGTGGCCATGGAGAGGCCTGCCTGGCCTGCTGAGTTTCCCAGCATTCTCTGTGGTGATTTTAGACCCTTTAACACCATTGTTCACTGTGTCCATGGAGAGGCCTGCCTGGCCTGCTGAGATTTGCAGCATTGTCTGTGGTGATTTTAGACCCTTTAACATCATTGTTCACTGTGGCCATGGAGAGGCCTGCCTGGCCTGCTGAGTTTCCCAGCATTGTCTGTGGTGATTTTAGACCCTTTAACACCATTGTTCACTGTGGCCATGGAGAGGCCTGCCTGGGCTGCTGAGTTTCCCAGCATTGTCTGTGGTGATTTTAGACCATTTAACACCATTGTTCACTGTGGCCATGGAGAAACCTGCCTGGCCTGCTGAGTTTTGCAGCATTGTCTGTGGTGATTTTAGACCCTTTAACACCATTGTTCACTGTGACCATGGAGAGGCCTGCCTGGCCTGCTGAGTTTTGCAGCGTTGTCTGTGGTGATTTTAGACCCTTTAACATCATTGTTCACTGTGGCCATGGAGAGGCCTGCCTGGCCTGCTGAGTTTTGCAGCATTGTCTGTGGTGATTTTAGACCCTTTAACATCATTGTTCACTGTGGCCATGGAGAGGCCTGCCTGGCCTGCTGAGATTTGCAGCATTGTCTGTGGTGCTTTTAGACCTTCAACACCATTGTTCACTGTGGCCATGGAGAGGCCTGCCTGACCTGCTGAGTTTTGCAGCATTGTCTGTGGTGATTTTACAACATTTAACACCATTGTTCACTGTGGCCATGGAGAGGCCTGCCTGGCCTGCTGAGTTTTGCAGCATTGTCTGTGGTGATTTTAGGCCCTTTAACACCATTGTTCTCTGTGACCATGGAGAGGCCTGCCTGGCCTGCTGAGTTTTGCAGCATTGTCTGTGGTGATTTTAGACCCTTTAACATCATTGTTCACTGTGACCATGGAGAGGCCTGCCTGGCCTGCTGAGTTTTGCAGCATTGTCTGTGGTGATTTTAGACCCTTTAACATCATTGTTCACTGTGGCCATGGAGAGGCCTGCCTGGCCTGCTGAGTTTCCCAGCATTGTCTGTGGTGATTTTAGACACTTTAACATCATTGTTCACTGTGGCCATGGAGTGGCCTGCCTGGCCTGCTGAGTTTTGCAGCGTTGTCTGTGGTGATTTTAGACCCTTTAACACCATTGTTCACTGTGACCATGGAGAGGCCTGCCTGGCCTGCTGAGTTTTGCAGCATTGTCTGTGGTGATTTTAGACCCTTTAACATCATTGTTCACTGTGGCCATGGAGAGGCCTGCCTGGCCTGCTGAGTTTCCCAGCATTGTCTGTGGTGATTTTAGACCCTTTAACACCATTGTTCACTGTGGCCATGGAGAGGCCTGCCTGGCCTGCTGAGTTTTGCAGCATTGTCTGTGGTGATTTTAGACCCTTTAACACCATCGTTCACTGTGTCCATGGAGAGGCCTGCCTGGCCTGCTGAGTTTTGCAGCATTGTCTGTGGTGATTTTACAACCTTTAACACCATTGTTCACTGTGACCATGGAGAGGCCTGCCTGGCCTGCTGAGTTTTGCAGCATTGTCTGTGGTGATTTTAGACCCTTTAACACCATTGTTCACTGTTTCCATGGAGAGGCCTGCCTGGCCTGCTGAGTTTTGCAGCATTGTCTGTGGTGATTTTAGACCCTTTAACATCATTGTTCACTGTGGCCATGGAGAGGCCTGCCTGGCCTGCTGAGTTTCCCAGCATTGTCTGTGGTGATTTTAGACCCTTTAACACCATTGTTCACTGTGGCCATGGAGAGGCCTGCCTGGCCTGCTGAGTTTCCCAGCATTGTCTGTGGTGATTTTAGACCATTTAACACCATTGTTCACTGTGGCCATGGAGAAAACTGCCTGGCCTGCTGAGTTTTGCAGCATTGTCTGTGGTGATTTTAGACCCTTTAACACCATTGTTCACTGTGACCATGGAGAGGCCTGCCTGGCCTGCTGAGTTTTGCAGCATTGTCTGTGGTGATTTTAGACCCTTTAACACCATTGTTCACTGTGGCCATGGAGAGGCCTGCCTGGCCTGCTGAGTTTTGCAGCATTGTCTGTGGTGATTTTAGCCCCTTTAACACCATTGTTCACTGTGGCCATGGAGGGGCCTGCCCGGCCTGCTGAGTTTCCCAGCATTGTCTGTGGTGATTTTAGACCCTTTAACACCATTGTTCACTGTGGCCATGGAGAGGCCTGCCTGGCCTGCTGAGTTTTGCAGCATTGTCTGTGGTGATTTTAGACCCTTTAACACCATTGTTCACTGTGGCCATGGAGAGGCCTGCCTGGCCTGCTGAGATTTGCAGCATTGTCTGTGGTGATTTTAGACCTTTAACACCATTGTTCACTGTGGCCATGGCGAGGCCTGCCTGGCCTGCTGAGTTTTGCTCCATTGTCTGTGGTGATTTTAGACCCTTTAACACCATTGTTCACTGTGGCCATGGAGAGGCCTGCCTGGCCTGCTGAGTTTCCCAGCATTGTCTGTGGTGATTTTAGACCCTTTAACACCATTGTTCACTGTGGCCATGGAGAGGCCTGCCTGGCCTGCTGAGTTTCCCAGCATTGTCTGTGGTGATTTTAGACCCTTTAACACCATTGTTCACTGTTGCCATGGAGAGACCTGCCTGGGCTGCTGAGTTTTGCAGCTTTGTCTGTGGTGATTTTAGACCCTTTAACATCATTGTTCACTGTGGCCATGGAGAGGCCTGCCTGGCCTGCTGAGTTTTGCAGCATTGTCTGTGGTGATTTTAGACCCTTTAACATCATTGTTCACTGTGGCCATGGAGAGGCCTGCCTGGCCTGCTGAGTTTTGCAGCATTGTCTGTTGTGATTTTAGACCCTTTAACACCATTGTTCACTGTGGCCATGGAGAGGCCTGTCTGGCCTGCTGAGATTTGCAGCATTGTCTGTGGTGATTTTAGACCCTTTAACATCATTGTTCACTGTGGCCATGGAGAGGCCTGCCTGGCCTGCTGAGTTTCCCAGCATTGTCTGTGGTGATTTTAGACCCTTTATCATCATTGTTCACTGTGGCCATGGAGAGGTCTGCCTGGCCTGCTGAGTTTTGTAGCATTGTCTGTGGTGATTTTAGACCCTTTAACACCATTGTTCACTGTGGCCATGGAGAGGCCTGCCTGGCCTGCTGTGTTTTGCAGCATTGTCTGTGGTGATTTTAGACCCTTTAACATCATTGTTCACTGTGGCCATGGAGAGGCCTGTGATGAAATATTCCATTCACCACTGCCTGTGACTGAGATCGGTTTCAATGTCATTTCCCTTCCCCCAGACCTCATTGTATTGTGTACTGGAATGTGCTGTATTGTATACTGGAATGTGCTGCGTGTAGGGCTCTGCCCATACCTGGCCCCGTTTGTAAGCTAGCTTCAGTCTAGCACCAGTCTCCAGAAGGAAGACATCTCTCTCTTTTACGTGTTACTTTCTAAGCTAATAAAAGCCTTGTTTTTGTTCTGCTAACTTCGAGTCTCGGAATTATTGAGGCACATCAATTTTATTAGCTTAATTTTCAACACTATGGATCAACTCCTGAAACCCGAACGTTTGGATTTGGATCAACATGCTCCGGACGCATCAGCACGCTTCGGACACTGGTTTGAGTGTATGGAATTCTTCCTGGACAATTCCGCAGCCGTCAAAGACGCTACGGACGCTGCGAGGATGAGACTCGGAATTCTGCGGAATTGGGTAAGCCACCGGGTTTACCCCCTCATCCAAGACGCCGAGACGTACCTGGCCACCTGCGACATCTTAAAGGCGCATTACCAGCAGCCTACGAATGAGGTGTATGCTAGGCACCTGCTCGCTACCCGCGCACAGCGACCTGGGGAATCGGTGGAGGAGTTCCTAAGCACCCTGAAAATGCTTGGCAAAGACTGCAAGTGCCGAGATGTAAAAGCCGCAGTGTACACTGACGAGCTTGTTCGCGATGCCTTCATCACAGGCCTCAGCTCCACTTACATCCGGCAAAGACTGCTGGAAAAAACGGGGTTGGACCTGAAACAGGCTGCGGACACCGCGCGATCCTTGGATGTGGCCCAGAGAAACTCGGACGCCTACTCTTCAGCCCGCGCCGTCCACGCCGCCACGTGTGCACCGAGGGCGCCGCCATCTTGGAAGGCATCTTCCCCGCCCGACAGCCCGACACCGGCTGGGCCCCGCTCTCCCCCCAGAAGCCCTACGACAGCCGCGACGCATCAGGGACCCAACTGCTACTTCTGCGGGCAGCCAAAACACACCAGAAACCTGTGCCCGGCGAAAGGCACCACCTGCTTTAAGTGCGGTAAGAAGGGGCACTTCGGCAAGGTGTGCAGAGGGAACCCCGCCGGAAAACCAACCGCCGGAAAACCCACCACCGCCGCGTGTGCGCCGTGGGAGCGGCCATCTTGGACGCCATCTTGCCCGTCCTCGTGGGGTCCGCCATCTTGTGAGCAGACAGCATGGACGCCATCTTGTATCGATCAGGGCCCTACAGTGGCATTGGTCACAGTGGACCAGACCAGGCCGCACCCGCTATCCAGATCAATGGTGGACATCGAGGTAAACGGGTGCTGGGTTAAATGCTTAATTGACAGTGGAAGCACGGAGAGCTTTATCCACCCAGAACTGGCACAACAACTCTCCCTAAAGGTGGTCCCTACTCAGGGTACCATCTCTATGGCTGATAAAACCCAGACATCGACCATTCTGGGTTACTGCACGGTACAATTGTGCGTTAACGGAACTGTATATGATAATTTTAAAGTATTAATCATGAAGAACCTATGTGCGAGCGTGATCTTGGGCCTGGATTTCCAGTGCAACCACCAAAGCATCACGCTCAAGTACGGTGGGTCCCAGCCGCCCCTCACAGTGTGCGGTCTGGCTACCCTGAAGGCAAAGCCGCCTTCGCTATTCGCGAACCTTACCCCTAACTGCCGGCCAATAGCGACCAAAAGCAGGAGGTACAGCTGGGAGAACAGGCGGTTTATCGCGACCGAGGTAGACAGGCTCCTGAAAGAGCACATTATTGAACGCAGCAACAGCCCATGGCGCGCCCAAGTGGTAGTGGTAAGGGGTAGCGAGAAGAAACGGATGGTGATCGACTATAGTCAAACGATCAACAGGTACACCCTACTAGACGCCTACCCGCTACCCCGCATATCAGAAATGGTGAACCAAATCGCCCAATACCGGGTGTTCTCCACCATCGACCTCAAGTCAGCGTACCACCAGCTCCCTATCAGACCAGAGGACCGCCCGTACACCGCCTTCGAGGCGAACGGACGCCTCTCCCAATTCCTCAGAGTCCCCTTTGGGGTGACGAATGGGGTCTCGGTCTTCCAGAGGGAGATGGACCGCATGGTCGATGACCACCACTTGCAGGCAACCTTCCCCTACCTCGACAACGTCACCATCTGCGGTCACAACCAGCAGGATCACGACTCGAACCTCGAGAGGTTCCTGGAAACCGCACAAAAACTCAACCTCACCTACAACGAGGACAAGTGCGTTTACAACACCACGCGCCTCTGCATACTAGGCAGCGTGGTGGAGAATGGGGAAATCGGACCAGACCCCGACCGATTGCGCCCCCTACGGGAGCTGCCCCTGCCCAACACTCCCAAAGCCCTGAAAAGGTGCCTGGGGTTATTTTCTTATTATTCCCAATGGGTCCCCAACTACTCCGACAAAGCCCGCCCCCTCTTGAAAGCATCCTCTTTTCCGCTCTCTGCTGAGGCCCACGCCGCCTTCAAAAGCATTAAGCAGGATATTGAGCGGGCCACGCTACAGGCAGTGGACGAGAACACTCCATTTCAAGTGGAAAGTGATGCGTCTGACTTCGCCTTGGCGGCCACCCTCAACCAGGCGGGGCGGCCCGTAGCTTTCTTCTCGAGGACCCTCCAAGGGCCCGAGATCAGACACTCCTCCGTGGAAAAGGAGGCCCAAGCCATCGTGGAGGCAGTGCGCCACTGGCGCCACTACCTAGCCGGCAAACGCTTCACCCTACTTACCGACCAGCGGTCGGTAGCGTTTATGTTCAATAATAAACAGAGGGGGAAGATTAAAAATGATAAGTTTCTTAGGTGGCGGATCGAGCTCTCCACCTTCGAGTACGACATCATTTACCGGCCAGGGGCCCTTAACGAATCCCCTGACGCCCTCTCACGAGGGATGTGTGCCGGCGCCACCGGGGATCGGCTACAGACCCTCCACAACGACCTCTGCCACCCAGGGGTCACGCGGCTGTTCCACTTCATAAAGTCCCGTAACTTACCCTACTCAATTGAGGAAGTTCGGTCCCTGACCAGGAACTGCCGCACTTGCGCTGAGTGCAAGCCTCGGTTCTACCGCCCAGATAGAGCCCACTTAATCAAAGCTACACGGCCCTTTGAGCGGCTCAGCTTAGATTTCAAGGGCCCCCTCCCGTCCGTCGACCGCAATGTTTACTTCCTGAACATTGTGGACGAATACTCCCGGTTCCCATTCGCCTTCCCCTGCCCAGACATGACCAGCGCCACGGTCATTAAATGCCTCAACAGCCTGTTCTGCCTGTTCGGTATGCCGAGCTACATCCATACGGATAGGGGGGCGTCCTTCATGAGTGAAGAGCTACGCCAGTACATGCTGTCCAAGGGGATCGCCACGAGCCGTACCACCAGCTACAACCCCCGGGGTAACGGCCAAGTGGAGCGAGAGAACGGGACAGTATGGAAAGCAGTCACTCTAGCTCTAAGGACCAAGGGCCTCCCTATCTCCCGCTGGCAGGAAGTCCTCTCGGATGTGCTCCATTCGATACGGTCGCTATTGTGTACGGCCACTAATACCACGCCTCATGAACGAATGTTTGTCTTTCCCCGGAAATCCACCTCAGGCGTATCCATGCCGTCATGGCTCTCCACCCCAGGTCCGGTACTCGTGCGAAGGCATGTGAGGGGCCACAAGACGGACCCTCTCGTGGAGCCAGTACACCTACTCCACGCCAACCCCCAATACGCATATGTCCGGCACGCCGACGGAAGGGAGGACACCGTGTCCATAAAAGACGTCGCCACAGCCGGCATCGACAATAACCACGGCAATAGCGGCAACGACGATCACAGCAACTCTTACCCACCCACTACTCTTTCATCACCCCCGGAAGAACACCGACCAATGGCACCCCCACCAACTACCCCTCCAACAACCCTGGCGGCACCCCCGGCAGAGACCCAGGGGGCTACCGGGGACACCCAGCCGACACCCGCGGCACCGCAACAGCCACGTCGGCCGCAGAGGACTATCAAACCCCCGAACAGACTAAATCTATAGAAGGGGTGAATGTGATGAAATATTCCATTCACCACTGCCTGTGACTGAGATCGGTTTCAGTGTCATTTCCCTTCCCCCAGACCTCATTGTATTGTGCACTGGAATGTGCTGTATTGTATACTGGAATGTGCTGGAATGTGCTGTGTGTAGGGCTCTGCCCATACCTGGCCCCGTTTGTAAGCTAGCTTCAGTCTAGCCCCAGTCTCCAGAAGGAAGACATCTCTCTCTTTTACGTGTTACTTTCTAAGCTAATAAAAGCCTTGTTTTTGTTCTGCTAACCTCGAGTCTCGGAATTATTGAGGCACATCAAGGCCTGGCTGGCCTGCTGAGTTTCCCAGCATTGTCTGTGGTGATTTTAGACATTTAACACCATTGTTCACTGTGGCCATGGAGAGGCCTGCCTGGCCTGCTGAGTTTCCCAGCATTGTCTGTGGTGATTTTAGACCCTTTAACACCATTGTTCACTGTGGCCATGGAGAGGCCTGCCTGGCCTGCTGAGTTTTGCAGCATTGTCTGTGGTGATTTTAGCCCCTTTAACACCATTGTTCACTGTGGCCATGGAGGGGCCTGCCCGGCCTGCTGAGTTTCCCAGCATTGTCTGTGGTGATTTTAGACCCTTTAACACCATTGTTCACTGTGGCCATGGAGAGGCCTGCCTGGCCTGCTGAGTTTTGCAGCATTGTCTGTGGTGATTTTAGACCCTTTAACACCATTGTTCACTGTGGCCATGGAGAGGCCTGCCTGGCCTGCTGAGATTTGCAGCATTGTCTGTGGTGATTTTAGACCTTTAACACCATTGTTCACTGTGGCCATGGCGAGGCCTGCCTGGCCTGCTGAGTTTTGCTCCATTGTCTGTGGTGATTTTAGACCCTTTAACACCATTGTTCACTGTGGCCATGGAGAGGCCTGCCTGGCCTGCTGAGTTTCCCAGCATTGTCTGTGGTGATTTTAGACCCTTTAACACCATTGTTCACTGTGGCCATGGAGAGGCCTGCCTGGCCTGCTGAGTTTCCCAGCATTGTCTGTGGTGATTTTAGACCCTTTAACACCATTGTTCACTGTTGCCATGGAGAGACCTGCCTGGGCTGCTGAGTTTTGCAGCTTTGTCTGTGGTGATTTTAGACCCTTTAACATCATTGTTCACTGTGGCCATGGAGAGGCCTGCCTGGCCTGCTGAGTTTTGCAGCATTGTCTGTGGTGATTTTAGACCCTTTAACATCATTGTTCACTGTGGCCATGGAGAGGCCTGCCTGGCCTGCTGAGTTTTGCAGCATTGTCTGTTGTGATTTTAGACCCTTTAACACCATTGTTCACTGTGGCCATGGAGAGGCCTGTCTGGCCTGCTGAGATTTGCAGCATTGTCTGTGGTGATTTTAGACCCTTTAACATCATTGTTCACTGCGGCCATGGAGAGGCCTGCCTGGCCTGCTGAGTTTCCCAGCATTGTCTGTGGTGATTTTAGACCCTTTATCATCATTGTTCACTGTGGCCATGGAGAGGTCTGCCTGGCCTGCTGAGTTTTGTAGCATTGTCTGTGGTGATTTTAGACCCTTTAACACCATTGTTCACTGTGGCCATGGAGAGGCCTGCCTGGCCTGCTGTGTTTTGCAGCATTGTCTGTGGTGATTTTAGACCCTTTAACATCATTGTTCACTGTGGCCATGGAGAGGCCTGTGATGAAATATTCCATTCACCACTGCCTGTGACTGAGATCGGTTTCAATGTCATTTCCCTTCCCCCAGACCTCATTGTATTGTGTACTGGAATGTGCTGTATTGTATACTGGAATGTGCTGCGTGTAGGGCTCTGCCCATACCTGGCCCCGTTTGTAAGCTAGCTTCAGTCTAGCACCAGTCTCCAGAAGGAAGACATCTCTCTCTTTTACGTGTTACTTTCTAAGCTAATAAAAGCCTTGTTTTTGTTCTGCTAACTTCGAGTCTCGGAATTATTGAGGCACATCAATTTTATTAGCTTAATTTTCAACACTATGGATCAACTCCTGAAACCCGAACGTTTGGATTTGGATCAACATGCTCCGGACGCATCAGCACGCTTCGGACACTGGTTTGAGTGTATGGAATTCTTCCTGGACAATTCCGCAGCCGTCAAAGACGCTACGGACGCTGCGAGGATGAGACTCGGAATTCTGCGGAATTGGGTAAGCCACCGGGTTTACCCCCTCATCCAAGACGCCGAGACGTACCTGGCCACCTGCGACATCTTAAAGGCGCATTACCAGCAGCCTACGAATGAGGTGTATGCTAGGCACCTGCTCGCTACCCGCGCACAGCGACCTGGGGAATCGGTGGAGGAGTTCCTAAGCACCCTGAAAATGCTTGGCAAAGACTGCAAGTGCCGAGATGTAAAAGCCGCAGTGTACACTGACGAGCTTGTTCGCGATGCCTTCATCACAGGCCTCAGCTCCACTTACATCCGGCAAAGACTGCTGGAAAAAACGGGGTTGGACCTGAAACAGGCTGCGGACACCGCGCGATCCTTGGATGTGGCCCAGAGAAACTCGGACGCCTACTCTTCAGCCCGCGCCGTCCACGCCGCCACGTGTGCACCGAGGGCGCCGCCATCTTGGAAGGCATCTTCCCCGCCCGACAGCCCGACACCGGCTGGGCCCCGCTCTCCCCCCAGAAGCCCTACGACAGCCGCGACGCATCAGGGACCCAACTGCTACTTCTGCGGGCAGCCAAAACACACCAGAAACCTGTGCCCGGCGAAAGGCACCACCTGCTTTAAGTGCGGTAAGAAGGGGCACTTCGGCAAGGTGTGCAGAGGGAACCCCGCCGGAAAACCAACCGCCGGAAAACCCACCACCGCCGCGTGTGCGCCGTGGGAGCGGCCATCTTGGACGCCATCTTGCCCGTCCTCGTGGGGTCCGCCATCTTGTGAGCAGACAGCATGGACGCCATCTTGTATCGATCAGGGCCCTACAGTGGCATTGGTCACAGTGGACCAGACCAGGCCGCACCCACTATCCAGATCAATGGTGGACATCGAGGTAAACGGGTGCCGGGTTAAATGCTTAATTGACAGTGGAAGCACGGAGAGCTTTATCCACCCAGAACTGGCACAACAACTCTCCCTAAAGGTGGTCCCTACTCAGGGTACCATCTCTATGGCTGATAAAACCCAGACATCGACCATTCTGGGTTACTGCACGGTACAATTGTGCGTTAACGGAACTGTATATGATAATTTTAAAGTATTAATCATGAAGAACCTATGTGCGAGCGTGATCTTGGGCCTGGATTTCCAGTGCAACCACCAAAGCATCACGCTCAAGTACGGTGGGTCCCAGCCGCCCCTCACAGTGTGCGGTCTGGCTACCCTGAAGGCAAAGCCGCCTTCGCTATTCGCGAACCTTACCCCTAACTGCCGGCCAATAGCGACCAAAAGCAGGAGGTACAGCTGGGAGAACAGGCGGTTTATCGCGACCGAGGTAGACAGGCTCCTGAAAGAGCACATTATTGAACGCAGCAACAGCCCATGGCGCGCCCAAGTGGTAGTGGTAAGGGGTAGCGAGAAGAAACGGATGGTGATCGACTATAGTCAAACGATCAACAGGTACACCCTACTAGACGCCTACCCGCTACCCCGCATATCAGAAATGGTGAACCAAATCGCCCAATACCGGGTGTTCTCCACCATCGACCTCAAGTCAGCGTACCACCAGCTCCCTATCAGACCAGAGGACCGCCCGTACACCGCCTTCGAGGCGAACGGACGCCTCTACCAATTCCTCAGAGTCCCCTTTGGGGTGACGAATGGGGTCTCGGTCTTCCAGAGGGAGATGGACCGCATGGTCGATGACCACCACTTGCAGGCAACCTTCCCCTACCTCGACAACGTCACCATCTGCGGTCACAACCAGCAGGATCACGACTCGAACCTCGAGAGGTTCCTGGAAACCGCACAAAAACTCAACCTCACCTACAACGAGGACAAGTGCGTTTACAACACCACGCGCCTCTGCATACTAGGCAGCGTGGTGGAGAATGGGGAAATCGGACCAGACCCCGACCGATTGCGCCCCCTACGGGAGCTGCCCCTGCCCAACACTCCCAAAGCCCTGAAAAGGTGCCTGGGGTTATTTTCTTATTATTCCCAATGGGTCCCCAACTACTCCGACAAAGCCCGCCCCCTCTTGAAAGCATCCTCTTTTCCGCTCTCTGCTGAGGCCCACGCCGCCTTCAAAAGCATTAAGCAGGATATTGAGCGGGCCACGCTACAGGCAGTGGACGAGAACACTCCATTTCAAGTGGAAAGTGATGCGTCTGACTTCGTCTTGGCGGCCACCCTCAACCAGGCGGGGCGGCCCGTAGCTTTCTTCTCGAGGACCCTCCAAGGGCCCGAGATCAGACACTCCTCCGTGGAAAAGGAGGCCCAAGCCATCGTGGAGGCAGTGCGCCACTGGCGCCACTACCTAGCCGGCAAACGCTTCACCCTACTTACCGACCAGCGGTCGGTAGCGTTTATGTTCAATAATAAACAGAGGGGGAAGATTAAAAATGATAAGTTTCTTAGGTGGCGGATCGAGCTCTCCACCTTCGAGTACGACATCATTTACCGGCCAGGGGCCCTTAACGAATCCCCTGACGCCCTCTCACGAGGGATGTGTGCCGGCGCCACCGGGGATCGGCTACAGACCCTCCACAACGACCTCTGCCACCCAGGGGTCACGCGGCTGTTCCACTTCATAAAGTCCCGTAACTTACCCTACTCAATTGAGGAAGTTCGGTCCCTGACCAGGAACTGCCGCACTTGCGCTGAGTGCAAGCCTCGGTTCTACCGCCCAGATAGAGCCCACTTAATCAAAGCTACACGGCCCTTTGAGCGGCTCAGCTTAGATTTCAAGGGCCCCCTCCCGTCCGTCGACCGCAATGTTTACTTCCTGAACATTGTGGACGAATACTCCCGGTTCCCATTCGCCTTCCCCTGCCCAGACATGACCAGCGCCACGGTCATTAAATGCCTCAACAGCCTGTTCTGCCTGTTCGGTATGCCGAGCTACATCCATACGGATAGGGGGGCGTCCTTCATGAGTGAAGAGCTACGCCAGTACATGCTGTCCAAGGGGATCGCCACGAGCCGTACCACCAGCTACAACCCCCGGGGTAACGGCCAAGTGGAGCGAGAGAACGGGACAGTATGGAAAGCAGTCACTCTAGCTCTAAGGACCAAGGGCCTCCCTATCTCCCGCTGGCAGGAAGTCCTCTCGGATGTGCTCCATTCGATACGGTCGCTATTGTGTACGGCCACTAATACCACGCCTCATGAACGAATGTTTGTCTTTCCCCGGAAATCCACCTCAGGCGTATCCATGCCGTCATGGCTCTCCACCCCAGGTCCGGTACTCGTGCGAAGGCATGTGAGGGGCCACAAGACGGACCCTCTCGTGGAGCCAGTACACCTATTCCACGCCAACCCCCAATACGCATATGTCCGGCACGCCGACGGAAGGGAGGACACCGTGTCCATAAAAGACGTCGCCACAGCCGGCATCGACAATAACCACGGCAATAGCGGCAACGACGATCACAGCAACTCTTACCCACCCACTACTCTTTCATCACCCCCGGAAGAACACCGACCAATGGCACCCCCACCAACTACCCCTCCAACAACCCTGGCGGCACCCCCGGCAGAGACCCAGGGGGCTACCGGGGACACCCAGCCGACACCCGCGGCACCGCAACAGCCACGTCGGCCGCAGAGGACTATCAAACCCCCGAACAGACTAAATCTATAGAAGGGGTGAATGTGATGAAATATTCCATTCACCACTGCCTGTGACTGAGATCGGTTTCAGTGTCATTTCCCTTCCCCCAGACCTCATTGTATTGTGTACTGGAATGTGCTGTATTGTATACTGGAATGTGCTGGAATGTGCTGTGTGTAGGGCTCTGCCCATACCTGGCCCCGTTTGTAAGCTAGCTTCAGTCTAGGCCCAGTCTCCAGAAGGAAGACATCTCTCTCTTTTACGTGTTACTTTCTAAGCTAATAAAAGCCTTGTTTTTGTTCTGCTAACCTCGAGTCTCGGAATTATTGAGGCACATCAAGGCCTGGCTGGCCTGCTGAGTTTCCCAGCATTGTCTGTGGTGATTTTAGACATTTAACACCATTGTTCACTGTGGCCATGGAGAGGCCTGCCTGGCCTGCTGAGTTTCCCAGCATTGTCTGTGGTGATTTTAGACCCTTTAACACCATTGTTCACTGTGGCCATGGAGAGGCCTGCCCGGCCTGCTGAGTTTTGCAGCATTGTCTGTGGTGATTTTAGACCCTTTAACACCATTGTTCACTGTGGCCATGGCGAGGTCTGCCTGGCCTACTGAGTTTTGCAGCATTGTCTGTGGCGATTTTAGACCCTTTAACACCAGTGTTCACTGTGGCCATGGAGAGGCCTGCCTGGCCTGCTGAGTTTTGCAGCATTGTCTGTGGTGATTTTAGACCTTTAAACACCATTGTTCACTGTGGCCATGGAGAGGTCTGCCTGGCCTGCTGAGTTTTGCAGCATTGTCTGTGGTGATTTTAGACACTTTAACACCATTGTTCACTGTGGCCATGGAGAGGCCTGCCTGGCCTGCTGAGTTTTGCAGCATTGTCTGTTGTGATTTTAGACCCTTTAACACCATTGTTCACTGTGGCCATGGAGAGGCCTGTCTGGCCTGCTGAGATTTGCAGCATTGTCTGTGGTGATTTTAGACCCTTTAACATCATTGTTCACTGTGGCCATGGAGAGGCCTGCCTGGCCTGCTGAGTTTCCCAGCATTGTCTGTGGTGATTTTAGACCCTTTAACATCATTGTTCACTGTGGCCATGGAGAGGACTGCCTGGCCTGCTGAGTTTCCCAGCATTGTCTGTGGTGATTTTAGACCCTTTATCATCATTGTTCACTGTGGCCATGGAGAGGCCTGCCTGGCCTGCTGTGTTTTGCAGCATTGTCTGTGGTGATTTTAGACCCTTTAACATCATTGTTCACTGTGGCCATGGAGAGGCCTGTGATGAAATATTCCATTCACCACTGCCTGTGACTGAGATCGGTTTCAATGTCATTTCCCTTCCCCCAGACCTCATTGTATTGTGTACTGGAATGTGCTGTATTGTATACTGGAATGTGCTGCGTGTAGGGCTCTGCCCATACCTGGCCCCGTTTGTAAGCTAGCTTCAGTCTAGCACCAGTCTCCAGAAGGAAGACATCTCTCTCTTTTACGTGTTACTTTCTAAGCTAATAAAAGCCTTGTTTTTGTTCTGCTAACTTCGAGTCTCGGAATTATTGAGGCACATCAATTTTATTAGCTTAATTTTCAACACTATGGATCAACTCCTGAAACCCGAACGTTTGGATTTGGATCAACATGCTCCGGACGCATCAGCACGCTTCGGACACTGGTTTGAGTGTATGGAATTCTTCCTGGACAATTCCGCAGCCGTCAAAGACGCTACGGACGCTGCGAGGATGAGACTCGGAATTCTGCGGAATTGGGTAAGCCACCGGGTTTACCCCCTCATCCAAGACGCCGAGACGTACCTGGCCGCCTGCGACATCTTAAAGGCGCATTACCAGCAGCCTACGAATGAGGTGTATGCTAGGCACCTGCTCGCTACCCGCGCACAGCGACCTGGGGAATCGGTGGAGGAGTTCCTAAGCACCCTGAAAATGCTTGGCAAAGACTGCAAGTGCCGAGATGTAAAAGCCGCAGTGTACACTGACGAGCTTGTTCGCGATGCCTTCATCACAGGCCTCAGCTCCACTTACATCCGGCAAAGACTGCTGGAAAAAACGGGGTTGGACCTGAAACAGGCTGCGGACACCGCGCGATCCTTGGATGTGGCCCAGAGAAACTCGGACGCCTACTCTTCAGCCCGCGCCGTCCACGCCGCCACGTGTGCACCGAGGGTGCCGCCATCTTGGAAGGCATCTTCCCCGCCCGACAGCCCGACACCGGCTGGGCCCCGCTCTCCCCCCAGAAGCCCTACGACAGCCGCGACGCATCAGGGACCCAACTGCTACTTCTGCGGGCAGCCAAAACACACCAGAAACCTGTGCCCGGCGAAAGGCACCACCTGCTTTAAGTGCAGTAAGAAGGGGCACTTCGGCAAGGTGTGCAGAGGGAACCCCGCCGGAAAACCAACCGCCGGAAAACCCACCACCGCCGCGTGTGCGCCGTGGGAGCGGCCATCTTGGACGCCATCTTGCCCGTCCTCGTGGGGTCCGCCATCTTGTGAGCAGACAGCATGGACGCCATCTTGTATCGATCAGGGCCCTACAGTGGCATTGGTCACAGTGGACCAGACCAGGCCGCACCCGCTATCCAGATCAATGGTGGACATCGAGGTAAACGGGTGCCGGGTTAAATGCTTAATTGACAGTGGAAGCACGGAGAGCTTTATCCACCCAGAACTGGCACAACAACTCTCCCTAAAGGTGGTCCCTACTCAGGGTACCATCTCTATGGCTGATAAAACCCAGACATCGACCATTCTGGGTTACTGCACGGTACAATTGTGCGTTAACGGAACTGTATATGATAATTTTAAAGTATTAATCATGAAGAACCTATGTGCGAGCGTGATCTTGGGCCTGGATTTCCAGTGCAACCACCAAAGCATCACGCTCAAGTACGGTGGGTCCCAGCCGCCCCTCACAGTGTGCGGTCTGGCTACCCTGAAGGCAAAGCCGCCTTCGCTATTCGCGAACCTTACCCCTAACTGCCGGCCAATAGCGACCAAAAGCAGGAGGTACAGCTGGGAGAACAGGCGGTTTATCGTGACCGAGGTAGACAGGCTCCTGAAAGAGCACATTATTGAACGCAGCAACAGCCCATGGCGCGCCCAAGTGGTAGTGGTAAGGGGTAGCGAGAAGAAACGGATGGTGATCGACTATAGTCAAACGATCAACAGGTACACCCTACTAGACGCCTACCCGCTACCCCGCATATCAGAAATGGTGAACCAAATCGCCCAATACCGGGTGTTCTCCACCATCGACCTCAAGTCAGCGTACCACCAGCTCCCTATCAGACCAGAGGACCGCCCGTACACCGCCTTCGAGGCGAACGGACGCCTCTACCAATTCCTCAGAGTCCCCTTTGGGGTGACGAATGGGGTCTCGGTCTTCCAGAGGGAGATGGACCGCATGGTCGATGACCACCACTTGCAGGCAACCTTCCCCTACCTCGACAACGTCACCATCTGCGGTCACAACCAGCAGGATCACGACTCGAACCTCGAGAGGTTCCTGGAAACCGCACAAAAACTCAACCTCACCTACAACGAGGACAAGTGCGTTTACAACACCACGCGCCTCTGCATACTAGGCAGCGTGGTGGAGAATGGGGAAATCGGACCAGACCCCGACCGATTGCGCCCCCTACGGGAGCTGCCCCTGCCCAACACTCCCAAAGCCCTGAAAAGGTGCCTGGGGTTATTTTCTTATTATTCCCAATGGGTCCCCAACTACTCCGACAAAGCCCGCCCCCTCTTGAAAGCATCCTCTTTTCCGCTCTCTGCTGAGGCCCACGCCGCCTTCAAAAGCATTAAGCAGGATATTGAGCGGGCCACGCTACAGGCAGTGGACGAGAACACTCCATTTCAAGTGGAAAGTGATGCGTCTGACTTCGCCTTGGCGGCCACCCTCAACCAGGCGGGGCGGCCCGTAGCTTTCTTCTCGAGGACCCTCCAAGGGCCCGAGATCAGACACTCCTCCGTGGAAAAGGAGGCCCAAGCCATCGTGGAGGCAGTGCGCCACTGGCGCCACTACCTAGCCGGCAAACGCTTCACCCTACTTACCGACCAGCGGTCGGTAGCGTTTATGTTCAATAATAAACAGAGGGGGAAGATTAAAAATGATAAGTTTCTTAGGTGGCGGATCGAGCTCTCCACCTTCGAGTACGACATCATTTACCGGCCAGGGGCCCTTAACGAATCCCCTGACGCCCTCTCACGAGGGATGTGTGCCAGCGCCACCGGGGATCGGCTACAGACCCTCCACAACGACCTCTGCCACCCAGGGGTCACGCGGCTGTTCCACTTCATAAAGTCCCGTAACTTACCCTACTCAATTGAGGAAGTTCGGTCCCTGACCAGGAACTGCCGCACTTGCGCTGAGTGCAAGCCTCGGTTCTACCGCCCAGATAGAGCCCACTTAATCAAAGCTACACGGCCCTTTGAGCGGCTCAGCTTAGATTTCAAGGGCCCCCTCCCGTCCGTCGACCGCAATGTTTACTTCCTGAACATTGTGGACGAATACTCCCAGTTCCCATTCGCCTTCCCCTGCCCAGACATGACCAGCGCCACGGTCATTAAATGCCTCAACAGCCTGTTCTGCCTGTTCGGTATGCCGAGCTACATCCATACGGATAGGGGGGCGTCCTTCATGAGTGAAGAGCTACGCCAGTACATGCTGTCCAAGGGGATCGCCACGAGCCGTACCACCAGCTACAACCCCCGGGGTAACGGCCAAGTGGAGCGAGAGAACGGGACAGTATGGAAAGCAGTCACTCTAGCTCTAAGGACCAAGGGCCTCCCTATCTCCCGCTGGCAGGAAGTCCTCTCGGATGTGCTCCATTCGATACGGTCGCTATTGTGTATGGCCACTAATACCACGCCTCATGAACGAATGTTTGTCTTTCCCCGGAAATCCACCTCAGGCGTATCCATGCCGTCATGGCTCTCCACCCCAGGTCCGGTACTCGTGCGAAGGCATGTGAGGGGCCACAAGACGGACCCTCTCGTGGAGCCAGTACACCTACTCCACGCCAACCCCCAATACGCATATGTCCGGCACGCCGACGGAAGGGAGGACACCGTGTCCATAAAAGACGTCGCCACAGCCGGCATCGACAATAACCACGGCAATAGCGGCAACGACGATCACAGCAACTCTTACCCACCCACTACTCTTTCATCACCCCCGGAAGAACACCGACCAATGGCACCCCCACCAACTACCCCTCCAACAACCCTGGCGGCACCCCCGGCAGAGACCCAGGGGGCTACCGGGGACACCCAGCCGACACCCGCGGCACCGCAACAGCCACGTCGGCCGCAGAGGACTATCAAACCCCCGAACAGACTAAATCTATAGAAGGGGTGAATGTGATGAAATATTCCATTCACCACTGCCTGTGACTGAGATCGGTTTCAGTGTCATTTCCCTTCCCCCAGACCTCATTGTATTGTGTACTGGAATGTGCTGTATTGTATACTGGAATGTGCTGGAATGTGCTGTGTGTAGGGCTCTGCCCATACCTGGCCCCGTTTGTAAGCTAGCTTCAGTCTAGCCCCAGTCTCCAGAAGGAAGACATCTCTCTCTTTTACGTGTTACTTTCTAAGCTAATAAAAGCCTTGTTTTTGTTCTGCTAACCTCGAGTCTCGGAATTATTGAGGCACATCAAGGCCTGGCTGGCCTGCTGAGTTTCCCAGCATTGTCTGTGGTGATTTTAGACATTTAACACCATTGTTCACTGTGGCCATGGAGAGGCCTGCCTGGCCTGCTGAGTTTCCCAGCATTGTCTGTGGTGATTTTAGACCCTTTAACACCATTGTTCACTGTGGCCATGGAGAGGCCTGCCTGGCCTGCTGAGTTTTGCAGCATTGTCTGTGGTGATTTTAGCCCCTTTAACACCATTGTTCACTGTGGCCATGGAGGGGCCTGCCCGGCCTGCTGAGTTTTGCAGCATTGTCTGTGGTGATTTTAGACCCTTTAACACCATTGTTCACTGTGGCCATGGAGAGGCCTGCCCGGCCTGCTGAGTTTTGCAGCATTGTCTGTGGTGATTTTAGACCCTTTAACACCATTGTTCACTGTGGCCATGGCGAGGTCTGCCTGGCCTACTGAGTTTTGCAGCATTGTCTGTGGCGATTTTAGACCCTTTAACACCAGTGTTCACTGTGGCCATGGAGAGGCCTGCCTGGCCTGCTGAGTTTTGCAGCATTGTCTGTGGTGATTTTAGACCTTTAAACACCATTGTTCACTGTGGCCATGGAGAGGTCTGCCTGGCCTGCTGAGTTTTGCAGCATTGTCTGTGGTGATTTTAGACACTTTAACACCATTGTTCACTGTGGCCATGGAGAGGCCTGCCTGGCCTGCTGGGTTTTGCAGCATTGTCTGTGGTGATTTTAGACCCATTAACACCATTGTTCACTGTGGCCATGGAGAGGCCTACCTGGCCTGCTGAGTTTTGCAGCATTGTCTGTGGTGATTTTAGACACTTTAACACCATTGTTCACTGTGGCCATGGAGAGGCCTGCCTGGCCTGCTGAGTTTTGCAGCATTGTCTGTGGTGATTTTAGACCCATTAACACCATTGTTCACTGTGGCCATGGAGAGGCCTACCTGGCCTGCTGAGTTTTGCAGCATTGTCTGTTGTGATTTTAGACACTTTAACACCATTGTTCACTGTGGCCATGGAGAGGCCTGCTGAGTTTCCCAGCATTGTCTGTGGTGATTTTAGACCCTTTAACACCATTGTTCACTGTGACCATGGAGAGGCCTGCCTGGCCTGCTGAGTTTCCCAGCATTGTCTGTGGTGATTTTAGACACTTTAACACCATTGTTCACTGTGGCCATGGAGAGGCCTGCCTGGCCTGCTGAGTTTCCCAGCATTGTCTGTGGTGATTTTAGACACTTTAACACCATTGTTCACTGTGGCCATGGAGAGGCCTGCCTGGCCTGCTGAGTTTCCCAGCATTGTCTGTGGTGATTTTAGACCCTTTAACACCATTGTTCACTGTGGCCATGGAGAGGTCTGCCTGGCCTGCTGAGTTTTGCAGCATTGTCTGTGGTGATTTTAGACCCTTTAACACCATTGTTCACTGTGGCCATGGAGAGGCCTGCCTGACCTGCTGAGTTTTGCAGCATTGTCTGTGGTGATTTTAGACCCTTTAACACCATTGTTCACTGTGGCCATGGAGAGGCCTGCCTGGCCTGCTGAGTTTCCCAGCATTGTCTGTGGTGATTTTAGACCCTTTAACACCATTGTTCACTGTGTCCATGGAGAGGCCTGCCTCACCTGCTGAGTTTTGCAGCATTGTCTGTGGTGATTTTAGACCCTTTAACACCATTGTTCACTGTGGCCATGGAGAGGCCTGCCTGGCCTGCTGAGTTTCCCAGCATTGTCTGTGGTGATTTTAGACCCTTTAAAACCATTGTGGCCATGGAGAGGCCTGCCTGGCCTGCTGAGTTTTGCAGCATTGTCTGTGGTGATTTTAGACGTTTTAACACCATTGTTCACTGTGGCCATGGAGAGGCCTGCATGGCCTGCTGAGTTTTGCAGCATTGTCTGTGGTGATTTTAGACCCTTTAACACCATTGTTCACTGTGGCCATGGAGAGACCTGCCTGGCCTGCTGAGTTTCCCAGCATTGTCTGTGGTGATTTTAGACCCTTTAACACCATTGTTCACTGTGGCCATGGAGAGGCCTGCCTGGCCTGCTGAGTTTTGCAGCATTGTCTGTGGTGATTTTAGACCCTTTAACACCATTGTTCACTGTGGCCATGGAGAGGCCTGCCTGGCCTGCTGAGTTTTGCAGCATTGTCTGTGGTGATTTTAGACCCTTTAACACCATTGTTCACTGTGGCCATGGAGAGGCCTGCCTGGCCTGCTGAGTTTTGCAGCATTGTCTGTGGTGATTTTAGACCCTTTAACACCATTGTTCACTGTGGCCATGGAGAGGCCTGCCTGGCCTGCTGAGTTTTGCAGCATTGTCTGTGGTGATTTTAGACCCTTTAACACCATTGTTCACTGTGGGCATGGAGAGGCCTGCCTGGCGTGCTGAGTTTTGCAGCATTGTCTGTGGTGATTTTAGACCCTTTAACATCATTGTTCACTGTGGCCATGGAGAGGCCTGCCTGGCCTGCTGAGTTTCCCAGCATTGTCTGCGGTGATTTTTGACCCTTTCACATCATTGTTCACTGTGTCCATGGAGAGGCATGCCTGGCCTGCTGAGTTTTGCAGCATTGTCTGTAGTGATTTTAGACCCTTTAACACCATTGTTCACTGTGGCCATGGAGAGGCCTGCCTGGCCTGCTGAGTTTTGCAGCATTGTCTGTGGTGATTTTAGACTTTCAACACCATTGTTCACTGTGGCCATGGAGAGGCCTGCCTGACCTGCTGAGTTTTGCAGCATTGTCTGTGGTGATTTTACAACATTTAACACCATTGTTCACTGTGGCCATGGAGAGGCCTGCCTGGCCTGCTGAGTTTTGCAGCATTGTCTGTGGTGATTTTAGGCCCTTTAACACCATTGTTCTCTGTGACCATGGAGAGGCCTGCCTGGCCTGCTGAGTTTTGCAGCATTGTCTGTGGTGATTTTAGACCCTTTAACACCATTGTTCACTGTGGCCATGGAGAGGTCTGCCTGGGCTGCTGAGTTTTGCAGCATTGTCTGTGGTGATTTTAGACCCTTTAACATCATTGTTCACTGTGGCCATGGAGAGGCCTGCCTGGCCTGCTGAGTTTTGCAGCATTGTCTGTGGTGATTTTAGACACTTTAACATCATTGTTCACTGTGGCCATGGAGAGGCCTGCCTGGCCTGCTGAGTTTTGCAGCGTTGTCTGTGGTGATTTTAGACCCTTTAACACCATTGTTCACTGTGACCATGGAGAGGCCTGCCTGGCCTGCTGAGTTTCCCAGCATTCTCTGTGGTGATTTTAGACCCTTTAACACCATTGTTCACTGTGTCCATGGAGAGGCCTGCCTGGCCTGCTGAGTTTTGCAGCATTGTCTGTGGTGATTTTAGACCCTTTAACATCATTGTTCACTGTGGCCATGGAGAGGCCTGCCTGGCCTGCTGAGTTTCCCAGCATTGTCTGTGGTGATTTTAGACCCTTTAACACCATTGTTCACTGTGGCCATGGAGAGGCCTGCCTGGGCTGCTGAGTTTCCCAGCATTGTCTGTGTGATAAAAATGCTAACTTCCGAGAAGTTATGTCATCACTTCCTGTGAACTATGAACTATGAACTATGAACTGTGTACATACCTCACTTCCTGTAAATGTCACTTCCTGTTGGACTGGTATAAATACTGGTCTGTTCAGTATTGTAAGAGGCTTCTACCAGAGGCATGGTAAAGACCTCTCTTGTGTATAGTGTGTTTATAAGTTACTTAAAGCTTACTTTAAAGTTACTTGATGGTAAGTCTCCTTTTTCTTACATCAATTTAAGTAACTTAGTATTTACACTGACAAATACTAGACCTTCAGTCAAACTCGGAAGTTAAGGATCCAGGGAACCACCCATCATGGAGAAAATCCTTAGACCTATTCGTCTGGACTTGGACCCGAATACACCAGCAGCTGGCAGGGTATGGAAGCATTGGTATCGTACTTTTGAGAATTTTCTGGATGAATGTAAAGTGGATGCTCCTGCTAAATTGAAGATACTTGTCAATTATGTGACCCCAAAAGTGTTCGAATATGTTGATGACTGGGATAATTACGAAGAGGTGATTTGGGCACTTAAGAAACTGTATGCGAAGACCCCAAATGAGGTCTATGCTAGACATCTACTGGCCACAGCCCGACAAGGGC
The DNA here is from genome assembly GCF_052327205.1 of Somniosus microcephalus. Taxonomy (NCBI): domain Eukaryota; kingdom Metazoa; phylum Chordata; class Chondrichthyes; order Squaliformes; family Somniosidae; genus Somniosus; species Somniosus microcephalus. The sequence continues at coordinate 144,367 of NW_028225187.1, read as the reverse complement.
CAGGGGAATCAATTGACGAATTCCTGCAAGAACTTCGCAGGCTCAGCGTAGATTGTAACTTTCAGGCAGCCTCAGCTGAGCTGTACCGCCAAGAAATGATTCGTGATGCTTTCATCTGCGGGATTGCCTCTCCATTTATACGCCAGTGTCTACTAGAAAGTAAAACACTTGAGCTACAAAAAGCTTTTGAACTAGCTTGTTCACTGGATTTGGCAAAGAGAAATGCAGACCTCTATCAGCTGCCCAGATCTCGATCTGCTGCTGTAGCTGCAACCAGACAATTCAAGCGGTCTCAGGTGAACCCTATCATGGGGGAATCTAATTCTGATAATTCTGATGAAGAAGAGGAGGACGACCCCACTTTAGCAGCCTCTTGGCAATCTAGGAAGGAATGCTTCTTTTGTGGAGATGCTTTTCACCCTAGGAAAACCTGCCCTGCTCGCAATGCAATCTGCAGTTATTGCGGGAAAAAAGGACACTTTGCTAAAGTTTGCCTATCAAGGGCCTCTACGAGGGCCAATCCAGCTAAGGCCTACCGAACTGCCCCAATTAGGGCCTATCAAGATGCTCCAGCTAGGACCTATCAAGCTTCCTCTCGAGCTCTCTCCCGAAGAAGCACACCGAGAGTTTTAGCCACTCTCTGTGCAACGACACCAATTACAGCTGCTTGCCCACAGAACCTGTCTCAGGCAGCCACAAAAATTTCAATTAAAGGGCATACCTTAGATGCCTTAATTGACTCAGGAAGTACTGATAGTTTCATTAAGGAACAGATTGTTGCGAAATTGAAACTACATGTCTTCCCATCGGACCAGGCAATTGCGATGGCCCAGTCATCACTTAATACCAGAATCTCCGGCTTTTGTGTTGTTGATATGACACTTCATGGTCGTATGTATCCCTCCACCCGACTTTCAGTGCTCAAAGACTTATGTAGTGATCTCCTCTTAGGGCTGGACTTCCAAAAACAGCATAAGAAACTCACCATTGAGTTTGGTGGATCCAAACCCGGACTTACTATTTCTAATATACCATCTAAATTACCATTTTGTGCATTATCAGCAGCTTCACTTGATGAACCCTCATTATTTGCCAGTATTCCGCCTCAATGCCAACCGATAATAACGAAATCGCGGCGCTTTAATCAGGGAGACCAATCTTTTATTGCGGCTGAAATCTCTCGACTTCTAGCAGAGGATATCATTGAACCATGTTCGTCGCCCTGGCGGGCTCAAGTCGTCATTGTCAAGAACCCTCTAAAACCTCACAAACAGCGACTATGCATCGATTATTCGCAAACCATCAATCAATATACCGACTTGGACGCCTACCCATTGCCACGCATTGATGATATGGTTAATAAACTGGCCGAATACAAAGTGTTCTCAACTTACGATTTAAAAAGTGCCTATCATCAGTTACCCTTGAAGGTCTCAGATAAGCAGTACACAGCCTTTGAGGCTAATGGACGGCTGTACCAATTTCGTCGCCTCCCATTCGGGGTTACTAATGGAGTGGCTGTCTTTCAACGGGCAATGGATGGCCTGGTTAAGCAGGAAAACCTAAGGGACACTTTTCCCTATCTTGATAACATTACCATTGCAGGTCACGATCAACAGGAACACGACTCCAACCTCCAAAAATTTCGGGATGCCCTCCATCGCCGTAATTTGACCCTGAATGAATCCAAATCTGTTGAGTCGCAACCGACCATCAACATCCTTGGCTACTGCGTAGGCAATGGTATCATTAAGCCAGACCCAGAAAGACTTCGCCCGCTCCAAGAGCTCCCGTCACCTAAGAATCCGGCTTCTTTACGTCGGGCTCTCGGTCTGTTTGCATACTACGCTAAATGGATTCCTCATTTTTCGGACAAAATCCAACCCTTGCTGCATGCTAGATCATTTCCACTGGGAACAGCGGCTGTTGCAGCCTTTAACCTTCTCAAAAAACAGTTGGAGAAAGCGGCTCTTCACTCCATCGATGAGAATCTCCCTTTCGTGGTTGAATGTGATGCCTCGGAGGTGGCGATCTCGGCTACTCTGAATCAGGAAGGTCGTCCTGTAGCATTTATGTCCAGGACCTTACAAGGTGCCGAGCTACATTATCCTCCGGTTGAGAAAGAAGCCACAGCCATCATAGAGGCAGTACGGAAGTGGAACCATTTTCTAGCTCGCCAGCACTTTACATTGATCACGGACCAACGATCAGTCGCCTTCATGCTCGATAATCGAAAACGAACCAAAATTAAGAATAATAAAATACAACTTTGGAGGATGGAACTGGCCTCTTTTGGTTATACCATTCTCTATCGGCCTGGCAAGGAGAATGTGGCCCCGGACACCCTCACACGGGCATTCTGCTCCACTATGTCATCCTCCACTCTCATGGATGTCCACAATGGTTTGTGTCATCCTGGCGTTACGCGCATGCTACATTTCGTACGATCACGGAATCTCCCTTTTTCCACTGGAGATGTAAAAAAAATATGCTCAGAATGCCGGCTTTGTGCGGAATTAAAACCTCAGTTCTTCCGCCCCTCAGATGGTATACTCATACATGCAACCCAACCGATGCAATGACTTAGCATCGATTTTAAGGGCCCAGTGCCCTCTTCAACTCGGAACACATATTTGCTCACCATGATCGACGAATATTCACGTTTTCCGTTTGCCTTCCCCTGCTCCAATATGCTGGCGTCCACAGTAATCTGCTGCCTTGAGCAGGTATTTTCTCTCTGTGGCATGCCGGCTTATATTCACTCAGATCGGGGTCCATCCTTTATGTCAAGGGAACTCAAGGACTACCTCTCAGAACGGGGAATTGCTACAAGCAAAACAACACCATACCATCCCATCGGAAATGGGCAGGTAGAGAGGTATAACGGTATCATCTGGAATTCCGTACGTCTCGCTTTAAGATCTCGGGGCCTACCAGACCAGCAATGGGAAACAGTGCTTCCGGATGCATTGCACTCTATACGGTCCCTGCTTTCTACAGCCACAAATACTACACCTCATGAGCGGTTCTTTGGATTCCAGCGTCGCTCATCTCATGGAACATCACTCCCGTCATGGCTAACTACTCCTGGACCTGTATTACTCCGAAGATACGTTCGGACATCTAAAAATGACCCTCTTGTAGACGAGGTCGAACTAACCGATGCCAACCCCACCTATGCAAACATACGATATTCCGACGGCCGAGAATCTACCGTATCATTACGGGATCTGGCTCCCTGCCCACCAGGACCTAGTGGGACATCGGGTGATGGCATTTCACCAGGAAACTCTTGGGACCTATCGGGTACCCCTCTCCAGGATCCTGATCGGACACCAACTAGCTTGGTGCCGGTAGAACCCCGTGCTCAAGGTTGCGACCCTCCCAGTACCGCGCATGAAAGTACTGATCTGCCACAGACCAGCTCTGCACCTCCCTCTGAACAGAGGCAGTCCGACTTTGAACCTATTGGGGCTCGTACTCGAAGCCATGATCTCCCCGACCCTTCACAGGGCAATCCAGGCCACACAGACTCTGACCAATGGCCAACCGCATGTAAGCGGACCAGCGACCCTCTACGACGGGAATCCAAACGGGTGCGACTCTTCCTTGTTCGGCGGCTACGGACCAAAAGGTAGACCACAGCCTCCTAATCCTGCAGGAGGGAAGAATGTGATAAAAATGCTAACTTCCGAGAAGTTATGTCATCACTTCCTGTGAACTATGAACTATGAACTATGAACGGTGTACATACCTCACTTCCTGTAAATGTCACTTCCTGTTGGACTGGTATAAATACTGGTCTGTTCAGTATTGTAAGAGGCTTCTACCAGAGGCATGGTAAAGACCTCTCTTGTGTATAGTGTGTTTATAAGTTACTTAAAGCTTACTTTAAAGTTACTTGATGGTAAGTCTCCTTTTTCTTACATCAGTCTGTGGTGATTTTAGACCATTTAACACCATTGTTCACTGTGGCCATGGAGAAACCTGCCTGGCCTGCTGAGTTTTGCAGCATTGTCTGTGGTGATTTTAGACCCTTTAACACCATTGTTCACTGTGACCATGGAGAGGCCTGCCTGGCCTGCTGAGTTTTGCAGCATTGTCTGTGGTGATTTTAGACCCTTTAACACCATTGTTCACTGTGGCCATGGAGAGGCCTGCCTGGCCTGCTGAGTTTTGCAGCATTGTCTGTGGTGATTTTAGACCCTTTAACACCATTGTTCACTGTGGCCATGGAGGGGCCTGCCCGGCCTGCTGAGTTTTGCAGCATTGTCTGTGGTGATTTTAGACCCTTTAACACCATTGTTCACTGTGGCCATGGAGAGGCCTGCCTGGCCTGCTGAGTTTTGCAGCATTGTCTGTGGTGATTTTAGACCCTTTAACACCATTGTTCACTGTGGCCATGGAGAGGTCTGCCTGGCCTGCTGAGTTTTGCAGCATTGTCTGTGGTGATTTTAGACCCTTTAACATCATTGTTCACTGTGTCCATGGACAGGCCTGCCAGGCCTGCTGAGTTTTGCAGCATTGTCTGTGGTGATTTTAGACCCTTTAACACCATTGTTCACTGTGTCCATGGAGAGGCCTGCCTGGCCTGCTGAGATTTGCAGCATTGTCTGTGGTCATTTTAGACCTTCAACACCATTGTTCACTGTGGCCATGGAGAGGCCTGCCTGACCTGCTGAGTTTTGCAGCATTGTCTGTGGTGATTTTACAACATTTAACACCATTGTTCACTGTGGCCATGGAGAGGCCTGCCTGGCCTGCTGAGTTTTGCAGCATTGTCTGTGGTGATTTTAGGCCCTTTAACACCATTGTTCTCTGTGACCATGGAGAGGTCTGCCTGGGCTGCTGAGTTTTGCAGCATTGTCTGTGGTGATTTTAGACCATTTAACATCATTGTTCACTGTGGCCATGGAGAGGCCTGCCTGGCCTGCTGAGTTTTGCAGCATTGTCTGTGGTGATATTAGACACTTTAACATCATTGTTCACTGTGGCCATGGAGAGGCCTGCCTGGCCTGCTGAGTTTCCCAGCATTGTCTGTGGTGATTTTAGACCCTTTAACACCATTGTTCACTGTGACCATGGAGAGGCCTGCCTGGCCTGCTGAGTTTTGCAGCATTGTCTGTGGTGATTTTAGACCCTTTAACACCATTGTTCACTGTGGCCATGGAGAGGCCTGCCTGGCCTGCAGAGTTTTGCAGCATTGTCTGTGGTGATTTTAGACCCTTTAACACCATTGTTCACTGTGGCCATGGAGAGGCCTGCCTGGCCTGCTGAGATTTGCAGCATTGTCTGTGGTGATTTTAGACCTTTAACACCATTGTTCACTGTGGCCATGGCGAGGCCTGCCTGGCCTGCTGAGTTTTGCTCCATTGTCTGTGGTGATTTTAGACCCTTTAACACCATTGTTCACTGTGGCCATGGAGAGACCTGCCTGGCCTGCTGAGTTTTGCAGCATTGTCTGTGGTGATTTTAGACCCTTTAACACCATTGTTCACTGTGGCCATGGAGAGGTCTCCCTGGGCTGCTGAGTTTTGCAGCATTGTCTGTGGTGATTTTAGACCCTTTAACATCATTGTTCACTGTGGCCATGGAGAGGCCTGCCTGGCCTGCTGAGTTTTGCAGCATTGTCTGTGGTGATTTTAGACCCTTTAACATCATTGTTCACTGTGGCCATGGAGAGGCCTGCCTGGCCTGCTGAGTTTTGCAGCATTGTCTGTTGTGATTTTAGACCCTTTAACACCATTGTTCACTGTGGCCATGGAGAGGCCTGTCTGGCCTGCTGAGATTTGCAGCATTGTCTGTGGTGATTTTAGACCCTTTAACATCATTGTTCACTGTGGCCATGGAGAGGCCTGCCTGGCCTGCTGAGTTTCCCAGCATTGTCTGTGGTGATTTTAGACCCTTTATCATCATTGTTCACTGTGGCCATGGAGAGGTCTGCCTGGCCTGCTGAGTTTTGTAGCATTGTCTGTGGTGATTTTAGACCCTTTAACACCATTGTTCACTGTGGCCATGGAGAGGCCTGCCTGGCCTGCTGTGTTTTGCAGCATTGTCTGTGGTGATTTTAGACCCTTTAACATCATTGTTCACTGTGGCCATGGAGAGGCCTGTGATGAAATATTCCATTCACCACTGCCTGTGACTGAGATCGGTTTCAGTGTCATTTCCCTTCCCCCAGACCTCATTGTATTGTGTACTGGAATGTGCTGTATTGTATACTGGAATGTGCTGCGTGTAGGGCTCTGCCCATACCTGGCCCCGTTTGTAAGCTAGCTTCAGTCTAGCACCAGTCTCCAGAAGGAAGACATCTCTCTCTTTTACGTGTTACTTTCTAAGCTAATAAAAGCCTTGTTTTTGTTCTGCTAACTTCGAGTCTCGGAATTATTGAGGCACATCAATTTTATTAGCTTAATTTTCAACACTATGGATCAACTCCTGAAACCCGAACGTTTGGATTTGGATCAACATGCTCCAGACGCATCAGCACGCTTCGGACACTGGTTTGAGTGTATGGAATTCTTCCTGGACAATTCCGCAGCCGTCAAAGACGCTACGGACGCTGCGAGGATGAGACTCGGAATTCTGCGGAATTGGGTAAGCCACCGGGTTTACCCCCTCATCCAAGACGCCGAGACGTACCTGGCCGCCTGCGACATCTTAAAGGCGCATTACCAGCAGCCTACGAATGAGGTGTATGCTAGGCACCTGCTCGCTACCCGCGCACAGCCAACTGGGGAATCGGTGGAGGAGTTCCTAAGCACCCTGAAAATGCTTGGCAAAGACTGCAAGTGCCGAGATGTAAAAGCCGCAGTGTACACTGACGAGCTTGTTCGCGATGCCTTCATCACAGGCCTCAGCTCCACTTACATCCGGCAAAGACTGCTGGAAAAAACGGGGTTGGACCTGAAACAGGCTGCGGACACCGCGCGATCCTTGGATGTGGCCCAGAGAAACTCGGACGCCTACTCTTCAGCCCGCGCCGTCCACGCCGCCACGTGTGCACCGAGGGCGCCGCCATCTTGGAAGGCATCTTCCCCGCCCGACAGCCCGACACCGGCTGGGCCCCGCTCTCCCCCCAGAAGCCCTACGACAGCCGCGACGCGTCAGGGACCCAACTGCTACTTCTGCGGGCAGCCAAAACACACCAGAAACCTGTGCCCGGCGAAAGGCACCACCTGCTTTAAGTGCGGTAAGAAGGGGCACTTCGGCAAGGTGTGCAGAGGGAACCCCGCCGGAAAACCAACCGCCGGAAAACCCGCCACCGCCGCGTGTGCGCCGTGGGAGCGGCCATCTTGGACGCCATCTTGCCCGTCCTCGTGTGGTCCGCCATCTTGTGAGCAGACAGCATGGACGCCATCTTGTATCGATCAGGGCCCTACAGTGGCATTGGTCACAGTGGACCAGACCAGGCCGCACCCGCTATCCAGATCAATGGTGGACATCGAGGTAAACGGGTGCCGGGTTAAATGCTTAATTGACAGTGGAAGCACGGAGAGCTTTATCCACCCAGAACTGGCACAACAACTCTCCCTAAAGGTGGTCCCTACTCAGGGTACCATCTCTATGGCTGATAAAACCCAGACATCGACCATTCTGGGTTACTGCACGGTACAATTGTGCGTTAACGGAACTGTATATGATAATTTTAAAGTATTAATCATGAAGAACCTATGTGCGAGCGTGATCTTGGGCCTGGATTTCCAGTGCAACCACCAAAGCATCACGCTCAAGTACGGTGGGTCCCAGCCGCCCCTCACAGTGTGCGGTCTGGCTACCCTGAAGGCAAAGCCGCCTTCGCTATTCGCAAACCTTACCCCTAACTGCCGGCCAATAGCGACCAAAAGCAGGAGGTACAGCTGGGAGAACAGGCGGTTTATCGCGACCGAGGTAGACAGGCTCCTGAAAGAGCGCATTATTGAACGCAGCAACAGCCCATGGCGCGCCCAAGTGGTAGTGGTAAGGAGTAGCGAGAAGAAACGGATGGTGATCGACTATAGTCAAACGATCAACAGGTACACCCTACTAGACGCCTACCCGCTACCCCGCATATCAGAAATGGTGAACCAAATCGCCCAATACCGGGTGTTCTCCACCATCGACCTCAAGTCAGCGTACCACCAGCTCCCTATCAGACCAGAGGACCGCCCGTACACCGCCTTCGAGGCGAACGGACGCCTCTACCAATTCCTCAGAGTCCCCTTTGGGGTGACGAATGGGGTCTCGGTCTTCCAGAGGGAGATGGACCGCATGGTCGATGACCACCACTTGCAGGCAACCTTCCCCTACCTCGACAACGTCACCATCTGCGGTCACAACCAGCAGGATCACGACTCGAACCTCGAGAGGTTCCTGGAAACCGCACAAAAACTCAACCTCACCTACAACGAGGACAAGTGCGTTTACAACACCACGCGCCTCTGCATACTAGGCAGCGTGGTGGAGAATGGGGAAATCGGACCAGACCCCGACCGATTGCGCCCCCTACGGGAGCTGCCCCTGCCCAACACTCCCAAAGCCCTGAAAAGGTGCCTGGGGTTATTTTCTTATTATTCCCAATGGGTCCCCAACTACTCCGACAAAGCCCGCCCCCTCTTGAAAGCATCCTCTTTTCCGCTCTCTGCTGAGGCCCACGCCGCCTTCAAAAGCATTAAGCAGGATATTGAGCGGGCCACGCTACAGGCAGTGGACGAGAACACTCCATTTCAAGTGGAAAGTGATGCGTCTGACTTCGCCTTGGCGGCCACCCTCAACCAGGCGGGGCGGCCCGTAGCTTTCTTCTCGAGGACCCTCCAAGGGCCCGAGATCAGACACTCCTCCGTGGAAAAGGAGGCCCAAGCCATCGTGGAGGCAGTGCGCCACTGGCGCCACTACCTAGCCGGCAAACGCTTCACCCTACTTACCGACCAGCGGTCGGTAGCGTTTATGTTCAATAATAAACAGAGGGGGAAGATTAAAAATGATAAGTTTCTTAGGTGGCGGATGGAGCTCTCCACCTTCGAGTACGACATCATTTACCGGCCAGGGGCCCTTAACGAATCCCCTGATGCCCTCTCACGAGGGATGTGTGCCAGCGCCACCGGGGATCGGCTACAGACCCTCCACAACGACCTCTGCCACCCAGGGGTCACGCGGCTGTTCCGCTTCATAAAGTCCCGTAACTTACCCTACTCAATTGAGGAAGTTCGGTCCCTGACCAGGAACTGCCGCACTTGCGCTGAGTGCAAGCCTCGGTTCTACCGCCCAGATAGAGCCCACTTAATCAAAGCTACACGGCCCTTTGAGCGGCTCAGCTTAGATTTCAAGGGCCCCCTCCCGTCCGTCGACCGCAATGTTTACTTCCTGAACATTGTGGACGAATACTCCCGGTTCCCATTCGCCTTCCCCTGCCCAGACATGACCAGCGCCACGGTCATTAAATGCCTCAACAGCCTGTTCTGCCTGTTCGGTATGCCGAGCTACATCCATACGGATAGGGGGGCGTCCTTCATGAGTGAAGAGCTACGCCAGTACATGCTGTCCAAGGGGATCGCCACGAGCCGTACCACCAGCTACAACCCCCGGGGTAACGGCCAAGTGGAGCGAGAGAACGGGACAGTATGGAAAGCAGTCACTCTAGCTCTAAGGACCAAGGGCCTCCCTATCTCCCGCTGGCAGGGAGTCCTCTCGGATGTGCTCCATTCGATACGGTCGCTATTGTGTACGGCCACTAATACCACGCCTCATGAACGAATGTTTGTCTTTCCCCGGAAATCCACCCCAGGCGTATCCATGCCGTCATGGCTCTCCACCCCAGGTCCGGTACTCGTGCGAAGGCATGTGAGGGGCCACAAGACGGACCCTCTCGTGGAGCCAGTACACCTACTCCACGCCAACCCCCAATACGCATATGTCCGGCACGCCGACGGAAGGGAGGACACCGTGTCCATAAAAGACGTCGCCACAGCCGGCATCGACAATAACCACGGCAATAGCGGCAACGACGATCACAGCAACTCTTACCCACCCACTACTCTTTCATCACCCCCGGAAGAACACCGACCAATGGCACCCCCACCAACTACCCCTCCAACAACCCTGGCGGCACCCCCGGCAGAGACCCAGGGGGCTACCGGGGACACCCAGCCGACACCCGTGGCACCGCAACAGCCACGTCGGCCGCAGAGGACTATCAAACCCCCGAACAGACTAAATCTATAGAAGGGGTGAATGTGATGAAATATTCCATTCACCACTGCCTGTGACTGAGATCGGTTTCAGTGTCATTTCCCTTCCCCCAGACCTCATTGTATTGTGTACTGGAATGTGCTGTATTGTATACTGGAATGTGCTGTGTGTAGGGCTCTGCCCATACCTGGCCCCGTTTGTAAGCTAGCTTCAGTCTAGCCCCAGTCTCCAGAAGGAAGACATCTCTCTCTTTTACGTGTTACTTTCTAAGCTAATAAAAGCCTTGTTTTTGTTCTGCTAACCTCGAGTCTCGGAATTATTGAGGCACATCAAGGCCTGGCTGGCCTGCTGAGTTTCCCAGCATTGTCTGTGGTGATTTTAGACATTTAACACCATTGTTCACTGTGGCCATGGAGAGGCCTGCCTGGCCTGCTGAGTTTCCCAGCATTGTCTGTGGTGATTTTAGACCCTTTAACACCATTGTTCACTGTGGCCATGGAGAGGCCTGCCTGGCCTGCTGAGTTTTGCAGCATTGTCTGTGGTGATTTTAGATCCTTTAACACCATTGTTCACTGTGGCCATGGAGAGGCCTGCCTGGCCTGCTGAGTTTTGCAGCATTGTCTGTGGTGATTTTAGACCCTTTAACACCATTGTTCACTGTGGCCATGGAGAGGCCTGCCTGGCCTGCTGAGTTTCCCAGCATTGTCTGTGGTGATTTTAGACCCTTTAACACCATTGTTCACTGTGGCCATGGAGAGGCCTGCCCGGCCTGCTGAGTTTTGCAGCATTGTCTGTGGTGATTTTAGACCCTTTAACACCATTGTTCACTGTGGCCATGGCGAGGTCTGCCTGGCCTACTGAGTTTTGCAGCATTGTCTGTGGTGATTTTAGACCTTTAAACACCATTGTTCACTGTGGCCATGGAGAGGCCTGCCTGGCCTGCTGAGTTTTGCAGCATTGTCTGTGGTGATTTTAGACCCATTAACACCATTGTTCACTGTGGCCATGGAGAGGCCTACCTGGCCTGCTGAGTTTTGCAGCATTGTCTGTTGTGATTTTAGACACTTTAACACCATTGTTCACTGTGGCCATGGAGAGGCCTGCTGAGTTTCCCAGCATTGTCTGTGGTGATTTTAGACCCTTCAACACCATTGTTCACTGTGGCCATGGAGAGGCCTGCCTGGCCTGCTGAGTTTCCCAGCATTGTCTGTGGTGATTTTAGACCCTTTAACACCATTGTTCACTGTGGCCATGGAGAGGCCTGCCTGGCCTGCTGAGTTTCCCAGCATTGTCTGTGGTGATTTTAGATACTTTAACACCATTGTTCACTGTGGCCATGGAGAGGCCTGCCTGGCCTGCTGAGTTTCCCAGCATTATCTGTGGTGAATTTAGACCCTTTAAAACCATTGTGGCCATGGAGAGGCCTGCCTGGCCTGCTGAGTTTTGCAGCATTGTCTGTGGTGATTTTAGACGTTTTAACACCATTGTTCACTGTGGCCATGGAGAGGCCTGCATGGACTGCTGAGTTTTGCAGCATTGTCTGTGGTGATTTTAGACCCTTTAACACCATTGTTCACTGTGGCCATGGAGAGACCTGCCTGGCCTGCTGAGTTTTGCAGCATTGTCTGTGGTGATTTTAGACCCTTTAACACCATTGTTCACTGTGGCCATGGAGAGGCCTGCCTGGCCTGCTGAGTTTTGCAGCATTGTCTGTGGTGATTTTAGAACCTTTAACACCATTGTTCACTGTGGCCATGGAGAGGCCTGCCTGGCCTGCTGAGTTTCCCAGCATTGTCTGTGGTGATTTTACACCCTTAACACCATTGTTCACTGTGGCCATGGAGAGGCCTGCCTGGCCTGCTGAGTTTCCCAGCATTGTCTGTGGTGATTTTACACCCTTTAACGCCATTGTTCACTGTGGCCATGGAGAGGCCTGCCTGGCCTGCTGAGTTTTGCAGCATTGTCTGTGGTGATTTTAGACCCTTTAACACCATTGTTCACTGTGGCCATGGAGAGGCCTGCCTGGCCTGCTGAGTTTTGCAGCATTGTCTGTGGTAATTTTAGACCCTTTAACACCATTGTTCACTGTGGCCATGGAGAGGCCTGCTGAGTTTCCCAGCATTGTCTGTGGTGATTTTAGACCCTTTAACACCATTGTTCACTGCGGCCATGGAGAGGCCTGCCTGGCCTGCTGAGTTTCCCAGCATTGTCTGTGGTGATTTTACACCCTTTAACACCATTGTTCACTGTGGCCATGGAGAGGCCTGCCTGGCCTGCTGAGTTTCCCAGCATTGTCTGTGGTGATTTTACACCCTTTAACGCCATTGTTCACTGTGGCCATGGAGAGGCCTGCCTGGCCTGCTGAGTTTTGCAGCATTGTCTGTGGTGATTTTAGACCCTTTAACACCATTGTTCACTGTGGCCATGGAGAGGCCTGCCTGGCCTGCTGAGTTTTGCAGCATTGTCTGTGTTGATTTTAGACCCTTTAACACCATTGTTCACTGTGGCCATGGAGAGGCCTGCCTGGGCTGCTGAGTTTTGCAGCATTGTCTGTGGTGGTTTTAGACCCTTTAACACCATTGTTTACTGTGGCCATGGAGAGGCCTGCCTGGCCTGCTGAGTTTCCCAGCATTGTCTGTGGTGATTTTAGACACTTTAACATCATTGTTCACTGTGGCCATGGAGAGGCCTGCCTGGCCTGCTGAGTTTCCCAGCATTGTCTGTGGTGATTTTAGACCCTTTAACATCATTGCTCACTGTGGCCATGGAGAGGCCTGCCTGGCCTGCTGAGTTTTGCAGCATTGTCTGTGGTGATTTTAGACCCTTTAACACCATTGTTCACTGTGGCCATGGAGAGGCCTGCCTGGCCTGCTGAGTTTTGCAGCATTGTCTGTGGTGATTTTAGACCCTTTAACACCATTGTTCACTGTGGCCATGGAGAGGCCTGCCTGGCCTGCTGAGTTTTGCAGCATTGTCTGTGGTGATTTTAGACCCTTTAACACCATTGTTCACTGTGGCCATGGAGAGGTCTGCCTGGCCTGCTGAGTTTTGCAGCATTGTCTGTGGCGATTTTAGACACTTTAACACCATTGTTCACTGTGGCCATGGAGAGGTCTGCCTGGCCTGCTGAGTTTTGCAGCATTGTCTGTGGTGATTTTAGACCCTTTCACATCATTGTTCACTGTGGCCATGGAGAGGCCTGCCTGGCCTGCTGAGTTTTGCAGCATTGTCTGTGGTGATTTTAGACCCTTTAACACCATTGTTCACTGTGTCCATGGAGAGGCCTGCCTGGCCTGCTGAGTTTTGCTCCATTGTCTGTGGTGATTTTAGACACTTTAACACCATTGTTCACTGTGGCCATGGAGAGGCCTGGCCTGCTGAGTTTTGCTCCATTGTCTGTGGTGATTTTAGACCCTTTAACACCATTGTTCACTGTGGCCATGGAGAGGCCTGCCTGGCCTGCTGAGTTTTGCAGCATTGTCTGTGGTGATTTTAGACCCTTTAACACCATTGTTCACTGTGGCCATGGATAGGCCTGCCTGGCCTGCTGAGTTTTGCAGCATTGTCTGTGGTGATTTTAGAGCCTTTAACACCATTGTTCACTGTGGCCATGGAGAGGCCTGCCTGGCCTGCTGAGTTTCCCAGCATTGTCTGTGGTGATTTTAGACCCTTTAACACCATTGTTCACTGTGGCCATGGAGAGGCCTGCCTGGCCTGCTGAGTTTCACAGCATTGTCTGTGGTGATTTTAGACCCTTTAACACCATTGTTCACTGTGGCCATGGAAAGGCCTGCCTGGCCTGCTGAGTTTCCCAGCATTGTCTGTGGTGATTTTAGACCCTTTAACACCATTGTTCACTGTGGCCATGGAGGGGCCTGCCTGGCGTGCTGAGTTTTGCAGCATTGTCTGTGGTGATTTTAGACACTTTAACACCATTGTTCACTGTGGCCATGGAGAGACCTGCCTGGCCTGCTGAGTTTCCCAGCATTGTCTGTGGTGATTTTAGACCCGTTAAAACCATTGTGGCCATGGAGAGGCCTGCCTGGCCTGCTGAGTTTTGCAGCATTGTCTGTGGTGATTTTAGACGCTTTAACACCATTGTTCACTGTGGCCATGGAGAGGTCTGCCTGGCCTGCTGAGTTTTGCAGCATTGTCTGTGGTGATTTTAGACCCTTTAACACCATTGTTCACTGTGGCCATGGACAGGCCTGCCTGGCCTGCTGAGTTTTGCTCCATTGTCTGTGGTGATTTTAGACCCTTTAACACCATTGTTCACTGTGGCCATGGAGAGGCCTGCATGGCCTGCTGAGTTTTGCAGCATTGTCTGTGGTGATTTTAGAGCCTTTAACACCATTGTTCACTGTGGCCATGGAGAGGCCTGCCTGACCTGCTGAGTTTCCCAGCATTGTCTGTGGTGATTTTAGACCCTTTAACACCATTGTTCACTGTGGCCATGGAGAGGCCTGCCTGGCCTGCTGAGTTTTGCAGCATTGTCTGTGGTGATTTTAGACGCTTTAACACCATTGTTCACTGTGGCCATGGAGAGGCCTGCCTGGCCTGCTGAGTTTTGCAGCATTGTCTGTGGTGATTTTAGACCCTTTAACATCATTGTTCACTGTGGCCATGGAGAGGCCTGCCTGGCCTGCTGAGTTTCCCAGCATTGTCTGTGGTGATTTTAGACCCTTTAACACCATTGTTCACTGTGGCCATGGAGAGGCCTGCCTGGCCTGCTGAGTTTTGCAGCATTGTCTGTGGTGGTTTTAGACCCTTTAACACCATTGTTCACTGTGTCCATGGAGAGGCCTGCCTGGCCTGCTGAGTTTTACAGCATTGTCTGTGGCGATTTTAAACCCTTTAACATCATTTTTCACTGTGGCCATGGAGAGGCCTACCTGGCCTGCTGAGTTTCCCAGCATTGTCTGTGGTGATTTTAGACCCTTTAACACCATTGTTCACTGTGTCCATGGAGAGGCCTGCCTGGCCTGCTGAGTTTCCCAGCATTGTCTGTGGTGATTTTAGACCCTTTAACACCATTGTTCACTGTGGCCATGGAGAGGCCTGCCAGGCCTGCTGAGTTTCCCAGCATTGTCTGTGGTGATTTTAGACCCTTTAACACCATTGTTCACTGTGGCCATGGAGAGGCCTGCCTGGGCTGCTGAGTTTTGCAGCATTGTCTGTGGTGATTTTAGAACCTTTAACACCATTGTTCACTGTGACCATGGAGAGGCCTGCCTGACCTGCTGAGTTCTGCAGCATTGTCTGTGGTGATTTTAGACCCTTTAACACCATTGTTCACTGTGGCCATGGAGAGGCCTGCTGAGTTTTGCAGCATTGTCTGTGGTGATTTTAGACCCTTTAACACCATTGTTCACTGTGGCCATGGAGAGGCCTGCCTGGCCTGCTGAGTTTTGCAGCATTGTCTGTGGTGGTTTTAGACCCTTTAACACCATTGTTTACTGTGGCCATGGAGAGGCCTGCCTGGCCTGCTGAGTTTCCCAGCATTGTCTGTGGTGATTTTAGACACTTTAACATCATTGTTCACTGTGGCCATGGAGAGGCCTGCCTGGCCTGCTGAGTTTCCCAGCATTGTCTGTGGTGATTTTAGACCCTTTAACACCATTGTTCACTGTGGCCATGGAGAGGCCTGCCTGGCCTGCTGAGTTTCCCAGCATTGTCTGTGGTGATTTTAGACCCTTTAACACCATTGTTCACTGTGGCCATGGAGAGGCCTGCCTGGCCTGCTGAGTTTCCCAGCATTGTCTGTGGTGATTTTAGACCCTTTAACACCATTGTTCACTGTGGCCATGGAGAGGCCTGCCTGGCCTGCTGAGTTTCCCAGCATTGTCTGTGGTGATTTTACACCCTTTAACACCATTGTTCACTGTGGCCATGGAGAGACCTGCCTGGCCTGCTGAGTTTTGCAGCATTGTCTGTGGTGATTTTAGACCCTTTAACACCATTGTTCACTGTGGCCATGGAGAGGCCTGCCTGGCCTGCTGAGTTTTGCAGCATTGTCTGTGGTGATTTTAGAGCCTTTAACACCATTGTTCACTGTGGCCATGGAGAGGCCTGCCTGGCCTGCTGAGTTTCCCAGCATTGTCTGTGGTGATTTTAGACCCTTTAACACCATTGTTCACTGTGGCCATGGAGAGGCCTGCCTGGCCTGCTGAGTTTCCCAGCATTGTCTGTGGTGATTTTAGACCCTTTAACACCATTGTTCACTGTGGCCATGGAAAGGCCTGCCTGGCCTGCTGAGTTTCCCAGCATTGTCTGTGGTGATTTTAGACCCTTTAACACCATTGTTCACTGTGGCCATGGAGGGGCCTGCCTGGCGTGCTGAGTTTTGCAGCATTGTCTGTGGTGATTTTAGACACTTTAACACCATTGTTCACTGTGGCCATGGAGAGGCCTGCCTGGCCTGCTGAGTTTCCCAGCATTGTCTGTGGTGATTTTAGACCCGTTAAAACCATTGTGGCCATGGAGAGGCCTGCCTGGCCTGCTGAGTTTTGCAGCATTGTCTGTGGTGATTTTAGACGCTTTAACACCATTGTTCACTGTGGCCATGGAGAGGTCTGCCTGACCTGCTGAGTTTTGCAGCATTGTCTGTGGTGATTTTAGACCCTTTAACACCATTGTTCACTGTGGCCATGGAGAGGCCTGCATGGCCTGCTGAGTTTTGCAGCATTGTCTGTGGTGATTTTAGAGCCTTTAACACCATTGTTCACTGTGGCCATGGAGAGGCCTGCCTGACCTGCTGAGTTTCCCAGCATTGTCTGTGGTGATTTTAGACCCTTTAACACCATTGTTCACTGTGGCCATGGAGAGGCCTGCCTGGCCTGCTGAGTTTTGCAGCATTGTCTGTGGTGATTTTAGACGCTTTAACACCATTGTTCACTGTGGCCATGGAGAGGCCTGCCTGGCCTGCTGAGTTTTGCAGCATTGTCTGTGGTGATTTTAGACCCTTTAACATCATTGTTCACTGTGGCCATGGAGAGGCCTGCCTGGCCTGCTGAGTTTCCCAGCATTGTCTGTGGTGATTTTAGACCCTTTAACACCATTGTTCACTGTGGCCATGGAGAGGCCTGCCTGGCCTGCTGAGTTTTGCAGCATTGTCTGTGGTGATTTTAGACCCTTTAACACCATTGTTCACTGTGTCCATGGAGAGGCCTGCCTGGCCTGCTGAGTTTTGCAGCATTGTCTGTGGCGATTTTAAACCCTTTAACATCATTTTTCACTGTGGCCATGGAGAGGCCTACCTGGCCTGCTGAGTTTCCCAGCATTGTCTGTGGTGATTTTAGACCCTTTAACACCATTGTTCACTGTGTCCATGGAGAGGCCTGCCTGGCCTGCTGAGTTTCCCAGCATTGTCTGTGGTGATTTTAGACCCTTTAACACCATTGTTCACTGTGGCCATGGAGAGGCCTGCCAGGCCTGCTGAGTTTCCCAGCATTGTCTGTGGTGATTTTAGACCCTTTAACACCATTGTTCACTGTGGCCATGGAGAGGACTGCCTGGGCTGCTGAGTTTTGCAGCATTGTCTGTGGTGATTTTAGACCCTTTAACATCATTGTTCACTGTGACCATGGAGAGGCCTGCCTGGCCTGCTGAGTTCTGCAGCATTGTCTGTGGTGATTTTAGACCCTTTAACACCATTGTTCACTGTGGCCATGGAGAGGCCTGCTGAGTTTTGCAGCATTGTCTGTGGTGATTTTAGACCCTTTAACACCATTGTTCACTGTGGCCATGGAGAGGCCTGCCTGGCCTGCTGAGTTTTGCTCCATTGTCTGTGGTGATTTTAGACCCTTTAACAACATTGTTCACTGTGGCCATGGAGAGGCCTGCCTGGCCTGCTGAGTTTCCCAGCATTGTCTGTGGTGATTTTAGACCCTTTAACACCATTGTTCACTGTGGCCATGGAGAGGCCTGCCTGGCCTGCTGAGTTTCCCAGCATTGTCTGTGGTGATTTTACACCCTTTAACACCATTGTTCACTGTGGCCATGGAGAGGCCTGCCTGGCCTGCTGAGTTTTGCAGCATTGTCTGTGGTGATTTTACACCCTTTAACGCCATTGTTCACTGTGGCCATGGAGAGGCCTGCCTGGCCTGCTGAGTTTTGCAGCATTGTCTGTGGTGATTTTAGACCCTTTATCACCATTGTTCACTGTGGCCATGGAGAGGCCTGCCTGGCCTGCTGAGTTTTGCAGCATTGTCTGTGGTGATTTTAGACCCTTTAACACCATTGTTCACTGTGGCCATGGAGAGGCCTGCCTGGGCTGCTGAGTTTTGCAGCATTGTCTGTGGTGGTTTTAGACCCTTTAACACCATTGTTTACTGTGGCCATGGAGAGGCCTGCCTGGCCTGCTGAGTTTCCCAGCATTGTCTGTGGTGATTTTAGACACTTTAACATCATTGTTCACTGTGGCCATGGAGAGGCCTGCCTGGCCTGCTGAGTTTCCCAGCATTGTCTGTGGTGATTTTAGACCCTTTAACACCATTGTTCACTGTGGCCATGGAGAGGCCTGCCTGGCCTGCTGAGTTTCCCAGCATTGTCTGTGGTGATTTTAGACCCTTTAACACCATTGTTCACTGTGGCCATGGAGAGGCCTGCCTGGCCTGCTGAGTTTCCCAGCATTGTCTGTGGTGATTTTAGACCCTTTAACACCATTGTTCACTGTGGCCATGGAGAGGCCTGCCTGGCCTGCTGAGTTTCCCAGCATTGTCTGTGGTGATTTTACACCCTTTAACACCATTGTTCACTGTGGCCATGGAGAGACCTGCCTGGCCTGCTGAGTTTTGCAGCATTGTCTGTGGTGATTTTAGACCCTTTAACACCATTGTTCACTGTGGCCATGGAGAGGCCTGCCTGGCCTGCTGAGTTTTGCAGCATTGTCTGTGGTGATTTTAGAGCCTTTAACACCATTGTTCACTGTGGCCATGGAGAGGCCTGCCTGGCCTGCTGAGTTTCCCAGCATTGTCTGTGGTGATTTTAGACCCTTTAACACCATTGTTCACTGTGGCCATGGAGAGGCCTGCCTGGCCTGCTGAGTTTCCCAGCATTGTCTGTGGTGATTTTAGACCCTTTAACACCATTGTTCACTGTGGCCATGGAAAGGCCTGCCTGGCCTGCTGAGTTTCCCAGCATTGTCTGTGGTGATTTTAGACCCTTTAACACCATTGTTCACTGTGGCCATGGAGGGGCCTGCCTGGCGTGCTGAGTTTTGCAGCATTGTCTGTGGTGATTTTAGACACTTTAACACCATTGTTCACTGTGGCCATGGAGAGGCCTGCCTGGCCTGCTGAGTTTCCCAGCATTGTCTGTGGTGATTTTAGACCCTTTAACACCATTGTTCACTGTGGCCATGGAGAGACCTGCCTGGCCTGCTGAGTTTCCCAGCATTGTCTGTGGTGATTTTAGACCCGTTAAAACCATTGTGGCCATGGAGAGGCCTGCCTGGCCTGCTGAGTTTTGCAGCATTGTCTGTGGTGATTTTAGACGCTTTAACACCATTGTTCACTGTGGCCATGGAGAGGTCTGCCTGGCCTGCTGAGTTTTGCAGCATTGTCTGTGGTGATTTTAGACCCTTTAACACCATTGTTCACTGTGGCCATGGACAGGCCTGCCTGGCCTGCTGAGTTTTGCTCCATTGTCTGTGGTGATTTTAGACCCTTTAACACCATTGTTCACTGTGGCCATGGAGAGGCCTGCATGGACTGCTGAGTTTTGCAGCATTGTCTGTGGTGATTTTAGAGCCTTTAACACCATTGTTCACTGTGGCCATGGAGAGGCCTGCCTGACCTGCTGAGTTTCCCAGCATTGTCTGTGGTGATTTTAGACCCTTTAACACCATTGTTCACTGTGGCCATGGAGAGGCCTGCCTGGCCTGCTGAGTTTTGCAGCATTGTCTGTGGTGATTTTAGACGCTTTAACACCATTGTTCACTGTGGCCATGGAGAGGCCT
The DNA here is from genome assembly GCF_052327205.1 of Somniosus microcephalus. Lineage (NCBI taxonomy): Eukaryota > Metazoa > Chordata > Chondrichthyes > Squaliformes > Somniosidae > Somniosus > Somniosus microcephalus. Next base: position 124,242 of record NW_028225187.1, on the reverse strand, counting down.
GCCTGGCCTGCTGAGTTTTGCAGCATTGTCTGTGGTGATTTTAGACCCTTTAACATCATTGTTCACTGTGGCCATGGAGAGGCCTGCCTGGCCTGCTGAGTTTCCCAGCATTGTCTGTGGTGATTTTAGACCCTTTAACACCATTGTTCACTGTGGCCATGGAGAGGCCTGCCTGGCCTGCTGAGTTTTGCAGCATTGTCTGTGGTGATTTTAGACCCTTTAACACCATTGTTCACTGTGTCCATGGAGAGGCCTGCCTGGCCTGCTGAGTTTTGCAGCATTGTCTGTGGCGATTTTAAACCCTTTAACATCATTTTTCACTGTGGCCACGGAGAGGCCTACCTGGCCTGCTGAGTTTCCCAGCATTGTCTGTGGTGATTTTAGACCCTTTAACACCATTGTTCACTGTGTCCATGGAGAGGCCTGCCTGGCCTGCTGAGTTTCCCAGCATTGTCTGTGGTGATTTTAGACCCTTTAAGACCATTGTTCACTGTGGCCATGGAGAGGCCTGCCAGGCCTGCTGAGTTTCCCAGCATTGTCTGTGGTGATTTTAGACCCTTTAACACCATTGTTCACTGTGGCCATGGAGAGGACTGCCTGGGCTGCTGAGTTTTGCAGCATTGTCTGTGGTGATTTTAGACCCTTTAACATCATTGTTCACTGTGACCATGGAGAGGCCTGCCTGGCCTGCTGAGTTTCCCAGCATTGTCTGTGGTGATTTTAGATCCTTTAACACCATTGTTCACTGTGGCCATGGAGAGGCCTGCCTGGCCTGCTGAGTTTCCCAGCATTGTCTGTGGTGATTTTACACCCTTTAACACCATTGTTCACTGTGGCCATGGAGAGGCCTGCCTGGCCTGCTGAGTTTCCCAGCATTGTCTGTGGTGATTTTACACCCTTTAACGCCATTGTTCACTGTGGCCATGGAGAGGCCTGCCTGGCCTGCTGAGTTTTGCAGCATTGTCTGTGGTGATTTTAGACCCTTTAACACCATTGTTCACTGTGGCCATGGAGAGGCCTGCCTGGCCTGCTGAGTTTTGCAGCATTGTCTGTGGTGATTTTAGGCCCTTTAACACCATTGTTCACTGTGGCCATGGAGAGGCCTGCCTGGGCTGCTGAGTTTTGCAGCATTGTCTGTGGTGGTTTTAGACCCTTTAACACCATTGTTTACTGTGGCCATGGAGAGGCCTGCCTGGCCTGCTGAGTTTCCCAGCATTGTCTGTGGTGATTTTAGACACTTTAACATCATTGTTCACTGTGGCCATGGAGAGGCCTGCCTGGCCTGCTGAGTTTCCCAGCATTGTCTGTGGTGATTTTAGACCCTTTAACACCATTGTTCACTGTGGCCATGGAGAGGCCTGCCTGGCCTGCTGAGTTTCCCAGCATTGTCTGTGGTGATTTTAGACCCTTTAACACCATTGTTCACTGTGGCCATGGAGAGGCCTGCTGAGTTTCCCAGCATTGTCTGTGGTGATTTTAGACCCTTTAACACCATTGTTCACTGTGGCCATGGAGAGGCCTGCCTGGCCTGCTGAGTTTCCCAGCATTGTCTGTGGTGATTTTACACCCTTTAACACCATTGTTCACTGTGGCCATGGAGAGGCCTGCCTGGCCTGCTGAGTTTCCCAGCATTGTCTGTGGTGATTTTACACCCTTTAACGCCATTGTTCACTGTGGCCATGGAGAGGCCTGCCTGGCCTGCTGAGTTTTGCAGCATTGTCTGTGGTGATTTTAGACCCTTTAACACCATTGTTCACTGTGGCCATGGAGAGGCCTGCCTGGCCTGCTGAGTTTTGCAGCATTGTCTGTGGTGATTTTAGACCCTTTAACACCATTGTTCACTGTGGCCATGGAGAGGCCTGCCTGGGCTGCTGAGTTTTGCAGCATTGTCTGTGGTGGTTTTAGACCCTTTAACACCATTGTTTACTGTGGCCATGGAGAGGCCTGCCTGGCCTGCTGAGTTTCCCAGCATTGTCTGTGGTGATTTTAGACCCTTTAACATCATTGTTCACTGTGGCCATGGAGAGGCCTGCCTGGCCTGCTGAGTTTCCCAGCATTGTCTGTGGTGATTTTAGACCCTTTAACACCATTGTTCACTGTGGCCATGGAGAGGCCTGCCTGGCCTGCTGAGTTTCCCAGCATTGTCTGTGGTGATTTTAGACCCTTTAACACCATTGTTCACTGTGGCCATGGAGAGGCCTGCTGAGTTTCCCAGCATTGTCTGTGGTGATTTTAGACCCTTTAACACCATTGTTCACTGTGGCCATGGAGAGGCCTGCCTGGCCTGCTGAGTTTCCCAGCATTGTCTGTGGTGATTTTACACCCTTTAACACCATTGTTCACTGTGGCCATGGAGAGGCCTGCCTGGCCTGCTGAGTTTCCCAGCATTGTCTGTGGTGATTTTACACCCTTTAACGCCATTGTTCACTGTGGCCATGGAGAGGCCTGCCTGGCCTGCTGAGTTTTGCAGCATTGCCTGTGGTGATTTTAGACCCTTTAACACCATTGTTCACTGTGGCCATGGAGAGGCCTGCCTGGCCTGCTGAGTTTTGCAGCATTGTCTGTGTTGATTTTAGACCCTTTAACACCATTGTTCACTGTGGCCATGGAGAGGCCTGCCTGGGCTGCTGAGTTTTGCAGCATTGTCTGTGGTGGTTTTAGACCCTTTAACACCATTGTTTACTGTGGCCATGGAGAGGCCTGCCTGGCCTGCTGAGTTTCCCAGCATTGTCTGTGGTGATTTTAGACACTTTATCATCATTGTTCACTGTGGCCATGGAGAGGCCTGCCTGGCCTGCAAAGTTTCCCAGCATTGTCTGTGGTGATTTTAGACCCTTTAACATCATTGCTCACTGTGGCCATGGAGAGGCCTGCCTGGCCTGCTGAGTTTTGCAGCATTGTCTGTGGTGATTTTAGACCCTTTAACACCATTGTTCACTGTGGCCATGGAGAGGCCTGCCTGGCCTGCTGAGTTTTGCAGCATTGTCTGTGGTGATTTTAGACCCTTTAACACCATTGTTCACTGTGGCCATGGAGAGGCCTGCCTGGCCTGCTGAGTTTTGCAGCATTGTCTGTGTTGATTTTAGACCCTTTAACACCATTGTTCACTGTGGCCATGGAGAGGCCTGCCTGGCCTGCTGAGTTTTGCAGCATTGTCTGTGTTGATTTTAGACCCTTTAACACCATTGTTCACTGTGGCCATGGAGAGGCCTGCCTGGCCTGCTGAGTTTTGCTCCATTGTCTGTGGTGATTTTAGACACTTTAACACCATTGTTCACTGTGGCCATGGAGAGGCCTGCCTGGCCTGCTGAGTTTTGCAGCATTGTCTGTGGTGATTTTAGACACTTTAACACCATTGTTCACTGTGGCCATGGAGAGGTCTGCCTGGCCTGCTGAGTTTTGCAGCATTGTCTGTGGTGATTTTAGACCCTTTCACATCATTGTTCACTGTGGCCATGGAGAGGCCTGCCTGGCCTGCTGAGTTTTGCAGCATTGTCTGTGGTGATTTTAGACCCTTTAACACCATTGTTCACTGTGTCCATGGAGAGGCCTGCCTGGCCTGCTGAGTTTTGCTCCATTGTCTGTGGTGATTTTAGACACTTTAACACCATTGTTCACTGTGGCCATGGAGAGGCCTGGCCTGCTGAGCTTTGCTCCATTGTCTGTGGTGATTTTAGACACTTTAACACCATTGTTCACTGTGGCCATGGAGAGACCTGCCTGGCCTGCTGAGTTTTGCAGCATTGTCTGTGGTGATTTTCGACCCTTTAACACCATTGTTCACTGTGGCCATGGAGAGGCCTGCCTGGCCTGCTGAGTTTTGCTCCATTGTCTGTGGTGATTTTAGACCCTTTAACACCATTGTTCACTGTGGCCATGGAGAGGCCTGCCTGGCCTGCTGAGTTTTGCTCCATTGTCTGTGGTGATTTTAGACCCTTTAACACCATTGTTCACTGTGGCCATGGAGAGGCCTGCCTGGCCTGCTGAGTTTTGCAGCATTGTCTGTGGTGATTTTAGACCCTTTAACACCATTGTTCACTGTGGCCATGGAGAGGCCTGCCTGGCCTGCTGAGTTTCCCAGCATTGTCTGTGGTGATTTTAGACCCTTTAACACCATTGTTCACTGTGGCCATGGAGAGGCCTGCCTGGCCTGCTGAGTTTCCCAGCATTGTCTGTGGTGATTTTAGACCCTTTAACACCATTGTTCACTGTGGCCATGGAGAGGCCTGCCTGGCCTGCTGAGTTTTGCTCCATTGTCTGTGGTGATTTTAGACCCTTTAACACCATTGTTCACTGTGGCCATGGAGAGGCCTGCCTGGCCTGCTGAGTTTCCCAGCATTGTGTGTGGTGATTTTAGACCCTTTAACACCATTGTTCACTGTGGCCATGGAGAGGCCTGCCTGGCCTGCTGAGTTTCCCAGCATTGTCTGTGGTGATTTTAGACCCTTTAACATCATTGTTCACTGTGGCCATGGAGAGGCCTGCCTGGCCTGCTGAGTTTCCCAGCATTGTCTGTGGTGATTTTAGACCCTTTAACACCATTGTTCACTGTGGCCATGGAAAGGCCTGCCTGGCCTGCTGAGTTTTGCAGCATTGTCTGTGGTGATTTTAGACCCTTTAACACCATTGTTCACTGTGGCCATGGAGAGGCCTGCCTGGCCTGCTGAGTTTCCCAGCATTGTCTGTGGTGATTTTAGACCCTTTAACACCATTGTTCACTGTGACCATGGACAGGCCTGCCTGGCCTGCTGAGATTTGCAGCATTGTCTGTGGTGATTTTAGACCCTTTAACACCATTGTTCACTGTGGCCATGGACAGGCCTGCCTGGCCTGCTGAGTTTTGCAGCATTGTCTGTGGTCATTTTAGACCCTTTAACACCATTGTTCACTGTGGCCATGGAGAGGCCTGCTGAGTTTCCCAGCATTGTCTGTGGTGATTTTAGACCCTTTAACACCATTGTTCACTGTGGCCATGGAGAGGCCTGCCTGGCCTGCTGAGTTTCCCAGCATTGTCTGTGGTGATTTTAGACCCTTTAACACCATTGTTCACTGTGGCCATGGAGAGGCCTGCCTGACCTGCTGAGTTTCCCAGCATTGTCTGTGGTGATTTTAGACCCTTTAACACCATTGTTCACTGTGACCATGGAGAGGCCTGCCTGACCTGCTGAGTTTTGCAGCATTCTCTGTGGTGATTTTAGACACTTTAACACCATTGTTCACTGTGACCATGGAGTGGCCTGCCTGGCCTGCTGAGTTTCCCAGCATTGTCTGTGGTGATTTTAGACATTTAACACCATTGTTCACTGTGACCATGGAGAGGCCTGCCTGGCCTGCTGAGTTTTGCAGCATTCTCTGTGGTGATTTTAGACCCTTTAACACCATTGTTCACTGTGGCCATGGAGAGGCCTGCCTGGCCTGCTGAGATTTGCAGCATTGTCTGTGGTGATTTTAGACCTTTTAACACCATTGTTCACTGTGGCCATGGAGAGGCCTGCCTGGCCTGCTGAGATTTGCAGCATTGTCTGTGGTGATTTTAGACCCTTTAACACCATTGTTCACTGTGACCATGGAGAGGCCTGCCTGGCCTGCTGAGTTTTGCTCCATTGTCTGTGGTGATTTTAGACACTTTAACACCATTGTTCACTGTGACCATGGAGAGGCCTGCCTGGCCTGCTGAGATTTGCAGCATTGTCTGTGGTGATTTTAGACCCTTTAACACCATTGTTCACTGTGACCATGGAGAGGCCTGCCTGGCCTGCTGAGTTTCCCAGCATTGTCTGTGGTGATTTTAGACCCTTTAACACCATTGTTCACTGTGGCCATGGAGAGACCTGCCTGGCCTGCTGAGTTTTGCAGCATTGTCTGTGGTGATTTTAGACCCTTTAACACCATTGTTCACTGTGGCCATGGAGAGGCCTGCCTGGCCTGCTGAGTTTCCCAGCATTGTCTGTGGTGATTTTAGACACTTTAACACCATTGTTCACTGTGGCCATGGAGAGGCCTGCCTGGCCTGCTGAGTTTCCCAGCATTGTCTGTGGTGATTTTAGACCATTTAACACCATTGTTCACTGTGGCCTTGGAGAGGCCTGCCTGGCCTGCTGAGTTTTGCAGCATTGTCTGTGGTGATTTTAGACCCTTTAACACCATTGTTCACTGTGACCATGGAGAGGCCTGCCTGGCCTGCTGAGTTTCCCAGCATTGTCTGTGGTGATTTTAGACACTTTAACACCATTGTTCACTGTGACCATGGAGAGGCCTGCCTGGCCTGCTGAGATTTGCAGCATTGTCTGTGATGATTTTAGACCCTTTAACATCATTGTTCACTGTGGCCATGGAGAGGCCTGCCTGGCCTGCTGAGTTTTGCAGCATTGTCTGTGGTGATTTTAGACACTTTAACACCATTGCTCACTGTGACCATGGAGAGGCCTGCCTGGCCTGCTGAGTTTTGCAGCATTGTCTGTGGTGATTTTAGACACTTTAACACCATTGTTCACTGTGGCCATGGGGAGGCCTGCCTGGGCTGCTGAGTTTTGCTCCATTGTCTGTGGTGATTTTAGACACTTTAACACCATTGTTCACTGTGACCATGGAGTGGCCTGCCTGGCCTGCTGAGTTTCCCAGCATTGTCTGTGGTGATTTTAGACATTTAACACCATTGTTCACTGTGACCATGAAGAGGCCTGCCTGGCCTGCTGAGTTTCCCAGCATTGTCTGTGGTGATTTTAGACCCTTTAACACCATTGTTCACTGTGGCCATGGAGAGGCCTGCCTGGCCTGCTGAGTTTTGCTCCATTGTCTGTGGAGATTTTAGACACTTTAACACCAGTGTTCACTGTGGACATGGAGAGGCCTACCTGGCCTGCTGAGTTTTGCTCCATTGTCTGTGGTGCTTTTAGACCCTTTAACACCAGTGTTCACTGTGGCCATGGAGAGGCCTACCTGGCCTGCTGAGTTTTGCTCCATTGTCTGTGGTGATTTTAGACACTTTAACACCAGTGTTCACTGTGGCCATGGAGAGACCTGCCTGGCCTGCTGAGTTTCCCAGCATTGTCTGTGGTGATTTTAGCCCCTTTAACACCAGTGTTCACTGTGGCCATGGAGAGGCCTACCTGGCCTGCTGAGTTTTGCAGCATTGTCTGTGGTGATTTTAGACACTTTAACACCATTGTTCACTGTGTCCATGGAGAGACCTGCCTGGCCTGCTGAGTTTTGCAGCATTGTCTGTGGTGATTTTAGACACTTTAACACCATTGTTCACTGTGGCCATGGAGAGGCCTACCTGGCCTGCTGAGTTTTGTAGCATTGTCTGTGGTGATTTTAGACACTTTAACACCAGTGTTCACTGTGGCCATGGAGAGGCCTACCTGGCCTGCTGAGTTTTGCTCCATTGTCTGTGGTGATTTTAGACCCTTTAACACCATTGTTCACTGTGGCCATGGAGAGGCCTGCCTGGCCTGCTGAGTTTCCCAGCATTGTCTGTGGTGATTTTAGACCCTTTAACACCATTGTTCACTGTGGCCATGGAGAGGTCTGCCTGGGCTGCTGAGTTTTGCAGCATTGTCTGTGGTGATTTTAGACCCTTTAACACCATTGTTCACTGTGACCATGGAGAGGCCTGCCTGGCCTGCTGAGTTTCCCAGCATTGTCTGTGGTGATTTTAGACCCTTTAACACCATTGTTCACTGTGGCCATGGAGAGGCCTGCCTGGCCTGCTGAGTTTCCCAGCATTGTCTGTGGTGATTTTAGACCCTTTAACACCATTGTTCACTGTGGCCATGGAGAGGCCTGCCTGACCTGCTGAGTTTCCCAGCATGGTCTGTGGTGATTTTAGACCCTTTAACACCATTGTTCACTGTGACCATGGGGAGGCCTGCCTGGCCTGCTGAGTTTTGCTCCATTGTCTGTGGTGATTTTAGACACTTTAACACCATTGTTCACTGTGACCATGGAGAGGCCTGCCTGGCCTGCTGAGATTTGCAGCATTGTCTGTGGTGATTTTAGACCCTTTAACACCATTGTTCACTGTGACCATGGAGAGGCCTGCCTGGCCTGCTGAGTTTCCCAGCATTGTCTGTGGTGATTTTAGATCCTTTAACACCATTGTTCACTGTGGCCATGGAGAGACCTGCCTGGCCTGCTGAGTTTTGCAGCATTGTCTGTGGTGATTTTAGACCCTTTAACACCATTGTTCACTGTGGCCATGGAGAGGCCTGCCTGGCCTGCTGAGTTTCCCAGCATTGTCTGTGGTGATTTTAGACCCTTTAACATCATTGTTCACTGTGGCCATGGAGAGGCCTGCCTGGCCTGCTGAGTTTCCCAGCATTGTCTGTGGTGATTTTAGACACTTTAACACCATTGTTCACTGTGGCCATGGAGAGGCCTGCCTGGCCTGCTGAGTTTCCCAGCATTGTCTGTGGTGATTTTAGACCCTTTAACACCATTGTTCACTGTGTCCATGGAGAGGCCTGCCTGGCCTGCTGAGATTTGCAGCATTGTCTGTGGTGATTTTAGACCCTTTAACACCATTGTTCACTGTGACCATGGAGAGGCCTGCCTGGCCTGCTGAGTTTCCCAGCATTGTCTGTGGTGATTTTAGACCATTTAACACCATTGTTCACTGTGGCCATGGAGAGGCCTGCCTGGCCTGCTGAGTTTTGCAGCATTGTCTGTGGTGATTTTAGACCCTTTAACACCATTGTTCACTGTGACCATGGAGAGGTCTGCCTGGCCTGCTGAGATTTGCAGCATTGTCTGTGGTGATTTTAGACCCTTTAACACCATTGTTCACTGTGGCCATGGAGAGGCCTGCCTGGCCTGCTGAGTTTCCCAGCATTGTCTGTGGTGATTTTAGACACTTTAACACCATTGTTCACTGTGACCATGGAGAGGCCTGCCTGGCCTGCTGAGATTTGCAGCATTGTCTGTGATGATTTTAGACCCTTTAACATCATTGTTCACTGTGGCCATGGAGAGGCCTGCCTGGCCTGCTGAGTTTTGCAGCATTGTCTGTGGTGATTTTAGACACTTTAACACCATTGCTCACTGTGACCATGGAGAGGCCTGCCTGGCCTGCTGAGTTTTGCAGCATTGTCTGTGGTGATTTTAGACACTTTAACACCATTGTTCACTGTGGCCATGGGGAGGCCTGCCTGGGCTGCTGAGTTTTGCTCCATTGTCTGTGGTGATTTTAGACACTTTAACACCATTGTTCACTGTGACCATGGAGTGGCCTGCCTGGCCTGCTGAGTTTCCCAGCATTGTCTGTGGTGATTTTAGACATTTAACACCATTGTTCACTGTGACCATGGAGAGGCCTGCCTGGCCTGCTGAGTTTCCCAGCATTGTCTGTGGTGATTTTAGACCCTTTAACACCATTGTTCACTGTGGCCATGGAGAGGCCTGCCTGGCCTGCTGAGTTTTGCTCCATTGTCTGTGGTGATTTTAGACACTTTAACACCAGTGTTCACTGTGGCCATGGAGAGGCCTACCTGGCCTGCTGAGTTTTGCTCCATTGTCTGTGGTGCTTTTAGACCCTTTAACACCATTGTTCACTGTGGCCATGGAGAGGCCTGCCTGGCCTGCTGAGATTTGCAGCATTGTCTGTGGTGATTTTAGACCCTTTGACACAATTGTTCACTGTGACCATGGAGAGGCCTGCCTGGCCTGCTGAGTTTCCCAGCATTGTCTGTGGTGATTTTAGACACTTTAACACCAGTGTTCACTGTGGCCATGGAGAGGCCTACCTGGCCTGCTGAGTTTTGCTCCATTGTCTGTGGTGATTTTAGACACTTTAACACCAGTGTTCACTGTGGCCATGGAGAGACCTGCCTGGCCTGCTGAGTTTCCCAGCATTGTCTGTGGTGATTTTAGCCCCTTTAACACCAGTGTTCACTGTGGCCATGGAGAGGCCTACCTGGCCTGCTGAGTTTTGCAGCATTGTCTGTGGTGATTTTAGACCCTTTAACACCATTGTTCACTGTGGCCATGGAAAGGCCTGCCTGGCCTGCTGAGTTTTGCAGCATTGTCTGTGGTGATTTTAGACCCTTTAACACCATTGTTCACTGTGGCCATGGAGAGGCCTGCCTGGCCTGCTGAGTTTCCCAGCATTGTCTGTGGTGATTTTAGACCCTTTAACACCATTGTTCACTGTGACCATGGACAGGCCTGCCTGGCCTGCTGAGATTTGCAGCATTGTCTGTGGTGATTTTAGACCCTTTAACACCATTGTTCACTGTGGCCATGGACAGGCCTGCCTGGCCTGCTGAGTTTTGCAGCATTGTCTGTGGTCATTTTAGACCCTTTAACACCATTGTTCACTGTGGCCATGGAGAGGCCTGCCTGGCCTGCTGAGTTTCCCAGCATTGTCTGTGGTGATTTTAGACCCTTTAACACCATTGTTCACTGTGGCCATGGAGAGGCCTGCCTGGCCTGCTGAGTTTCCCAGCATTGTCTGTGGTGATTTTAGACCCTTTAACACCATTGTTCACTGTGGCCATGGAGAGGCCTGCCTGACCTGCTGAGTTTCCCAGCATTGTCTGTGGTGATTTTAGACCCTTTAACACCATTGTTCACTGTGACCATGGAGAGGCCTGCCTGACCTGCTGAGTTTTGCAGCATTCTCTGTGGTGATTTTAGACCCTTTAACACCATTGTTCACTGTGGCCATGGAGAGGCCTGCCTGGCCTGCTGAGATTTGCAGCATTGTCTGTGGTGATTTTAGACCTTTTAACACCATTGTTCACTGGCCATGGAGAGGCCTGCCTGGCCTGCTGAGATTTGCAGCATTGTCTGTGGTGATTTTAGACCCTTTAACACCATTGTTCACTGTGACCATGGAGAGGCCTGCCTGGCCTGCTGAGTTTTGCTCCATTGTCTGTGGTGATTTTAGACACTTTAACACCATTGTTCACTGTGACCATGGAGAGGCCTGCCTGGCCTGCTGAGATTTGCAGCATTGTCTGTGGTGATTTTAGACCCTTTAACACCATTGTTCACTGTGACCATGGAGAGGCCTGCCTGGCCTGCTGAGTTTCCCAGCATTGTCTGTGGTGATTTTAGACCCTTTAACACCATTGTTCACTGTGGCCATGGAGAGACCTGCCTGGCCTGCTGAGTTTTGCAGCATTGTCTGTGGTGATTTTAGACCCTTTAACACCATTGTTCACTGTGGCCATGGGGAGGCCTGCCTGGGCTGCTGAGTTTTGCTCCATTGTCTGTGGTGATTTTAGACACTTTAACACCATTGTTCACTGTGACCATGGAGTGGCCTGCCTGGCCTGCTGAGTTTCCCAGCATTGTCTGTGGTGATTTTAGACATTTAACACCATTGTTCACTGTGACCATGGAGAGGCCTGCCTGGCCTGCTGAGTTTCCCAGCATTGTCTGTGGTGATTTTAGACCCTTTAACACCATTGTTCACTGTGGCCATGGAGAGGCCTGCCTGGCCTGCTGAGTTTTGCTCCATTGTCTGTGGTGATTTTAGACACTTTAACACCAGTGTTCACTGTGGCCATGGAGAGGCCTACCTGGCCTGCTGAGTTTTGCTCCATTGTCTGTGGTGCTTTTAGACCCTTTAACACCATTGTTCACTGTGGCCATGGAGAGGCCTGCCTGGCCTGCTGAGATTTGCAGCATTGTCTGTGGTGATTTTAGACCCTTTGACACAATTGTTCACTGTGACCATGGAGAGGCCTGCCTGGCCTGCTGAGTTTCCCAGCATTGTCTGTGGTGATTTTAGACACTTTAACACCAGTGTTCACTGTGGCCATGGAGAGGCCTACCTGGCCTGCTGAGTTTTGCTCCATTGTCTGTGGTGATTTTAGACATTTTAACACCAGTGTTCACTGTGGCCATGGAGAGACCTGCCTGGCCTGCTGAGTTTCCCAGCATTGTCTGTGGTGATTTTAGCCCCTTTAACACCAGTGTTCACTGTGGCCATGGAGAGGCCTACCTGGCCTGCTGAGTTTTGCAGCATTGTCTGTGGTGATTTTAGACACTTTAACACCATTGTTCACTGTGGCCATGGAGAGACCTGCCTGGCCTGCTGAGTTTTGCAGCATTGTCTGTGGTGATTTTAGACACTTTAACACCATTGTTCACTGTGGCCATGGAGAGGCCTACCTGGCCTGCTGAGTTTTGTAGCATTGTCTGTGGTGATTTTAGACACTTTAACACCAGTGTTCACTGTGGCCATGGAGAGGCCTACCTGGCCTGCTGAGTTTTGCTCCATTGTCTGTGGTGATTTTAGACCCTTTAACACCATTGTTCACTGTGGCCATGGAGAGGCCTGCCTGGCCTGCTGAGTTTCCCAGCATTGTCTGTGGTGATTTTAGACCCTTTAACACCATTGTTCACTGTGGCCATGGAGAGGTCTGCCTGGGCTGCTGAGTTTTGCAGCATTGTCTGTGGTGATTTTAGACCCTTTAACACCATTGTTCACTGTGACCATGGAGAGGCCTGCCTGGCCTGCTGAGTTTCCCAGCATTGTCTGTGGTGATTTTAGACCCTTTAACACCATTGTTCACTGTGGCCATGGAGAGGCCTGCCTGGCCTGCTGAGTTTCCCAGCATTGTCTGTGGTGATTTTAGACCCTTTAACACCATTGTTCACTGTGGCCATGGAGAGGCCTGCCTGACCTGCTGAGTTTCCCAGCATGGTCTGTGGTGATTTTAGACCCTTTAACACCATTGTTCACTGTGACCATGGGGAGGCCTGCCTGGCCTGCTGAGTTTTGCTCCATTGTCTGTGGTGATTTTAGACACTTTAACACCATTGTTCACTGTGACCATGGAGAGGCCTGCCTGGCCTGCTGAGATTTGCAGCATTGTCTGTGGTGATTTTAGATCCTTTAACACCATTGTTCACTGTGGCCATGGAGAGACCTGCCTGGCCTGCTGAGTTTTGCAGCATTGTCTGTGGTGATTTTAGACCCTTTAACACCATTGTTCACTGTGGCCATGGAGAGGCCTGCCTGGCCTGCTGAGTTTCCCAGCATTGTCTGTGGTGATTTTAGACCCTTTAACATCATTGTTCACTGTGGCCATGGAGAGGCCTGCCTGGCCTGCTGAGTTTCCCAGCATTGTCTGTGGTGATTTTAGACACTTTAACACCATTGTTCACTGTGGCCATGGAGAGGCCTGCCTGGCCTGCTGAGTTTCCCAGCATTGTCTGTGGTGATTTTAGACCCTTTAACACCATTGTTCACTGTGTCCATGGAGAGGCCTGCCTGGCCTGCTGAGATTTGCAGCATTGTCTGTGGTGATTTTAGACCCTTTAACACCATTGTTCACTGTGACCATGGAGAGGCCTGCCTGGCCTGCTGAGTTTCCCAGCATTGTCTGTGGTGATTTTAGACCATTTAACACCATTGTTCACTGTGGCCATGGAGAGGCCTGCCTGGCCTGCTGAGTTTTGCAGCATTGTCTGTGGTGATTTTAGACCCTTTAACACCATTGTTCACTGTGACCATGGAGAGGCCTGCCTGGCCTGCTGAGTTTCCCAGCATTGTCTGTGGTGATTTTAGACACTTTAACACCATTGTTCACTGTGACCATGGAGAGGTCTGCCTGGCCTGCTGAGATTTGCAGCATTGTCTGTGGTGATTTTAGACCCTTTAACACCATTGTTCACTGTGGCCATGGAGAGGCCTGCCTGGCCTGCTGAGTTTCCCAGCATTGTCTGTGGTGATTTTAGACACTTTAACACCATTGTTCACTGTGACCATGGAGAGGCCTGCCTGGCCTGCTGAGATTTGCAGCATTGTCTGTGATGATTTTAGACCCTTTAACATCATTGTTCACTGTGGCCATGGAGAGGCCTGCCTGGCCTGCTGAGTTTTGCAGCATTGTCTGTGGTGATTTTAGACACTTTAACACCATTGCTCACTGTGACCATGGAGAGGCCTGCCTGGCCTGCTGAGTTTTGCAGCATTGTCTGTGGTGATTTTAGACACTTTAACACCATTGTTCACTGTGGCCATGGGGAGGCCTGCCTGGGCTGCTGAGTTTTGCTCCATTGTCTGTGGTGATTTTAGACACTTTAACACCATTGTTCACTGTGACCATGGAGTGGCCTGCCTGGCCTGCTGAGTTTCCCAGCATTGTCTGTGGTGATTTTAGACATTTAACACCATTGTTCACTGTGACCATGGAGAGGCCTGCCTGGCCTGCTGAGTTTCCCAGCATTGTCTGTGGTGATTTTAGACCCTTTAACACCATTGTTCACTGTGGCCATGGAGAGGCCTGCCTGGCCTGCTGAGTTTTGCTCCATTGTCTGTGGTGATTTGAGACACTTTAACACCAGTGTTCACTGTGGCCATGGAGAGGCCTACCTGGCCTGCTGAGTTTTGCTCCATTGTCTGTGGTGCTTTTAGACCCTTTAACACCATTGTTCACTGTGGCCATGGAGAGGCCTGCCTGGCCTGCTGAGATTTGCAGCATTGTCTGTGGTGATTTTAGACCCTTTGACACAATTGTTCACTGTGACCATGGAGAGGCCTGCCTGGCCTGCTGAGTTTCCCAGCATTGTCTGTGGTGATTTTAGACACTTTAACACCAGTGTTCACTGTGGCCATGGAGAGGCCTACCTGGCCTGCTGAGTTTTGCTCCATTGTCTGTGGTGATTTTAGACACTTTAACACCAGTGTTCACTGTGGCCATGGAGAGACCTGCCTGGCCTGCTGAGTTTCCCAGCATTGTCTGTGGTGATTTTAGCCCCTTTAACACCAGTGTTCACTGTGGCCATGGAGAGGCCTACCTGGCCTGCTGAGTTTTGCAGCATTGTCTGTGGTGATTTTAGACCCTTTAACACCATTGTTCACTGTGGCCATGGAAAGGCCTGCCTGGCCTGCTGAGTTTTGCAGCATTGTCTGTGGTGATTTTAGACCCTTTAACACCATTGTTCACTGTGGCCATGGAGAGGCCTGCCTGGCCTGCTGAGTTTCCCAGCATTGTCTGTGGTGATTTTAGACCCTTTAACACCATTGTTCACTGTGACCATGGACAGGCCTGCCTGGCCTGCTGAGATTTGCAGCATTGTCTGTGGTGATTTTAGACCCTTTAACACCATTGTTCACTGTGGCCATGGACAGGCCTGCCTGGCCTGCTGAGTTTTGCAGCATTGTCTGTGGTCATTTTAGACCCTTTAACACCATTGTTCACTGTGGCCATGGAGAGGCCTGCCTGGCCTGCTGAGTTTCCCAGCATTGTCTGTGGTGATTTTAGACCCTTTAACACCATTGTTCACTGTGGCCATGGAGAGGCCTGCCTGGCCTGCTGAGTTTCCCAGCATTGTCTGTGGTGATTTTAGACCCTTTAACACCATTGTTCACTGTGGCCATGGAGAGGCCTGCCTGACCTGCTGAGTTTCCCAGCATTGTCTGTGGTGATTTTAGACCCTTTAACACCATTGTTCACTGTGACCATGGAGAGGCCTGCCTGACCTGCTGAGTTTTGCAGCATTCTCTGTGGTGATTTTAGACCCTTTAACACCATTGTTCACTGTGGCCATGGAGAGGCCTGCCTGGCCTGCTGAGATTTGCAGCATTGTCTGTGGTGATTTTAGACCTTTTAACACCATTGTTCACTGGCCATGGAGAGGCCTGCCTGGCCTGCTGAGATTTGCAGCATTGTCTGTGGTGATTTTAGACCCTTTAACACCATTGTTCACTGTGACCATGGAGAGGCCTGCCTGGCCTGCTGAGTTTTGCTCCATTGTCTGTGGTGATTTTAGACACTTTAACACCATTGTTCACTGTGACCATGGAGAGGCCTGCCTGGCCTGCTGAGATTTGCAGCATTGTCTGTGGTGATTTTAGACCCTTTAACACCATTGTTCACTGTGACCATGGAGAGGCCTGCCTGGCCTGCTGAGTTTCCCAGCATTGTCTGTGGTGATTTTAGACCCTTTAACACCATTGTTCACTGTGGCCATGGAGAGACCTGCCTGGCCTGCTGAGTTTTGCAGCATTGTCTGTGGTGATTTTAGACCCTTTAACACCATTGTTCACTGTGGCCATGGGGAGGCCTGCCTGGGCTGCTGAGTTTTGCTCCATTGTCTGTGGTGATTTTAGACACTTTAACACCATTGTTCACTGTGACCATGGAGTGGCCTGCCTGGCCTGCTGAGTTTCCCAGCATTGTCTGTGGTGATTTTAGACATTTAACACCATTGTTCACTGTGACCATGGAGAGGCCTGCCTGGCCTGCTGAGTTTCCCAGCATTGTCTGTGGTGATTTTAGACCCTTTAACACCATTGTTCACTGTGGCCATGGAGAGGCCTGCCTGGCCTGCTGAGTTTTGCTCCATTGTCTGTGGTGATTTTAGACACTTTAACACCAGTGTTCACTGTGGCCATGGAGAGGCCTACCTGGCCTGCTGAGTTTTGCTCCATTGTCTGTGGTGCTTTTAGACCCTTTAACACCATTGTTCACTGTGGCCATGGAGAGGCCTGCCTGGCCTGCTGAGATTTGCAGCATTGTCTGTGGTGATTTTAGACCCTTTGACACAATTGTTCACTGTGACCATGGAGAGGCCTGCCTGGCCTGCTGAGTTTCCCAGCATTGTCTGTGGTGATTTTAGACACTTTAACACCAGTGTTCACTGTGGCCATGGAGAGGCCTACCTGGCCTGCTGAGTTTTGCTCCATTGTCTGTGGTGATTTTAGACATTTTAACACCAGTGTTCACTGTGGCCATGGAGAGACCTGCCTGGCCTGCTGAGTTTCCCAGCATTGTCTGTGGTGATTTTAGCCCCTTTAACACCAGTGTTCACTGTGGCCATGGAGAGGCCTACCTGGCCTGCTGAGTTTTGCAGCATTGTCTGTGGTGATTTTAGACACTTTAACACCATTGTTCACTGTGGCCATGGAGAGACCTGCCTGGCCTGCTGAGTTTTGCAGCATTGTCTGTGGTGATTTTAGACACTTTAACACCATTGTTCACTGTGGCCATGGAGAGGCCTACCTGGCCTGCTGAGTTTTGTAGCATTGTCTGTGGTGATTTTAGACACTTTAACACCAGTGTTCACTGTGGCCATGGAGAGGCCTACCTGGCCTGCTGAGTTTTGCTCCATTGTCTGTGGTGATTTTAGACACTTTAACACCAGTGTTCACTGTGGCCATGGAGAGGCCTGCCTGGCCTGCTGAGTTTCCCAGCATTGTCTGTGGTGATTTTAGACCCTTTAACACCATTGTTCACTGTGACCATGGACAGGCCTGCCTGGCCTGCTGAGATTTGCAGCATTGTCTGTGGTGATTTTAGACCCTTTAACACCATTGTTCACTGTGGCCATGGACAGGCCTGCCTGGCCTGCTGAGTTTTGCAGCATTGTCTGTGGTCATTTTAGACCCTTTAACACCATTGTTCACTGTGGCCATGGAGAGGCCTGCCTGGCCTGCTGAGTTTCCCAGCATTGTCTGTGGTGATTTTAGACCCTTTAACACCATTGTTCACTGTGGCCATGGAGAGGCCTGCCTGGCCTGCTGAGTTTCCCAGCATTGTCTGTGGTGATTTTAGACCCTTTAACACCATTGTTCACTGTGGCCATGGAGAGGCCTGCCTGACCTGCTGAGTTTCCCAGCATTGTCTGTGGTGATTTTAGACCCTTTAACACCATTGTTCACTGTGACCATGGAGAGGCCTGCCTGACCTGCTGAGTTTTGCAGCATTCTCTGTGGTGATTTTAGACCCTTTAACACCATTGTTCACTGTGGCCATGGAGAGGCCTGCCTGGCCTGCTGAGATTTGCAGCATTGTCTGTGGTGATTTTAGACCTTTTAACACCATTGTTCACTGTGGCCATGGAGAGGCCTGCCTGGCCTGCTGAGATTTGCAGCATTGTCTGTGGTGATTTTAGACCCTTTAACACCATTGTTCACTGTGACCATGGAGAGGCCTGCCTGGCCTGCTGAGTTTTGCTCCATTGTCTGTGGTGATTTTAGACACTTTAACACCATTGTTCACTGTGACCATGGAGAGGCCTGCCTGGCCTGCTGAGATTTGCAGCATTGTCTGTGGTGATTTTAGACCCTTTAACACCATTGTTCACTGTGACCATGGAGAGGCCTGCCTGGCCTGCTGAGTTTCCCAGCATTGTCTGTGGTGATTTTAGACCCTTTAACACCATTGTTCACTGTGGCCATGGAGAGACCTGCCTGGCCTGCTGAGTTTTGCAGCATTGTCTGTGGTGATTTTAGACCCTTTAACACCATTGTTCACTGTGGCCATGGAGAGACCTGCCTGGCCTGCTGAGTTTTGCAGCATTGTCTGTGGTGATTTTAGACACTTTAACACCATTGTTCACTGTGGCCATGGGGAGGCCTGCCTGGCCTGCTGAGTTTTGCTCCATTGTCTGTGGTGATTTTAGACACTTTAACACCAGTGTTCACTGTGGCCATGGAGAGGCCTGCCTGGCCTGCTGAGTTTCCCAGCATTGTCTGTGGTGATTTTAGACCCTTTAACACCATTGTTCACTGTGGCCATGGAGAGGCCTGCCTGGCCTGCTGAGTTTCCCAGCATTGTCTGTGGTGATTTTAGACCCTTTAACACCATTGTTCACTGTGGCCATGGAGAGGTCTGCCTGGGCTGCTGAGTTTTGCAGCATTGTCTGTGGTGATTTTAGACCCTTTAACACCATTGTTCACTGTGACCATGGAGAGGCCTGCCTGGCCTGCTGAGTTTCCCAGCATTGTCTGTGGTGATTTTAGACCCTTTAACACCATTGTTCACTGTGGCCATGGAGAGACCTGCCTGGCCTGCTGAGTTTTGCAGCATTATCTGTGGTGATTTTAGACCCTTTAACACCATTGTTCACTGTGGCCATGGAGAGGCCTGCCTGGCCTGCTGAGTTTCCCAGCATTGTCTGTGGTGATTTTAGACCCTTTAACACCATTGTTCACTGTGGCCATGGAAAGGCCTGCCTGGCCTGCTGAGTTTTGCAGCATTGTCTGTGGTGATTTTAGACCCTTTAACACCATTGTTCACTGTGGCCATGGAGAGGCCTGCCTGGCCTGCTGAGTTTCCCAGCATTGTCTGTGGTGATTTTAGACCCTTTAACACCATTGTTCACTGTGACCATGGACAGGCCTGCCTGGCCTGCTGAGATTTGCAGCATTGTCTGTGGTGATTTTAGACCCTTTAACACCATTGTTCACTGTGGCCATGGACAGGCCTGCCTGGCCTGCTGAGTTTTGCAGCATTGTCTGTGGTCATTTTAGACCCTTTAACACCATTGTTCACTGTGGCCATGGAGAGGCCTGCCTGGCCTGCTGAGTTTCCCAGCATTGTCTGTGGTGATTTTAGACCCTTTAACACATTGTTCACTGTGGCCATGGAGAGGCCTGCCTGGCCTGCTGAGTTTCCCAGCATTGTCTGTGGTGATTTTAGACCCTTTAACACCATTGTTCACTGTGGCAATGGAGAGGCCTGCCTGACCTGCTGAGTTTCCCAGCATTGTCTGTGGTGATTTTAGACCCTTTAACACCATTGTTCACTGTGACCATGGAGAGGCCTGCCTGACCTGCTGAGTTTTGCAGCATTCTCTGTGGTGATTTTAGACCCTTTAAACACCATTGTTCACTGTGGCCATGGAGAGGCCCGCCTGGCCTGCTGAGATTTGCAGCATTGTCTGTGGTGATTTTAGACCCTTTAACACCATTGTTCACTGTGACCATGGAGAGGCCTGCCTGGCCTGCTGAGTTTTGCTCCATTGTCTGTGGTGATTTTAGACACTTTAACACCATTGTTCACTGTGACCATGGAGTGGCCTGCCTGGCCTGCTGAGTTTCCCAGCATTGTCTGTGGTGATTTTAGACACTTTAACACCATTGTTCACTGTGACCATGGAGAGGCCTGCCTGGCCTGCTGAGATTTGCAGCATTGTCTGTGATGATTTTAGACCCTTTAACATCATTGTTCACTGTGGCCATGGAGAGGCCTGCCTGGCCTGCTGAGTTTTGCAGCATTGTCTGTGGTGATTTTAGACACTTTAACACCATTGCTCACTGTGACCATGGAGAGGCCTGCCTGGCCTGCTGAGTTTTGCAGCATTGTCTGTGGTGATTTTAGACACTTTAACACCATTGTTCACTGTGGCCATGGGGAGGCCTGCCTGGGCTGCTGAGTTTTGCTCCATTGTCTGTGGTGATTTTAGACACTTTAACACCATTGTTCACTGTGACCATGGAGTGGCCTGCCTGGCCTGCTGAGTTTCCCAGCATTGTCTGTGGTGATTTTAGACACTTTAACACCATTGTTCACTGTGACCATGGAGAGGTCGGCCTGGCCTGCTGAGATTTGCAGCATTGTCTGTGGTGATTTTAGACCCTTTAACACCATTGTTCACTGTGGCCATGGAGAGGCCTGCCTGGCCTGCTGAGTTTCCCAGCATTGTCTGTGGTGATTTTAGACACTTTAACACCATTGTTCACTGTGACCATGGAGAGGCCTGCCTGGCCTGCTGAGATTTGCAGCATTGTCTGTGATGATTTAGACCCTTTAACATCATTGTTCACTGTGGCCATGGAGAGGCCTGCCTGGCCTGCTGAGTTTTGCAGCATTGTCTGTGGTGATTTTAGACACTTTAACACCATTGCTCACTGTGACCATGGAGAGGCCTGCCTGGCCTGCTGAGTTTTGCAGCATTGTCTGTGGTGATTTTAGACACTTTAACACCATTGTTCACTGTGGCCATGGGGAGGCCTGCCTGGGCTGCTGAGTTTTGCTCCATTGTCTGTGGTGATTTTAGACACTTTAACACCATTGTTCACTGTGACCATGGAGTGGCCTGCCTGGCCTGCTGAGTTTCCCAGCATTGTCTGTGGTGATTTTAGACATTTAACACCATTGTTCACTGTGACCATGGGGAGGCCTGCCTGGGCTGCTGAGTTTTGCTCCATTGTCTGTGGTGATTTTAGACACTTTAACACCATTGTTCACTGTGACCATGGAGTGGCCTGCCTGGCCTGCTGAGTTTCCCAGCATTGTCTGTGGTGATTTTAGACATTTAACACCATTGTTCACTGTGACCATGGAGAGGCCTGCCTGGCCTGCTGAGTTTTGCTCCATTGTCTGTGGTGATTTTAGACACTTTAACACCAGTGTTCACTGTGGCCATGGAGAGGTCTACCTGGCCTGCTGAGTTTTGCTCCATTGTCTATGGTGCTTTTAGACCCTTTAACACCATTGTTCACTGTGTCCATGGAGAGACCTGCCTGGCCTGCTGAGTTTTGCAGCATTGTCTGTGGTGATTTTAGACACTTTAACACCATTGTTCACTGTGGCCATGGAGAGGCCTACCTGGCCTGCTGAGTTTTGTAGCATTGTCTGTGGTGATTTTAGACACTTTAACACCAGTGTTCACTGTGGCCATGGAGAGGGCTACCTGGCCTGCTGAGTTTTGCTCCATTGTCTGTGGTGATTTTAGACACTTTAACACCAGTGTTCACTGTGGCCATGGAGAGGCCTGCCTGGCCTGCTGAGTTTCCCAGCATTGTCTGTGGTGATTTTAGACCCTTTAACACCATTGTTCACTGTGGCCATGGAGAGGCCTGCCTGGCCTGCTGAGTTTCCCAGCATTGTCTGTGGTGATTTTAGACCCTTTAACACCATTGTTCACTGTGGCCATGGAGAGGTCTGCCTGGGCTGCTGAGTTTTGCAGCATTGTCTGTGGTGATTTTAGACCCTTTAACACCATTGTTCACTGTGACCATGGAGAGGCCTGCCTGGCCTGCTGAGTTTCCCAGCATTGTCTGTGGTGATTTTAGACCCTTTAACACCATTGTTCACTGTGGCCATGGAGAGACCTGCCTGGCCTGCTGAGTTTTGCAGCATTGTCTGTGGTGATTTTAGACCCTTTAACACCATTGTTCACTGTGGCCATGGAGAGGCCTGCCTGGCCTGCTGAGTTTCCCAGCATTGTCTGTGGTGATTTTAGACCCTTTAACATCATTGTTCACTGTGGCCATGGAGAGGCCTGCCTGGCCTGCTGAGTTTCCCAGCATTGTCTGTGGTGATTTTAGACCCTTTAACACCATTGTTCACTGTGTCCATGGAGAGGCCTGCCTGGCCTGCTGAGATTTGCAGCATTGTCTGTGGTGATTTTAGACCCTTTAACACCATTGTTCACTGTGACCATGGAGAGGCCTGCCTGGCCTGCTGAGTTTCCCAGCATTGTCTGTGGTGATTTTAGACCATTTAACACCATTGTTCACTGTGGCCATGGAGAGGCCTGCCTGGCCTGCTGAGTTTTGCAGCATTGTCTGTGGTGATTTTAGACCCTTTAACACCATTGTTCACTGTGACCATGGAGAGGCCTGCCTGGCCTGCTGAGTTTCCCAGCATTGTCTGTGGTGATTTTAGACACTTTAACACCATTGTTCACTGTGACCATGGAGAGGTCTGCCTGGCCTGCTGAGATTTGCAGCATTGTCTGTGGTGATTTTAGACCCTTTAACACCATTGTTCACTGTGGCCATGGAGAGGCCTGCCTGGCCTGCTGAGTTTCCCAGCATTGTCTGTGGTGATTTTAGACACTTTAACACCATTGTTCACTGTGACCATGGAGAGGCCTGCCTGGCCTGCTGAGATTTGCAGCATTGTCTGTGATGATTTTAGACCCTTTAACATCATTGTTTACTGTGGCCATGGAGAGGCCTGCCTGGCCTGCTGAGTTTTGCAGCATTGTCTGTGGTGATTTTAGACACTTTAACACCATTGCTCACTGTGACCATGGAGAGGCCTGCCTGGCCTGCTGAGTTTTGCAGCATTGTCTGTGGTGATTTTAGACACTTTAACACCATTGTTCACTGTGGCCATGGGGAGGCCTGCCTGGGCTGCTGAGTTTTGCTCCATTGTCTGTGGTGATTTTAGAAACTTTAACACCATTGTTCACTGTGACCATGGAGTGGCCTGCCTGGCCTGCTGAGTTTCCCAGCATTGTCTGTGGTGATTTTAGACATTTAACACCATTGTTCACTGTGACCATGGAGAGGTCTGTCTGGCCTGCTGAGTTTCCCAGCATTGTCTGTGGTGATTTTAGACCCTTTAACACCATTGTTCACTGTGGCCATGGAGAGGCCTGCCTGGCCTGCTGAGTTTTGCTCCATTGTCTGTGGTGATTTTAGACACTTTAACACCAGTGTTCACTGTGGCCATGGAGAGGCCTACCTGGCCTGCTGAGTTTTGCTCCATTGTCTATGGTGCTTTTAGACCCTTTAACACCATTGTTCACTGTGGCCATGGAGAGGCCTGCCTGGCCTGCTGAGATTTGCAGCATTGTCTGTGGTGATTTTAGACCCTTTAACACCATTGTTCACTGTGACCATGGAGAGGCCTGCCTGACCTGCTGAGTTTTGCAGCATTCTCTGTGGTGATTTTAGACCCTTTAACACCATTGTTCACTGTGGCCATGGAGAGGCCTGCCTGGCCTGCTGAGATTTGCAGCATTGTCTGTGGTGATTTTAGACCCTTTAACACCATTGTTCACTGTGACCATGGAGAGGCCTGCCTGGCCTGCTGAGTTTTGCTCCATTGTCTGTGGTGATTTTAGACACTTTAACACCATTGTTCACTGTGACCATGGAGAGGCCTGCCTGGCCTGCTGAGTTTCCCAGCATTGTCTGTGGTGATTTTAGACACTTTAACACCATTGTTCACTGTGACCATGGAGAGGTCGGCCTGGCCTGCTGAGATTTGCAGCATTGTCTGTGGTGATTTTAGACCCTTTAACACCATTGTTCACTGTGGCCATGGAGAGGCCTGCCTGGCCTGCTGAGTTTCCCAGCATTGTCTGTGGTGATTTTAGACACTTTAACACCATTGTTCACTGTGACCATGGAGAGGCCTGCCTGGCCTGCTGAGATTTGCAGCATTGTCTGTGATGATTTTAGACCCTTTAACATCATTGTTCACTGTGGCCATGGAGAGGCCTGCCTGGCCTGCTGAGTTTTGCAGCATTGTCTGTGGTGATTTTAGACACTTTAACACCATTGCTCACTGTGACCATGGAGAGGCCTGCCTGGCCTGCTGAGTTTTGCAGCATTGTCTGTGGTGATTTTAGACACTTTAACACCATTGTTCACTGTGGCCATGGGGAGGCCTGCCTGGGCTGCTGAGTTTTGCTCCATTGTCTGTGGTGATTTTAGACACTTTAACACCATTGTTCACTGTGACCATGGAGTGGCCTGCCTGGCCTGCTGAGTTTCCCAGCATTGTCTGTGGTGATTTTAGACACTTTAACACCATTGTTCACTGTGACCATGGAGAGGTCGGCCTGGCCTGCTGAGATTTGCAGCATTGTCTGTGGTGATTTTAGACCCTTTAACACCATTGTTCACTGTGGCCATGGAGAGGCCTGCCTGGCCTGCTGAGTTTCCCAGCATTGTCTGTGGTGATTTTAGACACTTTAACACCATTGTTCACTGTGACCATGGAGAGGCCTGCCTGGCCTGCTGAGATTTGCAGCATTGTCTGTGATGATTTTAGACCCTTTAACATCATTGTTCACTGTGGCCATGGAGAGGCCTGCCTGGCCTGCTGAGTTTTGCAGCATTGTCTGTGGTGATTTTAGACACTTTAACACCATTGCTCACTGTGACCATGGAGAGGCCTGCCTGGCCTGCTGAGTTTTGCAGCATTGTCTGTGGTGATTTTAGACACTTTAACACCATTGTTCACTGTGGCCATGGGGAGGCCTGCCTGGGCTGCTGAGTTTTGCTCCATTGTCTGTGGTGATTTTAGACACTTTAACACCATTGTTCACTGTGACCATGGAGTGGCCTGCCTGGCCTGCTGAGTTTCCCAGCATTGTCTGTGGTGATTTTAGACATTTAACACCATTGTTCACTGTGACCATGGAGAGGCCTGCCTGGCCTGCTGAGTTTTGCTCCATTGTCTGTGGTGATTTTAGACACTTTAACACCAGTGTTCACTGTGGCCATGGAGAGGTCTACCTGGCCTGCTGAGTTTTGCTCCATTGTCTGTGGTGCTTTTAGACCCTTTAACACCATTGTTCACTGTGGCCATGGAGAGGCCTGCCTGGCCTGCTGAGATTTGCAGCATTGTCTGTGGTGATTTTAGACCCTTTAACACCATTGTTCACTGTGACCATGGAGAGGCCTGCCTGGCCTGCTGAGTTTCCCAGCATTGTCTGTGGTGATTTTAGACACTTTAACACCAGTGTTCACTGTGGCCATGGAGAGGCCTACCTGGCCTGCTGAGTTTTGCTCCATTGTCTGTGGTGATTTTAGACACTTTAACACCAGTGTTCACTGTGGCCATGGAGAGACCTGCCTGGCCTGCTGAGTTTCCCAGCATTGTCTGTGGTGATTTTAGCCCCTTTAACACCAGTGTTCACTGTGGCCATGGAGAGGCCTACCTGGCCTGCTGAGTTTTGCAGCATTGTCTGTGGTGATTTTAGACACTTTAACACCATTGTTCACTGTGTCCATGGAGAGACCTGCCTGGCCTGCTGAGTTTTGCAGCATTGTCTGTGGTGATTTTAGACACTTTAACACCATTGTTCACTGTGGCCATGGAGAGGCCTACCTGGCCTGCTGAGTTTTGTAGCATTGTCTGTGGTGATTTTAGACACTTTAACACCAGTGTTCACTGTGGCCATGGAGAGGGCTACCTGGCCTGCTGAGTTTTGCTCCATTGTCTGTGGTGATTTTAGACACTTTAACACCAGTGTTCACTGTGGCCATGGAGAGGCCTGCCTGGCCTGCTGAGTTTCCCAGCATTGTCTGTGGTGATTTTAGACCCTTTAACACCATTGTTCACTGTGGCCATGGAGAGGCCTGCCTGGCCTGCTGAGTTTCCCAGCATTGTCTGTGGTGATTTTAGACCCTTTAACACCATTGTTCACTGTGGCCATGGAGAGGTCTGCCTGGGCTGCTGAGTTTTGCAGCATTGTCTGTGGTGATTTTAGACCCTTTAACACCATTGTTCACTGTGACCATGGAGAGGCCTGCCTGGCCTGCTGAGTTTCCCAGCATTGTCTGTGGTGATTTTAGACCCTTTAACACCATTGTTCACTGTGGCCATGGAGAGGCCTGCCTGGCCTGCTGAGTTTTGCAGCATTGTCTGTGGTGATTTTAGACCCTTTAACACCATTGTTCACTGTGACCATGGAGAGGCCTGCCTGGCCTGCTGAGTTTCCCAGCATTGTCTGTGGTGATTTTAGACACTTTAACACCATTGTTCACTGTGACCATGGAGAGGTCTGCCTGGCCTGCTGAGATTTGCAGCATTGTCTGTGGTGATTTTAGACCCTTTAACACCATTGTTCACTGTGGCCATGGAGAGGCCTGCCTGGCCTGCTGAGTTTCCCAGCATTGTCTGTGGTGATTTTAGACACTTTAACACCATTGTTCACTGTGACCATGGAGAGGCCTGCCTGGCCTGCTGAGATTTGCAGCATTGTCTGTGATGATTTTAGACCCTTTAACATCATTGTTTACTGTGGCCATGGAGAGGCCTGCCTGGCCTGCTGAGTTTTGCAGCATTGTCTGTGGTGATTTTAGACACTTTAACACCATTGCTCACTGTGACCATGGAGAGGCCTGCCTGGCCTGCTGAGTTTTGCAGCATTGTCTGTGGTAGTTTTAGACACTTTAACACCATTGTTCACTGTGGCCATGGGGAGGCCTGCCTGGGCTGCTGAGTTTTGCTCCATTGTCTGTGGTGATTTTAGAAACTTTAACACCATTGTTCACTGTGACCATGGAGTGGCCTGCCTGGCCTGCTGAGTTTCCCAGCATTGTCTGTGGTGATTTTAGACATTTAACACCATTGTTCACTGTGGCCATGGAGAGGCCTGCCTGGCCTGCTGAGTTTTGCTCCATTGTCTGTGGTGATTTTAGACACTTTAACACCAGTGTTCACTGTGGCCATGGAGAGGCCTACCTGGCCTGCTGAGTTTTGCTCCATTGTCTATGGTGCTTTTAGACCCTTTAACACCATTGTTCACTGTGGCCATGGAGAGGCCTGCCTGGCCTGCTGAGATTTGCAGCATTGTCTGTGGTGATTTTAGACCCTTTAACACCATTGTTCACTGTGACCATGGAGAGGCCTGCCTGGCCTGCTGAGTTTCCCAGCATTGTCTGTGGTGATTTTAGACACTTTAACACCAGTGTTCACTGTGGCCATGGAGAGGCCTACCTGGCCTGCTGAGTTTTGCAGCATTGTCTGTGGTGATTTTAGACACTTTAACACCAGTGTTCACTGTGGCCATGGAGAGGCCTACCTGGCCTGCTGAGTTTTGCTCCATTGTCTGTGGTGATTTTAGACACTTTAACACCATTGTTCACTGTGGCCATGGGGAGGCCTGCCTGGCCTGCTGAGTTTTGCTCCATTGTCTGTGGTGATTTTAGACCCTTTAACACCATTGTTCACTGTGGCCATGGAGCGGCCTGCCTGGCCTGCTGAGCTTTGCAGCATTGTCTGTGGTGATTTTAGACTCTTTAACACCATTGTTCACTGTGGCCATGGAGAGGTCTGCCTGGGCTGCTGAGCTTTGCAGCATTGTCTGTGGTGATTTTAGACTCTTTAACACCAGTGTTCACTGTGGCCATGGAGAGGTCTGCCTGGCCTGCTGAGTTTCCCAGCATTGTCTGTGGTGATTTTAGACCCTTTAACACCATTGTTCACTGTGGCCATGGAGAGGCCTGCCTGGCCTGCTGAGTTTTGCAGCATTGTCTGTGGTGATTTTAGAGCCTTTAACACCATTGTTCACTGTGGCCATGGAGAGGCCTGCCTGGCCTGCTGAGTTTTGCTCCATTGTCTGTGGTGATTTTAGACTCTTTAACACCATTGTTCACTGTGGCCATGGAGAGACCTGCCTGGCCTGCTGAGTTTCCCAGCATTGTCTGTGGTGATTTTAGACTCTTTAACACCATTGTTCACTGTGGCCATGGAGAGACCTGCCTGGCCTGCTGAGTTTCCCAGCATTGTCTGTGGTGATTTTAGACCCTTTAACACCATTGTTCACTGTGGCCATGGAGAGGCCTGCCTGGCCTGCTGAGTTTCCCAGCATTGTCTGTGGTGATTTTAGACCCTTTAACACCATTGTTCACTGTGGCCATGGAGAGGCCTGACTGGCGTGCTGAGTTTCCCAGCATTGTCTGTGGTGATTTTAGACCCTTTAACACCATTGTTCACTGTGTCCATGGAGAGGTCGGCCTGGCCTGCTGAGTTTTGCAGCATTGTCTGTGGTGATTTTAGACCCTTTAACACCATTGTTCACTGTGGCCATGGAGAGGCCTGACTGGCCTGCTGAGTTTCCCAGCATTGTCTGTGGTGATTTTAGAACCTTTAACACCATTGTTCAATGTGACCATGGAGAGGCCTGCCTGGCCTGCTGAGTTTCCCAGCATTGTCTGTGGTGATTTTAGACTCTTTAACACCATTGTTCACTGTGGCCATGGAGAGGCCTGCCTGGCCTGCTGAGTTTCCCAGCATTGTCTGTGGTGATTTTAGACTCTTTAACACCATTGTTCACTGTGGCCATGGAGAGACCTGCCTGGCCTGCTGAGTTTTGCTCCATTGTCTGTGGTGATTTTAGACCCTTTAACACCATTGTTCACTGTGGCCATGGAGAGGCCTGCCTGGCCTGCTGAGTTTTGCTCCATTGTCTGTGGTGATTTTAGACCCTTTAACACCATTGTTCACTGTGGCCATGGAGAGGCCTGCCTGGCCTGCTGAGTTTTGCTCCATTGTCTGTGGTGATTTTAGACCCTTTAACACCATTGTTCACTGTGGCCATGGAGAGGCCTGCCTGGCCTGCTGAGTTTTGCTCCATTGTCTGTGGTGATTTTAGACCCTTTAACATCATTGTTCACTGTGGACCCGCCCCTCAGTCGCCGCAGGGGGCGGGGCTATGACGTTAACCGCGCGCTGCCGCGGGTGTACGGCGGCTCGGGGGCCACGTGACACAGTGGGCGGGACCCCTAGGCGTTACGAGCGGTGAATGGCGGGCGCGGCTGTCAATCCTCGAGGCGCAGCCAATAGAAGAGCCGGACTCAGCGAGGGATTTTAATTAGCTGCGTGTGTGCTGCTGGAAGTCCCCGGATGCCGCTCCGCTTTGAGGGGGAAGGTAACATGGCGGCGGGACTGAGGATGCATCCGGAGCGAGAGTGGGTGGGCGGCCGGTCGGCAATGCTGCGGGGATCAGGGAATCGCCGACATTTACAGCAGCGCCGGCCTCTCCCAGGCAGTGTTTGGGACGAACGGGGGTGGGGTGGGGGGAGGGGAAGTGTTAGGGTCGGAGGGGAGGGGGAAGTGTTAGGGTCGAAGGGGGGGAGGGGGGGGGGAAGCGGTTGGGTCGAAGGGGGGGAGGGGGGGGGGAAGTGTTAGGGTCGAAGGGGGGGAGGGGGGGGGGAAGCGGTTGGGTCGAAGGGGGGGAGGGGAGGGGGGGGGGAAGCGGTTGGGTCGAAGGGGGGGAGGGGGAGGAGGGGGGGGGGGAAGCGGTTGGGTCGAAGGGGGGGAGGGGGGGGGGGAAGCGGTTGGGTCGAAGGGGGGGAGGGGGGGGGGAAGCGGTTGGGTCGAAGGGGGGGAGGGGGGGGGGAAGCGGTTGGGTCGAAGGGGGGGAGGGGGGGGGGAAGCGGTATGGGTCGAAGGGGGGGAGGGGGGGGGGAAGCGGTTGGGTCGAAGGGGGGGAGGGGAGGGGGAAGCGGTTGGGTCGAAGGGGGGGAGGGGAGGGGGAAGCGGTTGGGTCGAAGGGGGGGAGGGGAGGGGGAAGCGGTTGGGTCGAAGGGGGGAGGGGGGGGGGAAGTGTTAGGGTCGAAGGGGGGAGGGGGGGGGGAAGCGGTTGGGTCGAAGGGGGGAGGGGGAGGGGGGGGGAAGCGGTTGGGTCGAAGGGGGGGAGGGGGAGGGAGGGGGGGGGGGAAGCGGTTGGGTCGAAGGGGGGGAGGGGGG
Organism: Somniosus microcephalus; assembly: GCF_052327205.1. NCBI lineage: Eukaryota > Metazoa > Chordata > Chondrichthyes > Squaliformes > Somniosidae > Somniosus > Somniosus microcephalus. The sequence goes on along the minus strand of NW_028225187.1, from coordinate 94,333 downwards.
GGGGGAAGCGGTTGGGTCGAAGGGGGGGAGGGGGGGGGGAAGCGGTTGGGTCGAAGGGGGGGAGGGGGGGGGAAGCGGTTGGGTCGAAGGGGGGGAGGGGGGGGGGAAGCGGTTGGGTCGAAGGGGGGGAGGGGGGGGGGAAGCGGTTGGGTCGAAGGGGGGGAGGGGAGGGGGAAGCGGTTGGGTCGAAGGGGGGGAGGGGAGGGGGAAGCGGTTGGGTCGAAGGGGGGGAGGGGAGGGGGAAGCGGTTGGGTCGAAGGGGAGGGGGGGGGGAAGCGGTTGGGTCGAAGGAGGGAGGGGAAGTGTTAGGGTCGAAGGGCGGGGGGGAGGGGAAGCGGTTGGGTCGAAGGAGGGGAGGGGGAAGCGGTTAGGGTCGAAGGGCGGGGGGAGGGGGAAGCGGTTGGGTCGAAGGGGGGAGGGGAGGGGAAGCGGTTGGGTCGAAGGGGGGGAGGGGAGGGGGGAAGCGGTTGGGTCGAAGGGGGGGAGGGGAGGGGGAAGCGGTTGGGTCGAAGGGGGAGGGGAGGGGGAAGCGGCTGGGTCGAAGGGGGGGAGGGGGAAGCGGTTGGGTCGAAGGGAGGGGGAAGCGGTTGGGTCGAAGGGGGGGAGGGGAGGGGGAAGCGGTTGGGTCGAAGGGGGGGAGGGAGGGGGGAAGCGGTTGGGTCGAAGGGGGGGAGGGGAGGGGGAAGCGGTTGGGTCGAAGGGGGGAGGGGAGGGGGAAGCGGTTGGGTCGAAGGGGGGGAGGGGAGGGGGAAGCGGTTGGGTCGAAGGGGGGAGGGAGGGGGAAGCGGTTGGGTCGAAGGGGGGAGGGGAGGGGGAAGCGGTTGGGTCGAAGGGAGGGGAGGGGGAAGCGGTTGGGTCGAAGGGGGGAGGGGAGGGGGAAGCGGTTGGGTCGAAGGGGGGGAGGGGAGGGGGAAGCGGTTGGGTCGAAGGGGGGGAGGGGAGGGGGAAGCGGTTGGGTCGAAGGGGGGGAGGGGAGGGGGAAGCGGTTGGGTCGAAGGGGGGGAGGGGAGGGGGAAGCGGTTGGGTCGAAGGGGGGAGGGGGAAGCGGTTGGGTCGAAGGAGGGGAGGGGGAAGCGGTTGGGTCGAAGGGGGGAGGGGAGGGGGAAGCGGTTGGGTCGAAGGGGGGGAGGGGAGGGGGAAGCGGTTGGGTCGAAGGGGGGAGGGGAGGGGGAAGCGGTTGGGTCGAAGGGGGGGAGGGGAGGGGGAAGCGGTTGGGTCGAAGGGGGGGGAGGGGAGGGGGAAGCGGTTGGGTCGAAGGAGGGGAGGGGGAAGCGGTTGGGTCGAAGGAGGGGAGGGGGGAAGCGGTTGGGTCGAAGGGGGGGAGGGGGAAGCGGTTGGGTCGAAGGGGGGGAGGGGAGGGGGAAGCGGTTGGGTCGAAGGGGGGGGAGGGGGAGGGGGAAGCGGTTGGGTCGAAGGGGGGGGAGGGGAGGGGAAGCGGTTGGTCGAAGGGGGGGAGGGGAGGGGGAAGCGGTTGGGTCGAAGGGGGGGAGGGGAGGGGGGAAGCGGTTGGGTCGAAGGGGGGAGGGGAGGGGGAAGCGGTTGGGTCGAAGGGGGGGAGGGGAGGGGGAAGCGGTTGGGTCGAAGGGGGGGGAGGGGAGGGGGGAAGCGGTTGGGTCGAAGGGGGGGAGGGGAGGGGGAAGCGGTTGGGTCGAAGGGGGGGAGGGGAGGGGGAAGCGGTTGGGTCGAAGGGGGGGAGGGGAGGGGGAAGCGGTTGGGTCGAAGGGGGGAGGGGGAGGGGGAAGCGGTTGGGTCGAAGGGGGTGGGGAGGGGGAAGCGGTTGGGTCGAAAGGGGGGGAGGGGAGGGGGAAGCGGTTGGGTCGAAGGGGGTGGGGAGGGGAGGGGGAAGCGGTTGGGTCGAAGGGGGGGAGGGGAGGGGGAAGCGGTTGGGTCGAAGGGGGAGGGGAGGGGGAAGCGGTTGGGTCGAAGGAGGGGAGGGGGGAAGCGGTTGGGTCGAAGGGGGGAGGGGAGGGGGAGGAAGCGGTTGGGTCGAAGGGGGGGAGGGGAGGGGGAAGCGGTTGGGTCGAAGGGGGGAGGGGAGGGGGGAAGCGGTTGGGTCGAAGGGGGGGAGGGGAGGGGGAAGCGGTTGGGTCGAAGGGGGGGAGGGGAGGGGGAAGCGGTTGGGTCGAAGGAGGGGAGGGGGAAGCGGTTGGGTCGAAGGAGGGGAGGGGGAAGCGGTTGGGTCGAAGGGGGGGAGGGGGGAAGCGGTTGGGTCGAAGGGGGGGGGAGGGGAGGGGGGAAGCGGTTGGGTCGAAGGGGGGGAGGGGAGGGGGAAGCGGTTGGGTCGAAGGGGGGGGAGGGGAGGGGGAAGCGGTTGGGTCGAAGGGGGGGAGGGGAGGGGGAAGCGGTTGGGTCGAAGGGGGGGAGGGGAGGGGGAAGCGGTTGGGTCGAAGGGGGGGGAGGGGGAGGGGGAAGCGGTTGGGTCGAAGGGGGGGGAGGGGAGGTGGAAGCGGTGGGTCGAAGGGGGGGAGGGGAGGGGGAAGCGGTTGGGTCGAAGGAGGGGAGGGGGAAGCGGTTGGTCGAAGGGGGGGAGGGGAGGGGGAAGCGGTTGGGTCGAAGGGGGGGAGGGGAGGGGGAAGCGGTTGGGTCGAAGGGGGGAGGGGAGGGGGAAGCGGTTGGGTCGAAGGGGGGTGGGGAGGGGGAAGCGGTTGGGTCGAAAGGGGGGAGGGGAGGGGGGAAGCGGTTGGGTCGAAGGGGGGGAGGGGAGGGGGAAGCGGTTGGGTCGAAGGGGGGGAGGGGAGGGGGAAGCGGTTGGGTCGAAGGGGGGAGGGGAGGGGAAGCGGTTGGGTCGAAGGGGGGGAGGGGAGGGGGAAGCGGTTGGGTCGAAGGGGGGGAGGGGAGGGGGAAGCGGTTGGGTCGAAGGAGGGGAGGGGGAAGCGGTTGGGTCGAAGGGGGGGAGGGGAGGGGGAAGCGGTTGGGTCGAAGGGGGGGAGGGGAGGGGGAAGCGGTTGGGTCGAAGGGGGGAGGGGAGGGGGAAGCGGTTGGGTCGAAGGGGGGTGGGGAGGGGGAAGCGGTTGGGTCGAAAGGGGGAGGGAGGGGGAAGCGGTTGGGTCGAAGGGGGGGAGGGGAGGGGGAAGCGGTTGGGTCGAAGGGGGGGAGGGGAGGGGAAGCGGTTGGGTCGAAGGGGGGAGGGGAGGGGGAAGCGGTTGGGTCGAAGGGGGGGAGGGGAGGGGGAAGCGGTTGGGTCGAAGGGGGGGAGGGGAGGGGGAAGCGGTTGGGTCGAAGGGGGGAGGGGAGGGGGAAGCGGTTGGGTCGAGGGGAGGGGAGGGGGAAGCGGTTGGGTGGAGGGGAGGGGGAAGCGGTTGGGTCGAAGGGGGGGAGGGGAGGGGGAAGCGGTTGGGTCGAAGGGGGGGAGGGGAGGGGGAAGCGGTTGGGTCGAAGGGGGGGAGGGGAGGGGGAAGCGGTTGGGTCGAGAGGGGAGGGAGGGGGAAGCGGTTGGGTCGAGGGGAGGGGAGGGGGAAGCGGTTGGGTCGAGGGGAGGGGGAAGCGGTTGGGTCGAAGGGGGGGAGGGGAGGGGGAAGCGGTTGGGTCGAAGGGAGGGGAGGGGGAAGCGGTTGGGTCGAAGGGAGGGGAGGGGAGGGGGAAGCGGTTGGGTCGAAGGGGGGGAGGGGAGGGGGAAGCGGTTGGGTCGAAGGGGGGGAGGGGAGGGGGAAGCGGTTGGGTCGAAGGGGGGAGGGGAGGGGGAAGCGGTTGGTCGAAGGGGGGGAGGGGAGGGGGAAGCGGTTGGGTCGAAGGGGGGGAGGGAGGGGGAAGCGGTTGGGTCGAAGGGGGGGAGGGGAGGGGGAAGCGGTTGGGTCGAGGGGAGGGGAGGGGGAAGCGGTTGGGTCGAAGGGAGGGGAGGGGGAAGCGGTTGGGTCGAAGGGGGGGAGGGGAGGGGGAAGCGGTTGGGTCGAAGGGAGGGGAGGGGGAAGCGGTTGGGTCGAAGGGAGGGGAGGGGAGGGGGAAGCGGTTGGGTCGAAGGGGGGGAGGGGAGGGGGAAGCGGTTGGGTCGAAGGGGGGGAGGGGGGGGGGAAGCGGCTGGGTCGAAGGAGGGGAGGGGGAAGTGTTAGGGTCGAAGGGCGGGGGGGAGGGGAAGCGGTTGGGTCGAAGGGGGGGAGGGGGAAGCGGTTGGGTCGAAGGGGGGGAGGGGGGGGGGAAGCGGTTGGGTCGAAGGGGGGGAGGGGGAAGCGGTTGGGTCGAAGGGGGGGAGGGGAGGGGGAAGCGGTTGGGTCGAAGGGGGGGAGGGGAGGGGGAAGCGGTTGGGTCGAAGGGGGGAGGGGAGGGGGAAGCGGCTGGGTCGAAGGGGGGGAGGGGGAAGCGGTTGGGTCGAAGGGAGGGGAAGCGGTTGGTCGAAGGGGGGGAGGGAGGGGGAAGCGGTTGGGTCGAAGGGGGGGAGGGGAGGGGGAAGCGGTTGGGTCGAAGGGGGGGAGGGGAGGGGGAAGCGGTTGGGTCGAAGGGGGGGAGGGGAGGGGGAAGCGGTTGGGTCGAAGGGGGGGAGGGGAGGGGGAAGCGGTTGGGTCGAAGGGGGGGAGGGGAGGGGGAAGCGGTTGGGTCGAAGGGGGGGAGGGGAGGGGGAAGCGGTTGGGTCGAAGGGGGGAGGGGAGGGGAAGCGGTTGGGTCGAAGGGAGGGGAGGGGGAAGCGGTTGGGTCGAAGGGGGGAGGGGAGGGGGAAGCGGTTGGGTCGAAGGGGGGGAGGGGAGGGGGAAGCGGTTGGGTCGAAGGGGGGGAGGGGAGGGGGAAGCGGTTGGGTCGAAGGGGGGAGGGAGGGGAAGCGGTTGGGTCGAAGGAGGGGAGGGGGAAGCGGTTGGGTCGAAGGGGGGGAGGGGAGGGGGAAGCGGTTGGTCGAAGGGGGGGAGGGGAGGGGGAAGCGGTTGGGTCGAAGGGGGGAGGGAGGGGGAAGCGTTGGGTCGAGGGGGAGGGGAGGGGGAAGCGGTTGGGTCGAAGGGTGGGAGGGGAGGGGGAAGCGGTTGGGTCGAAGGAGGGGAGGGGGAAGCGGTTGGGTCGAAGGGGGAGGGGAGGGGGGAAGCGGTTGGGTCGAAGGAGGGGAGGGGGAAGCGGTTGGGTCGAAGGGAGGGGAGGGGGAAGCGGTTGGGTCGAAGGGGGGAGGGGAGGGGGAAGCGGTTGGGTCGAAGGGGGGAGGGGAGGGGGAAGCGGTTGGGTCGAAGGGGGGGAGGGGAGGGGGAAGCGGTTGGGTCGAAGGGGGGGAGGGGAGGGGGAAGCGGTTGGGTCGAAGGGGGGGAGGGGAGGGGGAGGGGAAGCGTTGGGTCGAAGGGGGGGAGGGGAGGGGAAGCGGTTGGGTCGAAGGGGGGGGAGGGGGAGGGGGGAAGCGGTTGGGTCGAAGGGGGGGAGGGGAGGGGGAAGCGGTTGGGTCGAAGGGGGGGAGGGGAGGGGGAAGCGGTTGGGTCGAAGGGGGGTGGGGAGGGGGAAGCGGTTGGGTCGAAGGGGGGGAGGGGAGGGGGAAGCGGTTGGGTCGAAGGGGGGGGAGGGGAGGGGGAAGCGGTTGGGTCGAAGGGGGGGAGGGGAGGGGGAAGCGGTTGGGTCGAAGGGGGGGAGGGGAGGGGGAAGCGGTTGGGTCGAAGGGGGGAGGGGAGGGGGAAGCGGTTGGTCGAAGGGGGGGAGGGGAGGGGGAAGCGGTTGGGTCGAAGGGGGGGAGGGGAGGGGAGGGGGGAAGCGGTTGGGTCGAGGGGGGAGGGGAGGGGGAAGCGGTTGGGTCGAAGGGGGGGAGGGGAGGGGGAAGCGGTTGGGTCGAAGGGGGGGAGGGGAGGGGGAAGCGGTTGGGTCGAAGAGGGGGGAGGGGAGGGGGAAGCGGTTGGGTCGAGGGGAGGGGAGGGGGAAGCGGTTGGGTCGAGGGGGGAGGGGGAAGCGGTTGGGTCGAAGGGGGGAGGGGAGGGGGAAGCGGTTGGGTCGAAGGGGAGGGGAGGGGGAAGCGGTTGGGTCGAAGGGAGGGGAGGGGGGGGAAGCGGTTGGGTCGAAGGGGGGGAGGGGAGGGGGAAGCGGTTGGGTCGAAGGGGGGGGAGGGGAGGGGGAAGCGGTTGGGTCGAAGGGGGGAGGGGAGGGGGAAGCGGTTGGGTCGAAGGGGGGGAGGGAGGGGGAAGCGGTTGGGTCGAAGGGGGGGGAGGGGAGGGGGAAGCGGTTGGGTCGAAGGGGGAGGGGAGGGGGAAGCGGTTGGTCGAAGGGGGGAGGGGAGGGGGAAGCGGTTGGGTCGAAGGGGGGGAGGGGAGGGGGAAGCGGTTGGGTCGAAGGGGAGGGGAGGGGGGAAGCGGTTGGGTCGAAGGGAGGGGAGGGGGAAGCGGTTGGGTCGAAGGGGGGAGGGGAGGGGGAAGCGGTTGGGTCGAAGGGAGGGGAGGGGGGAAGCGGTTGGGTCGAAGGGGGGAGGGGAGGGGGAAGCGGTTGGTCGAAGGGGGGGAGGGGAGGGGGAAGCGGTTGGGTCGAAGGGGGAGGGGAGGGGGAAGCGGTTGGGTCGAGGGGAGGGGAAGCGGTTGGGTCGAAGGGAGGGGAGGGGGAAGCGGTTGGGTCGAAGGGGGGAGGGGAGGGGGAAGCGGTTGGGTCGAAGGGGGGGAGGGGAGGGGGGAAGCGGTTGGGTCGAAGGGGGGAGGGGGGAGGGGAGGGGGAAGCGGTTGGGTCGAAGGGGGGGAGGGGAGGGGGAAGCGGTTGGGTCGAAGGGGGGGAGGGGAGGGGGAAGCGGTTGGGTCGAAGGGGGGGAGGGGGAGGGGGAAGCGGTTGGGGTCGAGGGGGAGGGGAGGGGGAAGCGGTTGAGTCGAAGGGAGGGGAGGGGGAAGCGGTTGGGTCGAAGGGAGGGGAGGGGAGGGGGAAGCGGTTGGGTCGAAGGGAGGGGAGGGGGAAGCGG